>NW_027397092.1:19197573-19212604 GCF_003265705.2 Callorhinus ursinus | reverse complement strand
CACACACACACACACACACACACACACACACACAAATACACACAAATGCTACCTTCTGATTCTCTTTGGAATCCCTGGTTCCTCTGAGGCCCAGGACAGGCCGACTGGAGAGCTTTGCTGTGGCCCATGAGTGAGGCCCCGGAGCCTCAGGTTGACAGCTCGGCAGGTTTCAGACTCTTGCCGCTCATCTCCTGAAAAGGTGAGATGTGGGCCAGTGGATTCTGGGCCCCCCGGGGGAATTGGAGGAAAATGCGGCACAGTCAGGATGCAGGAAACTCTGAGCAATCACTCTCCGATTGGGGTTGATTGGGTTAAGGCTTTCCAGAATGGTGTAAAACAGTTCTGAACTCCGTGAACTGCTGATGGAAGCCCGATGCATTGAAAGAAATACAATAAACAGTTTGCTCGTCATGTTGTTGGCTTTATAGCAAATATCTGTTTTCTCCTTGGGATTACGTGAACATTTGCTTTCCTTTGATTTCTGGTTGTTATTTTCAATCTTTCTTTTGTTAGCAGAGATGCTTCAAACGGCTCCAGAGAAGCCCCCCGACTCTTGCCTTTGCAAGGTTTGTGTTTAGAGCTTGGCGCAGCCTCCACACGTCACCTGTTAGCTGTTAGGCATCTAATTCTGTAAGCCATGACTTCATCTCCCTCAAGGAAGATAGACGGAATGCTTCCATACAACAGATATGGTTCAGTTCAAGATGTTTGGGGTGGGCGGGGGAGGGAGACTCTAAGCCTCTGGTCTCTGGGTGAACTTGGAAAGGAGACCTGTCAAAGGTATTCACGTTCAGACAGCTGGTCTGTAGCTGAAAACGCTTCCAAGTAATGCCATTATTCACGGCCGTGGGCATTTTGTCAAGCGGCCTTCAAGCAATCATGCTCCGTGGGCCTGGGGAATGGTGGGCCCAGGGGTGTCTCGGTAGTGCTTGCTGCTCGGAGGAGAGAATAAGGTTGCCTCGCTGGCCCCGGTCACTACAGATAACGGATCCAGTGGCTCCCTACTTGCCGGACTGGCCCTGGCCAGGAGTCGGAACCAGAGATATTTGGGTGTTTTGCAAGTTAGATCTTAAAAAAGATCTTAAAAAAAGAAATAGCTCATAAGCTGGCCGGTGTTGCTCATCATTCAGTTTGTCCCCGTGCAGTTTATCATTGGGAACCTTCCCACACTTACAGTCCTCTCCAGAGCTGACCCCAAGTGCTCTGGACCCCAAACCTGTCCACTGTTGGTCATTGGTAACAAAACTATTCCTGTCGCTGGCCAGTAAGACTTGGCTTGAGCCGGTGGAGAACCTGGTGAGGGGTCTGTTTCTTCTTTCCTAACTGCTCTTGCCCAGTTTCCTCCTGTGGTTTCTTGCAGATTCCATTTGTTTTGGTTGTAGCCCCTAGGGCTGTGGCTCCTGAAAGCTCCCTCCAAGGGAGAATCCAACCAAGCACTGAGCTCTGGAAACCGTGAAAAGGACTTGCGTCTGTAGGTCTGGTGCTTTCCCGATTCTCTTTCCCAGAATCCTTTTCCCTTAATCCAGGCAGGTGTTAAGAGATGCATAAAACCTTCTAAAATTCAAGATGAATCAGGTGTAAGAAGCCCTCCCTTGCAGGAAGGCATGGGTTCCATGCAAGTGGAGGCATAGCTGAAGCTGGCTCTGGCTTTCCCAGGGGGCTGCCCCCTTGCTTGTGGCCCTGTGGGCCCTTCCCACCGGGTGTGTGGGGTGGGGCGGTGGCAGGAACCGTGCACAACCCTGAGCCTGGGGCTTCTATGACCCTGCCATTGCTGTCATTCGCAGAGGTGAGGATCAGTTACTAGGAAGGGAAGTGAATGAGGAAATTCCTTGGAGGGGGCCTGTGCCCTGCCCCCGTTCCTCACAGCCAGCACCCTCTCCCCGTCCAGAGCCGAGGGGAACTGTTCCGTCCTGCCGAGCAGCTGGTGTCGCCCACCTCCCCTCTCCCTCGGCAGCAGGCAGCCCTCTCCTGGCCAGGAAAGCCCCTGTGATGGCTGATGCCAAAACGGGCCTGATGACGAGAGGTGGGCACTCCTGAAGACCTGGCAATGGCTGAGCTCGTGCTCTGGGTTCCTGCCTTTCTTCACTGTCAGATGCAGCTTCCATCTTTCTGGGCTGCTTAAAGCACCCCAGCTCTCTGCCACCAGATGTGTCCCAGACGGCCAGGCGTGGAACATGCTTCTCATAAAAGGTGTGCCTCTGAGGTGCTCTGTCTCGCGTGTGTCCCTGGACAAAGGAGTTGCTATGGTAACTGCCCTCTGAAAAACACGCAGGAATAAGCAGAAGATCGGGCTCTTGCTCACCGAGCTGCAGTGTGGCTCTGGGCCCCTCTTTGTTAGCCCCACTTGACACCCCCTCGCCCCACAGGTGGAGCTGAGGGCCCACCCTTGGGCGGTAGAGGGCGGGAGGGCCAGTCCTCTGGGCGTGTCCAGATGGAAGGCGAGCTGGGGTTTGCAGCAAGAGCGGAGCCGTGGGTTTCCCTGCTCCTCGGTGAAGAAGGCAGAGGAATGAGACCCCCGCCCAGCTCTTTCCGAGGAGCTGCAAGGCTCCTCGTCCCACCTGACACCGACCCCTCAGGGGCACTCCCGGGTGGATCCAGGCCCAGTTAGCAGTAGGTGAGCACACTCCTGGAGAGCTCCCAAGTGGAGAAACTGGGCCGTTGAGGTTTCAGCCACAGAGGAAGAGCCTGGGGGCTGGGCGGGCGGTCGGGGAAGAAAAGCTCTTGGAGTGAGGGGGTTGTTGGAGACTTGATCTCCAGATTCCTGAGCCCTGGGTGCTCCTCACAGGTCACTCCTGTGCTTTATGTCCTTGTGTCACAGGCCGTCTGTGTCCCACCCAAATGAGCGGCCCAAGGCCACTCGGAGTTGCGGTGACCCCTCCCCTCCCTCCGGGCCTTTGTGTCCATCACTGTGCTCAGAACAAGTTAAAGGAGCAGTGCCTAAAATAAGACCACAGCTTCTCCCCACAGTGGCCATGTACCTTCTCTGCGAGAGAGCCTTTCACTACCACTCCCGGCAGTAAGAGGAAACAAGCCACGTCCACTTGCCTGAGAAACCGTAATTTCCCATGAGCATGCCAGAGGGGTGGGCTGAGGGCACCCTTGTGGGTGTCTGTCTAATGAAGGCCACGTAGAGCATTAGCGTGTTACTGGGAAAAGGTGGTAATCCACCAGACTCCTCCTGTACATTCTGGCTCTGCAGACACTGGCCCATGTTTCCCTGTGGCCCCAGAAAGCAGGGGATGGTGAGGAGGTGAGGGGATAGTGGAGGCCAGGGGGGATGGCAGATGGCCACAACTCTGTGGTCGCACCTGCTCCTCCCTGGCCCCCTGGGCCCCCCCCAGAACTGCTATGGCTAGCTCTCTTCTCTGCCTTTACCCCTCGAGGCTGTGCTCACATCAGGTGAGGCTCCTACTGTAGCTTCCTCCCCAGCCATGGGCAGGACCATAGTGTGGCAGGTGTGGTGCATCCTCCAGGAGTGAAGGAGGAAGAAGCCCAGGCTGGGCCCATTTCTGCATCATGGCATCTGGCGCTTAGGGTCACTTGGGCATATCCCAGGCACCCTTTCCTGCTTGGCCAAGATAGGTCCGTCTCTGCTGGACGTTGGAGCACACTGCCACCGTCACTTACAGGGAAGCTTCAGTGGAACCGGCAGGTGGGCCGTCTCCCCCTCCATCTGCACTCAGGCTGCAGGGGGAACAGTCCTGTTGAGATTAACGGCTAAGGGTGGGAAATGTACTGGTTCTCACCCTGACCTCACAGGGCCTCCCTCCAGTGATTCTCAAATGGGAAATTCAAGGTGAGGGACTCTGGCCTGGGAGTGCCACGTAGGCATGGGCCTACGTGGCCCATCAGTGTCATCAGTGACGTGATTACTGCCTTGGGTTCCTAGTGGAAACCTGTGCCAGGTGTGACTGGTTCCCACCACTGCCACTAGGAACGGGAGTAGCCAAGCAGTTGTTCAGTGTTCTACACCGTCGGTACTGCATCAGACCCAGCCGCTAGCACTCCTTCATGTGCGCTATGTAATCCTGTCCAGTTTAAATACGGGATCTGTTCCTTACTTTATAATGATTCTGAGTTCTGACTTTGCTGGAGATCTTTAGTACTGACAACCCGGAATACAAGGAATTCTTCAGTACCAAGAGGCGGTCGGGCCTGAGCCTGGTCCCCAGGGGAGTGGTCCTAGGCAGGGCGGTGGCACGGGTGGCACGGGCAGAATTGCTGATGTGGGGAGGGGAGTGTAAGATACGTTCTAGGACAATCTGGGTTAAGAAAAATGAGGAAAGGTTGATGTCGACATTTCCCAAGAGAACTATGCTGCGGAGGTGGAAAAACTCTCTTGCCAAAGGGCACTTGCTATTTCTGCCCATCTTTGGTGCTGTGGAAGAGCCGTCGTCCTATCCCGTGAGGGCTTGCTCTGAAGGCCGGGCAAATGAACCCGAGAGTTTTTAAAATGTTTTACAGTGTTGGGGCGCCTGGATGGCTCTATTGGTTAAGCGTCTGCCTTCGGTTCAGGTCATGATCCCAGGGTCCTGGGATCGAGTCCCGCATCAGGCTCCCTGCTCCCTCTCCCTCTGCGCCTCCCCTGCTTGTGTGTGCTCTCTCTCTCTCATAAAATCTTAGAAAGTTCTACAGTGTCAAGCATACAGAATGCTGAATGAGGGACACTTACATCGCACCCCTAGATTTAATAGCACTTAACATATCACCACATTGGCTTTACTCTGTGGAGTTTGTTGCAAGTATTTGAGAGTAAATAGCAGACGTCAAAATCCTTCAGCCCCTAGTATTTAGGCACGTATCTCCTGTAAACAGGGTTCTCTCCAGAGTAGTGACATTATGGTCACACCCAAGAAAATTAATAATCCTTTAGTATCTAATATGCAGTCTATGTTCAGATCTCAGTTTTGTCCAGAATGACTTTTATAGCTCACTTTTCTTTTTTTTTTCATTTTTTTTGTAATCAGTATCCCATCAAGCATTGCTAGGTTTGGTACGTTGTGTTTGGTTGTTAGGCTTCTTCAGCCTGTTCTATTGCATCCTGCCTCTTTCTCTTTATGTTTTTAGGATGTTGACTTGGTGGAATCCCGTCATATGCTTTTAGTTTTGAGTCTGAATATCTAGGTGTTCGATGTTGCTTTTGTCAACAGAGATTGGCCAAGCCCCTGCCGTCCCAGAAACGCAGGCATGACCCGCTGCTCAGGATGCACGGCTCACTTTCGGGGCCGCATGCACTGCTGGCTCTGCAGGGTTGGTCCTGGTGGCGTGTGGAGGGCTGACTGCAGGCAGCCTGTTGTGGGAAACAGGGTCACGTGTGCGCTCCACCACTTCTTACTGGGGGACCTCCATGTTTTCATCTCCAAAACAAAGGGGATGGAGCGGAGGGGCCTCCTGGTCCCATTCAACACCTGTGCGACTCAGCTCAGAGTGTGATGGGGCAGAGCACCTGCAGCTTCATGCCTCGGGGTAGCTGCTTCCTGAGGCTGCTGCCCGTGCCCAGGGCCGTGAACGTGGGGCCCGGGAGGTTGCCTGAGATTCTCTTGACGCTCTCACCTGACCGGATGCTCTCCCACTCTGCTCCCTGCAGCTGAGATTCTGGAACTGGCGGGCAATGCAGCAAGAGACAACAAGAAGGGACGGGTCACGCCCCGACACATCCTGCTGGCTGTGGCCAACGACGAGGAGCTGAATCAGGTATGGGGCACTCTTCTCCCTCCCCTGCCAGACGCTTGGGCAGGCAGTCCTGCTGCCCGAGAGACACAGGGAAGTTGGCATTTGGCTGGCTGTCAGAGGTATGCACTGCGTTTTGGACTATTAGCAGCTTCTCTGACCCCCCATGCCAGTTTTTCCTCAAGGCTTTATTTGGGGACAGGAGGGAATGAAACAAGGTATTTGGCCCTCCCTGGAGGAAAGATAGTGAAGTTTCACTGGAGTGAGGGACTCTGAGGACCTGCTCCCTGTATACTGAGCATGAGTCCTGTCAGCATCCTTGGAGATGCCGTGGAGGAAGGAGCTCGACCAAGCAAAGCAAGAATGTGAATGGGCAGGGCAGACTTCTTGAAGGTCAGAGACAGGGTAGATAGGCTAACCATCTGCTACCTTGATTTTCCTGCAAGCTGCTAAAAGGAGTCACCATAGCCAGCGGGGGGGTGTTACCAAACATCCACCCGGAGCTGCTAGCAAAGAAACGAGGATCCAAAGGGAAGTTGGAAGCCATCATCACGCCACCCCCAGCCAAAAAGGCCAAGTCTCCATCCCAGAAGAAGCCCGTGTCTAAGAAAGCAGGAGGCAAGAAAGGGGCCCGGAAATCCAAGGTACGTGATTGGGCAGGTGTATGTGGGTTGGGGCAGGGCAGGTGCAGGTCGGTGAGGTCATGAGTGGCTCCCTCCTGCTGAGGGCTTATCCAAGGACTAAGGAACGTGTGGGAGCTGCTTGCAGAGAGGCTAGCCCAGCTCCAGTGACCAGAATCTGAGCGAAAAACTGGATTCCTGCAGGCAAGGGGGATGTGGGGAGGAGGCTGGGGCAGATAGCCCCAGACTGGAAGGACCCCATTCCTGGCCTGCCAGGCAGAGGCTTACACCTCTGGGAAGGGACCTGGGTGGTGTAGGAGCTTTCCTGTGTTGGGGCGGCTGCCATCGAGTCCTACCTGAGGGCGCTGGCTGCCTACTTGCCCCTGACGCTCTCAGAACTCTCACTATGTTGCCATGCCTGCATGTCCTCTGAGCATCTTCAAGGAAGGATGGTTCAGGCAGTTAGCTCTTCAGAATGGTTGCCTTGTTAAGGAAGAAAACAGAGAAATTCAGATGCTCCTGCCAGTCCCAGCTTGGACTGAGATGAGGTCCCAGGTGCCGATCTTTTTGTGGCGAGTGAAGTGCTCTCAGTAGTGTGACCTAATGTCTTCGTGGGTGGGGCAGGCCGGCTAATCCCCAGCCCCGATCCTCGTGGTGGAGGAGCGGCAGCCCAGCCTTGGGAGGTCTGGGCCTGCGGGTGGTTGCGCTCCCTTGTCTGAGCAACGGCGGGAGGCCCCAGAGCAACTGGAACAGGTGTTCTGTGTTCCTGCCTCACTGGACCCAGCCTCTGAGCTCTTGTCACAGCCTCCAGGGCCAACCAGCCAGGGACCGGACAGTGAGAGCTCCTTTTAACAAAATGGAATCTTAAGCTGTCCTGCTCCCCCCTGCCCTGGGGCAGCCCCTCAGGTTTGATCCTTCTGGTCTCCAGCCAGACTAGGTGGAAATTACCTCTGGCAGAAGGTGACCTGCCTATTTTGTGAGACCCTCAGTAGTAGCTCCTTAGAGATGCCTTGTGGGTCAGATGCAGTGTCAGCACATTCTTCCCACCAGAACCCAAAGCCTTTGCCCATTTGAGATGGTGAGGACACCTTGCCAGGCCAGGCTGCAGGAGCACTGCCCTTGCACCCCACTCCCGTCCACCCTCCCAGCATGTCCCCCCACCCTGAGCTGGTCCACAAGCAGGCCTCCAGCCCCCCAACTTCCTATCTACACTGTTTGCCAGCCTTTGGTAGTTGAGGTGGAAGAAGCTGTAGTTTTTGTACATGCTGCTGGGTGTGAACAAATGCTTCCCTGAAAACAACAAAATCTGAAATCATCTTGCCCACAGGCCACCGCCCTGCCCCAACCCCCTAGCTGAGAATCACTCCCAACTCTCTGAGAGAGAACCCTGTAACTGAAGAGTGTCCTGGAAGTTTTTTCCAGCTCCGTACACCCCACCTAGCTCACAAGTCCTAGGGGGAGGCTCACGGCCAGGCGGGGATGTTGCAGAATGCTCCCTTACTCGTTCCTGCCAAGTATAAAATTAGCAGATTGAACTGTTTCTCTCTCTCCTTTCAACATTTACATTTGCGGGGAGGAACAGGGCGACAGGGAAGGCAGGGGGACGTGCCTGTGCAAGCCTTTCAAAGTGTTAGAAGATGAAGATGCCAGGTCCCTCATCTCTGGACCACAGGCCCCAGGAAGCTGGCTGCCCGCAGAGCAGGGCCCTTGGTGCTTGGCTTAGTGTTCCTCCAGCTGTGGCCCGAGCGTGGCCCTTGTTCATGCAGACCCACTGCTTACTGACGTGGAGTAGCCCCTCTGTGTGCCTCGGGCAACCCTGGGCTGAACCCTGCTCCTGTCACCGCTGATCTTCCCCGAGTAGGAATTGTCTGACGGCTTTTTGGCCTTCCCACTTTACCAAACGCTAGGAATGCTGTTTCTTTCTTTTTGGACTGGAAATGAAGGGGGTGTGTGTGTGTGTCTGTGTCTGTCTGTCTGTAGCTCTAGTAGCTATATTTGGAACTCACTGTTTCTAATAACCATACGCCAATAATCACTCAAACACTCAGCTTTCCCCTTGATTACAAAAGCAGGAAGTCTGTTATGGTGGTCTGTTTTTCTTCCACACAATAAAACACATTGTCTGCTTACTGTACCAGTATTTGGCTAACATTAAACCCTGGGGGAAGCTGAAATTGGAACCGTGAACAGCTAATTTTCAAAACATTTGTTTAATGTAAATTGTGGTGTCAGCTCCCAGAAACAGCAGAGGACCTGCATCTCCAGGTTTAAGTGGAATGCTCTGAAAATAACCTTTCCAGAGACATGAGGAGAAAGCCTTAGTAACATGCTAAAGCACTTGGAGTAAAAGGGAGTTGGTATTTTTCAAGTGTCAACACTTGAATTCCAAATCATAATTTTCCCCCCAATTCGATGTAATTGGGAGGTTTTGAAAGTCTCCAGTTGTGACAACCGAGTCAGCTATCGTGGAACCAGAGAGAGGAGACAGCAGAACCCACTGGGGCTGTGAGTCCAGGGCCCTGATGGTGCCTTGGGGCTCCTCCTGCCTACTTGGGTGGCCTCAGGCAAGTCTGGGCCTCAGTTTACCCCCTCCCATAAAAATGATGGGGTCCATTCCAGGCTCACATTTCAATGACTGAATCTTTGCACTGTGTTTGTGCCTCAGTAATGTGTGTAAGAGTGGGGATGGTACAAAGGGGGGTGCTGTAAGAATTCTCAGCACAGCGCCCCCTGCCTCCCCAGAGCAGTCTCTGTAATGAACATCTCTGCACCTTGCAGAAAGTCTATGCGTGGAAAAGCATAGAGATCCGTAAAGCCCTCCTCGTCGTCCCTGCCTTTAGATATAAACACATATAAAAGATGCTACCCACTGTTTCGGCAGGGTGGCACAGTGGTGAAGGGTGCCAGCTTACTTGGCTTTGCAATCTAATTGCCATTTTCTGGCTGCATGACCTTAGTGAGTGACTTAATTTCTCTGGTAGCTCCGTCTCCTCATCTGTGAAATGGAGACCGAACACAGGGTGCTTGGGAGGCTTAGGAGAAAATGCGGTCAAGTCCTTACGACAGTGCCTGGCGCACACCTTCACGGCTGTTCTGACCCCCTTGTTCTGCCCCTCTCAGCATAGAGCTGGCTCTCGAGAATTCCATGGTGTGGTTCTGGTGCCCTAGATAGTACGCAAAACCGTTTTAACCAGTTCTCTGCGAATGAACTTGCGGTTATTCTGAGCGTTCCGACCAACAGTGCCACAGGGACCCTAACTGTATGTGGGTGTCCATGTTCCTGGATCTGTAGGACAGAGTCCCCAACGGCAGCTTACTGCAGCAGACAGATTTCTGAGGGCTGTTGCTCACGTACAGAGCATGTTTTCCCGTTCAGAAATTTCTAACTCTGCCGCCTCCTTTTAACAGTTAACACCAAAGCTGTTGAAAGAAGATGCCTGCATTTAGTCAGTAGCCATGCATCTGCATGTGCTCCTCATTCCTCTTGCTGGTGAGGGTACGGCAGTGAAAGCAGGCCCTTGCCCTCTGTGGGTGCTTGCTGAGCTTTGGGCTAGTGAGGGGGGCGGAGTCAGTACAGAAGGGGTGTTGGGGGGAAGCGGGTGCCGTGACAGAAACACAGCAGGGATGCCAGAGGCAGCCTTACTTTACAGAGGCGGTCGGGTGAGGCTTCTCTGGTAAGGTGACACTGGAACAGAGAGGCCTTCGAGAGTAAGTTGTCTGGGCATTCAAGTGACTGGCGGGAAAGCGCTTGTGACAGAGGACCAACCAGCCTGCCTGTCCCCTCCCAGAGAGAACCTGACAGGACTTGGATGTGAGGTTTCCGATGTTCCTATAACACGCACACCTCTGGCAGTTAGAGAAGTTTCAGAACCCTTCGTAAGATTAGGTTTTCAAATGCATAAAATACTGAAGGTTCGAAGGAAGCCATTTATGCTTAAATCGTCCACATTAAGACCCCTTGTCAGATTATTTACTGAGAGCCATAGGATAATCTTTAGGGGATCTGCAAGAAGACCGTTTTTGCCAGAAGTCTGGATTAAAAAATTCTCTCACCTAGGATTTTTCTGGTTTCTTTGTTTTTTCATTTTAATTCCAGTTAGTTAACATACAGTGTTCTGTTAGTCTCAGGTGTACAATATAGTGATTCAGTCTCACCCAGGACTTTTCAAACATAAACCCGTATAACCCTCCAACTGAACTCCACCCCCATGTGGAAATCACCCCCTGAGTCATGAAGATATGCTTGCTTCCTCCTGCCTGGCAGGAAGCCCACGATGAATTTTGTTGAGTACCTGTTTCTTTTTTGAGAGAGAAATATTTAAACTGAAAATTGAGTGATGAATGTTTGGGTAAGGGATGCCAGAGAAAGACATTGGTTATTGTGTGAAGCTGCCATCCTTGCAAAATCTTGCTGGCCTTTTATTGAGCTTCCTAGCAGGTCTGACATCTGGGTGAAAGAGACTGGACATAGGTCATCTTGGGTTGATGATTTCACATAAGGCTTTTTGGACACTCAGCCCTGCCTGTTCTTAAATAGGTCTCCCTCTGACTCTTGACTGAATAGAAGCTGGGTGCAGGTACAATACATGGGAGCTTTTGGATTTGTAGAATAATATTAAATTCCCCGAAGTCAGTCATTTTGGAGATGGACAAAGAGTATTGCTTGCTAGCTTTTTCCCCTCTTGCCAGGGTCTGAAAAAAATCTTACCAGCTACTGTCACCATTTCATAGAAGAAAATGGCATTTGAATCAGTAAGACTGGGAAGGGAAGTAATCCCTGACTATAGCCTTGATGTAAAACCTAGGGGAACAGTTACTATGATTTGAATGTAGTGACCTCTCACGAGGCATCTGAGTGCACCTCAACTACTCTGTTGTGGGCTAGGAACCTCGCACGGCAGAGACTTGGCCAGACTGGAGAGAACCAGGAGGAATGGCTTGTCCTACACAGACAGGGTTTGGCAGCTTTCTCTCAAGGCCACTGGTTTAGCAGATCTCCCATCTTAGATTCATTTTCCCCCCAAGGAATCGAAGGCAGAGGGAAGTTAAGCAGTGTGCTCTAGGTTACGTCACTAGTAGAACCAGAAATCAAATGCAGAATTTCAGAGCTCAAACATCACGTCCCTCGTGTGTCCTATGACTGTGGACCACTTACTTGCCCTGGCAGAGGCCCCTCTGTTCTGTAGGTGGAGGGCTGACAGCCAACTGCTGTAGGGCGAGCGGGGCAATAGCTTAAAAACATTTTTATTTTTAATAACACATCTGGACTCTCTTTGAATATATTTGTGCATTCATGATACACATTCTGCTTAAAACGTCCATTTCCTATCCTCTGTAGCACTGTTTTCCAGTTTTATCGAGATATGCTTGACATACGGCATTATATACATTTAAGGTACACAGCGTAAGGACTTGACTCACATCAGTTATGAAATGGTTACCACAGTAAGTTTAGATGATATTCATTGTGTCATGTAGATACAAAAAAGGCATTTGTTTTTCTCTGTGATGAGAGCGCTTGGGACTTACTCTCTTAATAACTTTCAGATGTGCCATGCAGCATTGTTAGCTATGGTTGGGGTGCCGTGCATTACATCCCCTGTACTTCTTTATCTCATAACTGGAAGTTTATATCTTTTTTTGTAGTATTTTTTTAAAAAAGTATAGTTGACCTACAATGTTAGTTTCAGGGCGTACAGCATAGCGATTTGTCTTCTCCGTAGATTTCACTGTGTTCACCCCAAGTGTAGCTACCATCTGTCAATTGTGCAACCTTATTATAATACCATTGATTTTATTCCCTCTGCTGTACCTTTTATCCTTTTGACTTTGTAACTGGAAGCCTGTACCTCCTACGCCCCTTCACCCATTTTGCCCGCCACGCCACCCACCTCTCCTCTGGCAGCCTAATGTTCTCTGTATTTATGATTCTGTTTCTGCTTTTTGTTTTCTTCATCTCTTTGGATTTTTAGATTGCACATGTAAGTGATACCATACGATATTTGTTCTTCTCTGATTTACTTCACTTAGCATACTATCTTCTAGGTCCATCCATGTTGTTGCATATGGCAAGATCTCATCCTTTTATATGATTGAGTAATATTCCATTGTCTGTGCATGTGTATAATATATGCATATGCCACTTTATGCATTCATCTACTGATGGACACCTGGTTGCTTCTCTGTCTTGGGTATTGTAAATAATACTGCAATAAACAATAGGGGTGCATATATCTTTCCAAATTAGTGTTTTCCTTTTCTTTGGGTACATAACGAGTGGTAGAATTACTGGATCATATGGTAGCTGTATTTTTAATTTTTTGAGGATCATCCATATTGTTTTGCATAGGGGCTGCACCAATTTACATTCCCACCAACGGTGCCCAAGGGTTCATTTTTCTCCACATCCTCGCCAGCAGTTATTTCTTGTCCTTTTGATTTCAGCCATTTTGGTAGGTGTGAGGTGATAATTCAATGTGGTTTTGATTTGTGTTTCCCTGATAATTAGTGATGTTTAGCATCTTTTCATGTCTGATGGCCAACTGTATGTCATCCTTGGAAAAATGGCTGTTCATGAAACCCACTTTATTGAGAGTTTTTATCATGAATGGATGTTGAATTTTGTCACATGCTTTTTTTTTTTTGCATCTTTTGATCCTCTCGATCATATAATAGTTATCCTTCATTGTGTTGATGTGGTACATCATGTTGTTTGATGTGCAAATATTGAACCATCCTTGCATCGCCAGAATAAATCCCACTTGATCGTGGTAAATGATCTTTTTAACGTATTCTTGAATGCAATTTGCTAATATTTTGTTGAGGATTTTTTATCTGTGTTCATCAAGGATATTGGATTTTGGGCACCGGGACCCTGCTCCCATCCACCTGTGCTACCAAAGTTTTGGGGAAATGTAAACCATGGCACTAACCAGTTCCTCTGACCTGGAGAGAGTTCCAGCAGCTCCCTGCCATTTGGTGGAGTTCTAGGGCTGGATCTTTTATACTCTAGCTGCTCTCTTAAACCAAGGCTATTTTTTTCAGTGCCCCAAGGTAGAGAAATCTGCTCCTCAGTGCCTCGGTTACTTCCCACCACAGTTCACAGCAGCAAGGGTGGGGGTTCCCTTCATTATCATGTCTCCCTCTCTTTCGCTGTTTGTTCTCTATGTGGTCTCTTTATCTTTTGTTAGTAGAAGCTGTTGTCAGCCCTCAGTTCTTCAGAAGGAATTGCTGTATCAATAGGTGTAGATGTGGGGTGTCTGTGGTGGAGGTGAGTTCAGGGTCTTCCGCTATCACCATCTTGAACTGGAACTCTAGGTGAAAGTTTGTACCTTTTGACCACTGACATCCAAGTCCCCCATAAGTACACAACTATGAATAAAAAAAGGAGATGTAGGGCCTTAGATGGAATCTGAGCAAGTTAAGGGACCTTTTTTCTGAGCAAGTTAAGGGACCTTTTTTTTTTTTTTGTCTTCATAGTACATTTAACTTCATTGCGTTGTATATATTTTTCTTTATTGTTGTGTTTGATTCATTTAAGTTATTGTATGTAGCAGATAGCACTAAGTCAGTGCATTTCATGGTTGGAATTTACCACCATGTGGTTATCCATTCTGCTCTGGAGATATTTAAGTTGTTTCCAATTTGAGGCTCCTACCAAGATTCCTGCACAAAAGTACATGCTTTTTGGTGCACACATGTTGTATTGTCTTGGGAGAATACCTTTAAGTGGAATTGTGGTATCACAGGGTATTTATATGTTCAGCTTTAGTAGAGAGTGCCAAATAGTTTTCCCGAGTGGTGGTAAAAGTATGTGGTCCCAGTGCAGCAAATGGGAATTCCAGTTCTACATCCTTGCCAAGGCAGGCTAATTTGAGAATTAAATTTTAACCATTCTAGTGGGTGTGCACTGTCTTGGTGACCAGTTAGCCTTAGCATCTGCACAAACAAATTTTGGCCCTTTGGATAATTCCTTTTGTTCTAGTGTTCTGTGCAGTTTTAAAAAAAAATAGGATTAGCTATCTATTTTAAATGAGTTACACAGTACTTCTTTTTATATTATGGATATGAATTCTTTTTTTATTGAGATATGGATATGAATTCTTTTTTTATTGAGATAGAATTGGCTTTTAACATTAAGGTCATTTGGGGCACCTGGGTGGCTCAGTTGTTGGGCCTCTGCCTTCGGCTCAGGTCATGATCCTAGCCAGGGTCCTGGGATCGAGCCCCATATCGGGCTCCCTGCTCAGCGGGAAAAGCCTGCTTCTCCCTCTCCCACTCCCCCTGCTTGTGTTCCCTCTCTCGCTGTGTCTCTCTCTGTCAAATAAATAAAATCTTTAAAAAAAAATTGGTCATTTAGGTGTACAATCTGATCATTTGATATTTGTTTTTTATTATGTTATGTTAGTCACCATACAATACATCATTAGTTTTTGATGCAGTGATCCACGATTCACTGTTTTCCTATAACACCCAGGGCTCCATGCAGTACGTGCCCTCCTTAATACCCATCACCACGCTAACCTACCCTCCCACCCCCCTCCCCTCTAAAACGCTCAGTTTGTTTCTTAGAGTCCATAGTTTCTCATGGTTCATCTCTTCCTCTAATTTCCCCCCCTTCATTTTTCCCTTCCTTCTCCTAATGTCCTTCATGCTTATGTTCCACAAATTGACTTCGCTGCTTGACTTACTTCACTTAGCATAATCTCCTCCAGTCCCATCCATGTTGATGTAAAAGTTGG
>NW_027397092.1:19181827-19192573 GCF_003265705.2 Callorhinus ursinus | reverse complement strand
TTTCTAGTTCATTGATTTCTGCTCTGATCTTTATGATTTCTCTTCTCCTGCTGGGTTTAGGCTTTATTTGCTGTTCTTTCTCCAGGTCCTTTAGGTGTAGGGTTAGGTTGTGTATTTGAGACCTTTCTTGTTTCTTGAGAAAGGCTTGTATTGCTTATATACTTTCCTCTTAGGACTGCCTTTGCTGTATTCCAAAGATTTTGAACAGTTGTGTTTTCATTTTCATTGGTTTCCATGAATTTGGACCACATCTTCTTTATCCATTCATCTGTTGAAGGGCATCTCGGCTCTTTCCACAGTTTGGCTCTTGCGGACATTGCTGCTATGAACATTGGGGTGCATATGGCCCTTCTTTTCACTGCATCTGTGTCTTTGGGGTAATTTGTATATATATTGCCAATGATCACCACAGTATGTCCTGTTAACATCTATCACCATACGTAATTACCAAGTTACTTGTCTTAGGAAGAGAACTTTTAAGGTTGACTTTGTTAGCAACTTTCAAATAGGCAATACATATTACTGACTGTAGTCACCATGCTTTATATTACCTCCTCATGACTTCTTTCTTTTATAACTGGAAGTTTGTAGCTTTTGACCTGCTTCACCCATTTCACCTGCCTCCCACCCCCACCCCCTGCCTCTGTCACCCATCAGTCTGTTCTCTGAATCTAGAAACTGGGCTATTTTCTTTTTTTTTTTTTTAAGATTCCACCTATAAGTGTGAACATACAGTTATTTGTCTTTCTCTGTGATGTATTTCACTTAGTATAATGCCCTCAAGGTCACATCCTTCTTTTTTATGGTTTAATAACATTGTATTTTATATAATTATATATAAATGTATATAAACGTGCATATATGTATACATAAAATAATTTAGGAGATATGTGTAATAAGACATAAAAATAATAGGACATATGTAAGGACATATATATTAGAATATAAAACATGTTAGTATATGTAATATATAAATATCTTTATCAAATTTTCATATTTTCTTTATCCATGTTTCCACTGATGGATACTTAGGTTCTTTTCATTACTTGGCTATTACAAATAATGCTGTAGTAAACATGGGGGTGCATATTATCTTTTTGAGTTAGTGTTTTTGTTTTCTTCAGAAGTAAAAATTGCTGGGTCATATGGTAGTTCTATTTTTAATTTTCTGAGGAGCCTGCATACTGTTTCCCATGGTGGCTGCATCAGTGTACATTTCCACCAACAGTGCACTCGGAGTTCCCCTTTCTCCATGTCCTTACCGACACCTGTTATTTCTTGTCTTTTTGATTATAGCCTAATAGGTGTCTTTTTGATTATAGCCTAATAGGTGTGCGGTGATAGCTCGTTGTGATCTAGATTTGCATGTACCTGATGATTAGTGATGTGGAGCACCTTTTCATGTGTTTGTTTGCCATCTGTATGTCGTCTTTGGAAAAATGTCTACTCAGAATCTGACCCCTTTTTTTAGTTTTTATTTAAATTCCAGTTAGTTCACATACAGCATATTAGTTTCAGGTGTCCACTGTAGTGATTCAGCACTTCCGTACAATGCCCAGTGCTCATGGTGAGCGCCTTCTTTAATCCCCATCACCTTCTTGACCCATCCCCTCACCCATCTCCCCTCTGGTAACCATCAGTTTGTTCTGTAGAGTTAAGAGACTGTTTCTTGGTTTGCCACCCTCTCTTTTTTTCCGTTTGCTCGTTTGTTTTGTTTCTTAAATGTCACATATGCATGAAATCATATGGTATTTGTCTTTCTCTGATCTGTTTCACTAAGCATAATATTCCTAGCTCCATCCAAGTTGTTGGAAATGGCAAGATTTCATTCTTTTTTTATGTTTCAGTAATAATCCATTGTGTATATATAACACATCTTCTTTATCAATTCATCAGTCAGTGGACACTTGGGCTGTTTCCATAATTTGGCTATTGTAGATAATGCTGTAAACATTGGGGTACGTGTATCTCTTTTAATTAGCATTTTTTTCTTTGGGTAAATACCTAGCAGTGTGATTGCTGCATCATAGAGTAGCTCCAATTTTAACTTTTTGAGGAAGCTCCATACTGTTTTCCAGAGTGGCTGCACCAGTTTGCATGCCCACCAACAGTGCAAGAGGGTTCCCCTTTCTCCGCATACTCGGAGGAACGTTTTGTTCCTTGTGTTGTTGATTTTAGCCATTCTGACAGGTGTGAGGTGATAACTCATGGTGGTTTTGATTTGTATTTCCCTGATGATCAGTGATGATGAGCATCTTTTCATGTTGGCTATCTGTATGTCTTCTTTAGAAAAATGTCTATTCATGTCTTCTGCCCATTTTTTAATTAGATTATTTTTTTGGGTGTTGAGCTTGATAAGTTATATATTTTGGAAGCTAACTCTTTATCAGATATGTCATTTGCAAATATCATCTCCCATGCCGTAGGTTGCCTTTTAGTTTTGTGGATTGTTTCCTTCCCTGTGCAGAAGCTTTTTATTTTGACATAGTCCCAATAATTTATTTTTGCCTTTGTCTCCCTTGCCTCGGGAAACATATCTAGAAAGAAGTTGCTGTGGCTGATGTCAAAGAAGTTACTGTCTGTGTTCTCTTCTAGGATTTTTATGGTGTCAGATCTCACATTTAGGTCTCTGACCACTTTTTAATCAAAAATTTTTTTTCCTTTTGTTATTGAGTTTTGTGAGTTGTTTATATATTCTGGATATTAACCCCTTATCAGATACAGATATTCTTTGACTTATGATGGGGTTGTATCCTGATAAACCCATTTTAAGTTGAAAATATCAAGTTGAAAATGCATTTAATATACCTGACCTACCAAACATCATAGCTTAGCCTAGCCTACTGTAGGCTTAGCACTAGCCTAGCCTAGTGCTCAGAACACTAATTTGCTTACAGTTGGACAAAATCATCTCACAGAAAGCCTATTTTATAAGAAAGTATGGAATATTTCAAGTAATTTATTAAATACTGTACTTAAAGTGAAAAACAGAATGGTTCTTTGGGTACAGAATGATTCTGTAAGTGTATTAGTCATTTACCCCCATAATTGTGTGGCTGACTGGGCACTGTGGCTAGCTCTTGCTGTCTAGCATCACCAGAGAGTATAGTGCTGCACATCACTAATCCTAGGAAAAAATCCAAATTTAAATTTGAAGTATGGTTTCTAATGAATGTATATTGCTTTTGCACCACTGTAAAGCTGAAAAATCCAAAGTCAAACTATCGGACATCAGGGACGGTCTGTGTATGATTTGCATATTTATCTAAAGGTTGACTTTTCATTTTGTTGATGGTTCCTTTGCTCTGCAGAATCTTTTCAGTTTGTTGTAGTCCCACTGTTTATTTTGCCTTCGTTGCCTTTGCTTGTGATGCCATATCCAAAAAATCGTCACCAAGACCAATAACAAGGAGCTTATGATCTGTTTCCTAGGAATTTCTGGGTTCAGGACTTAACATCCACATGTTTAATCCATTTTGAGTTAATTTTTATGTATGATGTAAAATGTTGGTACAGCTTCATTCTTTTGCATGTGGCTGTCCCATTTTCCCAACACTGTTTAATTGAAGAGACTGTTCTTTCCTCATTGTATATTCTTAGCTCTTTTGTCAGGAATTGGTAATATATATGTGGGTTTATTTCTGGGCTCTCCATTCTGTTCCATTGGTCTATGTGTCTGTTTTCATGTTGATACGATACTGCTTTGATTATTATATCTTTGTAATATAATTTGAAATCAGGGAGCATGATGCCTTCTCTTTCGTTTTTTGCCAAGATTACTTTGGCTTTCAGAGTCTTTTGTGATTTCATATAAATCTTAAGATTGTTCTGTTTCCTTGAGAAATGGCATTGGAATTTGATACAGATTGTATTGAATCTATAGATTGCTTTGTTTGGTATGGACATTTTAACAGTTTTAATCCTTCCAATCCATGAGCACAGAATCTCTCTCCATTTATTTGTGTCTTCTTCAATTTCTTTCATTAATGTATTACAGTTTTCAGTGTATAATATATAGTTTTCAGTATATAGTTTTTTGCCTTTTTGGTTAAATTCCTAAGCATTTTATTTCTTTGATGCAGTTGTAAATGGGATTTTCTTGATTTCTCTTTCTGATAATTTGTTATTAGCATATGCTAAATGCAACAGAATTCTGTATATTAATCTGGTATCCTGTAACTTTATTGAATTCATTTATTCTAACAGGGTTTTGGTGGAGTCTTTAGGGTTTTGTATATATATATTATCATGCTGTTTGCAAATAGTGACAGTTTTACTTCCCTTCTGATTTTGATGCCTTTTCTTTCTTTTTCTTGCCTAATTGCTTTGGCTAGGACTTCTACTACTATATTGAATAAAAGTGGCAAGAATGGGTATTGTTGTCTTATTGGAAACACTCTGAGCACTCATTTTCACTAATGAGTATGATGTTAGCTTTTCGCTTGGCATTTATGGCCTTTATTATGTTTAGGTGTTCCTTCTATACCCAGTTTTTGAGCTTTTCATCATAAATGGATGTTGAATTTTGTCAAATGCTTTTTCTGCATTTGTTGAGGTGATCATATGCTTTTTATCCTTCATTTGTTAATATGGTGTATCACTCTGATGGATATTAAACTACCCTTATATCCCCAGAATAAATCCCACTTGATCATGGTATATGATCCTTTTAATGTATTGTTGAATTCAGTTTGTTTGTATTTTGTTGAGGGTCTTGCATCTGTGTTCATCAGGGATATTGGCCTGTAATTTACTTTTATTATGGCATCCTTGTCTGGTTTTGGTATCAGGGTAATGCGGGCTTTGTAAAGTGAGTTTGGAAGTGTCCTCCTCTTTTATATTTTGGAAGAGTTTGAGAAGGATTGGTATTAATTCTTCTTTAAATGTTTGGTAGAACAATGAAACCTTCTGGTCCTGGACTTTTGTTTGTTGTGAGGTTTTTGATTACTGATTCTATCCCTTTACTAGTAATCCATCTGTTGAGATTTGTATTTTTCTTCATGACTCAGTCTTGTGTGTTGCTAGGATTTGATCCATTTCTTCTAGGTTGTCCATTTTTTTTGGCATATAATTTTTCATAGTAGTCTCTTACGATTCTTTGTATTTCTGTAGTGTTATTTGTAACATCTCTTTCATTCCTGATGTTATTTATTTGAATCTTCCGTTTTTTTTCTTGGTGAGTCTAGCCAGAGGTTTGTCGATTTTGTTTATCTTTTCAAAGGGCTAGCTCTTACATTTATTGATCTTTTCTATCTTTAGCCTATTTGTTTCCACTCTGATCTGTGTTATTTCCTTCTTTCTACCAACTTAGGGCTTCATTTTTTTTTTTTTTTTTTCTGGTTTCGTCTGGTGTGAGATTTCTCCTGTTTTTTGAAGTAGGCCTGTATTGCTATAAACTTTCTTCTTAGAACTGCTTTTGCTGCATCTCATAAGTTTTGGTATGTTGTATTTCCATCTGTCTCAGGGTATTTCTTGATTCCTCTTTTGATTTCTTCTTTGACCCATTGGTTGTTGAATAGTCTGTAGTTTAATCTCCACATTTTTGAATTTTCCAGTTTTTTTTTTCATAATTGATATCTGGTCTCTTGGCGCTGTGATCAGAAAAGATGATTGATATGATTTGTCTTCTCAAATTTATTAAGACCTGTTTTGTGGCCTAAAATATGACCTGTCCTACAGAATGTTCCATGTGGTTATGAAAGAAATGTGTACTCTGTTATTTTTGGGTGGAAAATGTTCTGAATATATCTGTTAAGTCCACCTGGTCTCATAGGTCATTTAAGGCCAGTGTTTATTGATTTTCTGTCTGGTTGATCTATCTGTTGATAAAAGTGGGGGTATAATATCCCCTATTATTGTTGTATTGCTGTCTGTTTCTCCCTTTAGGTCTGTTTGTGTTTGCTTTATATATTTATGTGCTCCTGGATTGGGTGCATAAATGTTTACAATATTTATAAAATACAAAGAGAGATTCTCTTATGTGTCTGACACATTTATCATTACATAATACTCTATCTGTTATTGTAGTCTTTGTTTTAAAGAATATTTTGTCTGATATAAGTGTAGCAACCCCCGCTTTCTCTTGGTTTCCATTTGCATGAAAAATCTTTTTCTGTCACTTCACTTTCATTGTGTCTTGTCCTTATAAACTGTGTCTCTTCTGGGGAGCATATTGATGAGTCTTGTGTTTTTATACATTCAGTCACTGTATGTCTTTTGATTGGCGAATTTAGTCTATTTACATTTAAAGTAATTATTGACAGATATGTACTTGTCATTTTGTTAATTGTTTCTGGCCGTTTTGTAATTCCTCTGTTCCTTTCTTCTTCTGTTTCTCTGCCTTTGTGATGTGATCATTGTCTTTAGTGGTGTCATCTTTTATGTATCTACTATAGGCTTTGCTTTGTGTTTACCGTTAGGCTGATATATAACAACTGATTCACCATCTGTTTTAAGTTGATAATGTAAGTTTGAACACATTCTAAAACTGCATTTTTACCCTCCCTACACTTCATGTTAGTGGTGTCACATTTTATGTCTTTTAATCTCATGTGTCCCTTAACTAATTATTGTACTAATTGTTATTCCACCTCTGTCTTTTAACCTTCATATTAGCTTTATAAGAGATTAAGTCACTACCTTTAGTGTATACTTACCTTTACTAGTGAGAGTTATACGTTCATATATTTTCCTATTACTAAATAGCACCCTTTCTTTTTAGCTTAAACAAGTCCCTTTAACATTTCTACTATGGCCAGTTTAGTGGTGGTGAACTCTTTTGGCTTTTTGCATGTCTGGAAAATTATTTCTCTCTGTTTCAAAGGACACTTTTGCCAGGTAGAGTATTCTTGGTTGGTAGTTTTTTACTTTCAGTACTTTGAATATATTGTGCCACTCCCTTGTGGCCTGCAAATTTCTGCTGAAAAATCTGCTGGTAGTCTAACGGGGGTTCCCTTGTTTGTAACAAGTTGTTTTTCTCTTGCAGCTTTTAAGATTCTCTCCTGGTCTTTAACTTTTGACATTTTAATTACACTGTGTCTTACCATGGGTCTCTTTGGGTTCATCTTTTTTGGAACTCTCTGGGTTTCCTGTCAGGATTTCCTTATTTTTTATGGCTGAATGTTTCCACAGTTCTTTATCCATTCATCTGTCTGTGGACACTTAGATTGTTTCTTTGTGTTGGCTGTCATAAATAATGCTGCTATGATCATGAGGTGCAGTTACCTCTTTGACATAGTATTTTTGTTTCCTGTGGTTATATTCCTAGAAATGGAATTGCTGGATCATATGGATACTACTTTTAAATGTTTGAGGAAGTTTCATACTGTTTTTCATAGTGGTCTACCAGTTTACAGTATGGGCAACAACTTTAATGGAGGAGGCCATGAGCAAGTGAATCACTGCTGAAAATCTCCAGTATTAATCATCACAGGCTTGGCTTATAACTTGGCTTCATAGGCAGCTGCTGACCCATACCAGGGACACAGGGAAGCTGTCACGGCCCCCTCCTCCCAGTACAACCAGCTCTGTTTCTTGAATGCTTGAAATTCTGTCAGTTAAGGCTTTCTTACCTCTAAAAAAAAAATCCAAGTATTTTTGGGCATAAGCACTAAATCCTTATCTACTTATCAACTGCATTCCATTCCCAAGCATTTATTGAGCAACTCCTATATGCCTGGTGTTCAGTGGATAGAGCAGTGATTCTCAAATTTTTTTGCTTGCACCTCCTACAACAATTTGAAAACCTTTGTACCTCACACATTTAAAAATTTGACAGCTGAACTTTTGATAATAAATATAAATATCTGTGAAGGATATAATTTTTGATATATAAAAACCACTTCATCACTCATTTAAGTGTATCCAAAGAAATCAAAATACTGTGTTGATTTGGAATACCATCATTTTTTTATTATGTTAATCACCACACGTTACATCATTAGTTTTTGATGTAGTGTTCCATGATTCATTGTTTGCATTTAACATCCAGTGCTCCACGCAGAACATGCCCTCTTTATTTATTTATTTATTTTTAAAGATTTTATTTATTTATTTGAGAGAGAGAGAATGAGAGACAGCATGAGAGGGAGGAGAGTCAGAGGGAGAAGCAGACTCCCCGCTGAGCAGGGAGCCCGATGTGGGACTCGATCCCGGGACTCCAGGATCATGACCTGAGCCGAAGGCAGTCGCTTAACCAACTGAGTCACCCAGGCGCCCAGAACATGCCCTCTTTAATACCCATCACCAGGCTAACCCATCCCCCTACCTCCCTCCCCTCTAGAACCCTCAGTTTGTTTCTCAGAGTCCATAGTCTCTCATGCTTCGTCTCCCCCTTTGATTCCCCCCCTTCAATTTTCCCCCCTGCTATCTTCTTCTTCTTCTTTTATAACATATAATGTATTATTTGTCTAAGAGGTACAGGTCTGTGATTCAACAGTCTTACACAATTCACAGTGTTCACCATAGCACATACCCTCCCCAATGTCTGTCACCCAGCCACCCCATCCCTCCCACCCCCCCACCACTCCAGGAACCCTCAGTTTATTTCCTGAGATTGAGAATTCCTCATATTAGTGAGCTCATATGATACATGTCCTTCTCTGATTGACTTATTCCGCTCAGCATAATAACCTCCAGTTCCATCCACGTCACTGCAGATGGCAAGATCTCATTCCTTTTGATGGCTGCATAATATTCCATTGTGTATATATACCACCTCTTCTTTATCCATTCATCTGTCAATGGACATCTTGGCTCTTTCCACAGTTGGGCTATTGTGGACATTGCTGCTATAAACATCGGGGTGCGTGTACCCCTTCGGATCCCTACATTTGTATCTTTGGGGTAAATACCCAGTAGTGCAATTGCTGAATCATGTGGTAGCTGTATTTTCAACTTTTTGAGGAACCTCCATACTGTTTTCCAGAGTGGTTGCACCAGCTTGCATTCCCACCAACAGTGTAGGAGGGTTCCCCTTTCTCCGCATCCCCACCAACATCTGTCGTTTCCTGAATTGTTTATTTTAGCCATTCTGACGGGTGTGAGGTGGTATCTCATTGAGGTTTTGATTTGGATTTCCCTGATGTGAGCGATGTTGAGCACTTTGTCATGTGTCTGTTGACCATTTGGATGTCTTCTTTGGATAAATGTCTGTTCATGTCTTCTGCCCATTTCTTGATTGGATCATTTGTTCTTTGGGTGTTGGGTTTAATAAGTTCTTTATAGACTTTGGATGCTAGCCCTTTATCTGATATGTCATTTGCAAATATCTTCTCCCATTCTGTCGGTTGTCTTTTGGTTTTGTGGACTGTTTCTTTTGCTGTGCAAAAACTTCTTATCTTGATGAAGTCCCAAGAGTTCATTTTTGCCCTGCTTCCCTTGCCTTTGGCAATGTGTCTAGGAAGAAGTTGCTGTGGCTGAGGTCGAAGAGGTTGCTGCCTGTGTTCTCCTTCAGGATTTTGATGGACTCCTGTCTCACATTTAGGTCTTTCAGCCATTTTTAGTTTATTTTTGTTTGTGTGTGGTGTAAGGAAATGGTCCAGTTTCATTCTTCTGCATGTAGCTGTCCAATTTTCTCAACACCATTTGTTGAAGAGACTGTCTTTTTTCCATTGGACATTCTTTTTTTTTTTTTTTTAAGATTTTATTTATTTGAGAGAGAGAGAATGAGAGACAGAGAGCATGAGAGGGAAGAGGGTCAGAGGGAGAAGCAGACTCCCCGCCGAGCAGGGAGCCTGATGTGGGACTCGATCCCGGGACTCCAGGATCATGACCTGAGCCGAAGGCAGTCGTTTAACCAACTGAGCCACCCAGGCGCCCTCCATTGGACATTCTTTCCTGCTTTGTTGAAAATTAGTTGACCATAGAGTTGAGGGTCCATTTCTGGGCTCTCTGTTCTGTTCCATTGATCTGTGTGTCTGTTTTTGTGCCAGTACCATACTGTCTTGATGATGACAGCTTTGTAATAGAGCTTGAAGTCCGGAATTGTGATGCCGCCAGCTTTGCTTTTCTTTCTTTTTTTTTTTTTTAAAGACTTTATTTATTTATTTGAGAGAGAGAATGAAATAGAGAGAGAGAACATGAGAGAGGGGAGGGTCCGAGGGAGAAGCACTCACTGCTGAGCAGGGAGCCCGATGCGGGACTCGATCCCAGGACTCCAGGATCATGACCTGAGCCGAAGGCAGTCGCTTAACCAACTGAGCCACCCAGGCACCCCTGCTTTTCTTTTTCAACCTTCCTCTTGCTATTCGGGGTCTTTCCTGGTTCCATACAAATTTTAGGATTATTCCATTTCTTTGAAAAAAGTGGATGGTATTTTGATGGGGATTGCATTGAATGTGTAGATTGCTCTAGGTAGCATTGACATCTTCACAATGTTTAGTCTTCCAATCCATGAGCATGGAACGTTTTTCCATTTCTTTGTGTCTTCTTCAATTTCTTTCATGAGTATTTTATAGTTTTCTGAGTACAGATCCTTTGCCTCTTTGGTTAGATTTATTCCTAGGTATCTTATGGTTTTGGGTGCAATTGTAAATGGGATCGACTCCTTAATTTCTCTTTCTTCTGTCTTGGTGGTGGTGTATAGGAATGCCACTGACTAGTGCTAGGACTTCTAGTACTATGTTGAATAGCAGTGGTGATAGTGGACATCCCTGCCATGTTCCTGACCTTAGGGGGAAAGCTCTCAGTTTTTCCCCATTGAGAATGATATTTGCTGTAGGTTTTTCATAGATGGCTTTTATGATA
>NW_027397092.1:19157706-19181727 GCF_003265705.2 Callorhinus ursinus | reverse complement strand
ATGCTTTTTCTGCATCTATTGAGAGGATCATATGGTTCTTGTTCTTTCTTTTATTAATGTATCACATTGATTTGCGGATGTTGAACCAGCCTTGCAGCCCAGGGATAAATCCCACTTGGTCATGGTGAATAATCCTTTTAATGTACTGTTGGATCCTATTGGCTAGTATTTTGGTGAGAATTTTTGCATCCATGTTCATCAAGGATATTGGTCTGTAATTCTCCTTTTTGATGGGGTCTTTGGTTTTGGGATCAAGGTAATGGTGGCCTCATAAAATGAGTTTGGAAGTTTTCCTTCCATTTCTATTTTTTGGAACAGTTTCAGGAGAATGGGTATTAATTCTTCTTTAAATGTTTGGTAGAATTCCCCTGGGAAGACATCTGGCCCTGGGTTTTTTGTTGGGAGATTTTTGATGACTGCTTCAATTTCCTTAGTGGTTATAGGTCTGTTCAGGTTTTCTATTTCTTCCTGGTTCAGTTTTGGTAGTTGATACATCTCTAGGAATGCATCCATTTCTTCCAGATTATCTAATTTGCTGGCATAGAGTTGCTCATAATACGTTTTTATGATTTTTTGTATTTCTTCGGTGTTGGTTGTGATCTCTCCTCTTTCATTCATGATTTTATTTATTTGGGTCATTTCTCTTTTCTTTTTGATCAGTCTGACCAGGGGTTTATCAATCTTGTTAATTCTTTCAAAGCTAGTTTCCTTGATCTGTTCTACTGTTCTTTTGGTTTCTGCTCTGATCTTTATTACTTCTCTTTTCCTGCTGGGTTTAGGCTTTATTTGCTGTTCTTTCTCCAGCTCCTTTAGGTGTAGGGTTAGGTTGTGTATTTGAGACCTTCCTTGTTTCTTGAGAAAGGCTTGTATTGCTATATACTTTCCTCTTAGGACTGCCTTTGCTGCATCCCAAAGATTTTGAACAGTTGTGTTTTCATTTTCATTTGTTTCCATGAATTTTTTTAATTCTTTAATTTCCTGGTTGACCCATTCATTCTTTAGGAGGATGCTCTTTAGCCTCCATGTATTTGAGTTCGTTCTGACTTTAGTCTTGTGATTGAGTTCTAGTTTCAAAGCGTTGTGGTCTGAAAATATGCAGGGAATGATCCCAGTCTTTTGGTACCGGTTGAGACCTGATTTGTGACCTAGGATGTGATCTGTTCTGGAGAATGTTCCATGGGCACTAGAGAAGAATGTGTATTCTGTTGCTTTGGGATGGAATGTTCTGAATATATCTGTGAAGTCCATTTGGTCCAGTGTGTCATTTAAAGTCTTTATTTTCTTGTTGATCTTTTGCTTAGATGATCTGTCCATTTCAGTCAGGGGGGTGTTAAAGTCCCCCACTATTATTGTATTGTTGTCAATGTGTTTCTTCGCTTTTGTTATCAGTTGGCTTATATAATTGGTTGCTCCCATGTTAGGGGCATAGATATTTAAAATTGTTAGATCTTCTTGTTGGTTAGACCCTTTGAGTAGGATATAGTGTCCTTCCTCATCTCTTATTACAGTCTTTGGTTTAAAATCTAATTCGTCTGATGTAAGGATTGCCGCCCCATCTTTCTTTTGGTGTCCATTAGCATGGTAAATGGTTTTCCACCCCCTCACTTTCAATCTGGGGGTGTCTTTGGGTCTAAAATGAGCCTCTTGCAGACAGCATATCGATGGGTCATGTTTTTTTTATCCAATCTGATACCCTGTGTCTTTTGGGGCATTTAGCTCATTTACATTCAGGGTAACTATTGAAGGATATGAATTTATTGTATTGCCCGTGAGGTGACTGTTACTGTATATTGTCTGTGTTCCTTTCTGGTCTATACCATCATCATTTTAAAAGTATACAGACAAGCTCTTTTTTAACAAGTGGAAAATTCACATTACTTTTCTCCTTGAGCCTGTATATCCCTTTCACTTGTCCCACATAATTTTATCCTAATGCCACATATTTAATGTAGGTGGTAGTATTGTATTGATCTTCACAACAAATATAAATTTAAAGTTTCTTGGAAAAAAATTTGTGATCATAAAGGCACTAAATGTTATGGATTCTATAGGATTGGATAGTAATCACACTTATTAATACACAATTCATCAAACCAATAAATATTTTACAAATTTAATAACTATTAAGGAAAAAAATATTCTTGGAACTGTATCTTATGGGATAGATGGAGATACGGTTTTTACAATTAACTCAAGTTCATAAGATAGTGACTTATTGCTAAAATGAAACAGGGTTCAGCATCCTGTATTTGTATATTTACAGGTATAAGTACTGGGAATGTCTTGTTCACAAAAAATAAGTGGGAATGGAAAGGATTTTGTTAAAGCAACATCTCTCAGTCCTCTGAACTCTTGAGTTAAGTGCCAACAGTCACCTAGTAATCTGTCATCAATTTGTTTAAATGCATGCTTTATTTTACAATTGTTTTAGATTGACAGAAAAGTTACAGACATTACAGAGAGTTCCTCAGTACCCCTCACGAGGTTCCCCATTGTAACGTCTTCCATCATCCTGGTACATTGGTCACAACTAAGAAACTGGCGTTGGTACATTACTATGAAGTCTGTCAGTCTGTTCTTCAGTGATCTCTCAGCTGTTAAGTCAATTTGGTATTTCTCCCATTTTGTTGAAAGCACAGAATTAGAAACATCTGAGTAGTGAAAGGATTTGTCACCCTGCCTTTTCCTTTCGTGTTTCCTGGAAAGTATATCAAAAAAGGCTTACTAAGACTTACCACATAACTGTAGGTTATACCTTTCACTGCTGGGTTCTCTTTCACTTTGTCAAATCTGGTATACTGAAAGAATTAGGAAAACCATAATGGTGATCATTTTAACATATCTTTGCTAATGCTGTGTCTCTTGACAAAATGTTTTTTGTATTAGCATTTATATCCAAACCTTGGACTTTCAGATTTAGCTCATTTAATGTACAGAAAATGTTCCAGCTTGGCCATAGAACTTAAACGTTAAAGCAGTCCTTCTTGTTAGAGCAGACTGTAAAACTAGAATATTTTTTCAATGTAAGCAAAAATGTTAATATGTGAATGAATGTGAATCCCTAAATAGGCATGTGGACGGGCACAGACCTTGCCCTGAGTTTGCCCTCCAGAGCCTTCCTTAGCAAGGCGTGGCCATTTGGAATGCCTCTCACCCCTGCTTTCTTGGTTTGCTCACACTCAAGCAGCCCCGCAAGAATGATGTACTTTAATAACGGGGGGGAAGGGAAAAGGTGGAGTGTCTGAACACAGACTACCATTCATTGTCCCCACTCTCCGCAGTCTGTGGCATATCTGAATGCAGACATCCCCCAATGAGCCAAAATACCCATCTCTCCCATGGTCCTCCTACTTAACAGAAATGCATGAAAGACTTGTAAAGCCCTGTATCCCTACTCCTGGGGTGGCGGGGGGTGGTGGTGCCAGGCCAGTAATGGGAAGCGGGACAAGGGTGCTGGTGCAAGGAGATGGGGCGTGAGACCTCCGTCACAGGTGCACATCACTCAGGGCAGATCGGTTTCAGGAGAAGTCCGTTAGAAAGTTGATCTGGAAATGAATGAAACCTCTCTGGACGATATACCTTGCAGGGCTCTTGGGAACCCCAGGGTATACATACTTGAGTCTGGTTGGGCCAAAGAAGAGGCCCAGGAGCACACTGATAGCCATGCCCGCTCACCGGGGCTCGCCAGCAGCCACCGTAGGGATCCTTCTCCCAGGCTGGTTTTCTTGAAGGACAGTCGGGAAGTGTCTTCCCTCCTGGGCTGGGGAAGGTTGGAGGGTTAGGGTCCTTGGTCTTATGTTTAGCTCTTTGAGAACTCGTGATCAGGAACAGTTTGCTTTTTCCCCTCAAACTTGAATAATGTACACACATCTAGAAAGCAAAGACCCTTAATTAAGGGACATTTAATTGGTCTGTGAAGATAGTTGTTGTAGATTATCACTCCACAGTGAAGTTTTGCCTTTAAGTAGCTCTGTTTTGAGATTACAAAGTGAGGAAATGACAACACTCTTGGTAGAGCTCCAGGACTTCCCAGAGTCTGCGGCTCCCGCTTTCAGAACGGCCGAAGGCCAGTGGTGCAGTAGTGGCCTGTTTTCTGCAGGATGATGGGCAGGGCCCGGGAGCCACCTCCCTGTTAGAACAGCCCAGATTCCTTGGGTGTCTGCCTGTGCGGGCCTCCTAGTGACTCTTGTATTTGTGCAAGAAGAAGCAGGGGGAAGTCAGCAAGGCCGCCAGCGCCGACAGCACCACCGAGGGGACGCCGGCCGACGGCTTCACGGTCCTCTCCACCAAGAGCCTCTTCCTCGGCCAGAAGGTAGGCAGACGCGCGGCCTCGGTCGGCTCATGGCCCTGGGACAGATGGGTGGAGGCCACCTCTGCTGCGGGAAGGCCCTGGGATTCCCGGAGGCCACGCCTGGCCTGGTGGGTGCAGGTGGAGGAGTGGGCGGCCGGGGCTGGCGGGGTGGCCTCAGGGAGGGCCGCAGCAGGAGCGCTGTGGGGGGCTCTCTCGGAGGGTGGGATGAGGAGATAGTGCTAAGAGGAGGGAAGGCGGCTCCTGGACGGGGGGCGGGGAGGGGTGCTTCTGGACAGCCTGGGGTTGGTCTGTGGAAGGAGCTGCTAAGGGGGGACCAGCGGGTCATCAGGTAGCCCCGGCCAGGAAACCAGCCCAAAGTCAAAGCTGGGTCTCGGAAAAGGAAAGGTCTAGCAGGCAGCCCGCTCACTGTGGTGGGCCCTGCAGGCAGAGCCTCTGATCGGGGGCGGGATTGTTTCTAGATGTCCTTAGGTAACGGGTACACTGAGCCACCTCTCGACTCCTCAAGCCAATCTTTTGTTTGTTTTAACCGTGGGCACTGTATTTTCAGCCATCCCAGTGATGCAGCTTTGCCAGGACGCCATGGTTTTGTAAAAGATGATTCACTTTTGTTCAAAATAAAAATGATGCAAAGGCTTTTAAGACCTGAGAGTGAGAGTTAATATTTCTCTATTGACACCAAAAAAAAGGGGGTGGGGTTTGGAGAGAGGGAATTCCACTTCTCTTAATTTTTTAATCCTCCATGAAAGAAAATGAAAGGCATGAATTTGACCTTCCGTGTAAATTGCTTTGTGGCTAACAACTTGGTTCTGAAGCTGCATCATTTTTACAACCTCACTGTCAATTTTCTTTCGCATCTCAAGTGACACAGCCCTCCTGCTCCTGCCTTGCAAATGCTCCTTCTCCCCCCCCCCCTTCCTGTCCTGATTGCACTCAGGCTCTCATGATGCAATTCCTGTGGTGGACCCTGTGTTCCAGCAAATCACCATCGCAGCTGACATTTTATAACCATTATCTGTATTTTGTATGCATTTTTCAAAGGAAAACAAATCAGAGCTTGTCATCTTAAGGTCTGGGGTTTTGAAAGTTTTCGTTGAAGGTATTTTTGATTTATTTAAAAAGACGTCAACTCAGCAGTGAAGGCAACCACCTGGGTCTACTTTCACACCCTTTAACATGTCCTTTGGGTCATATATCGGACGTTAAGGTGAACCGTCGTCCCAGTCGCTGTGGTGTGAACTCAAGTGTGAACACCCGTGCTGCTCAGGAGCAGCTCCAGTGTGCTTTAGATCCCCGGTGCAGACCATCCGCCGGGCTCGCAAGCCTGCCGAGCAGGGAGAGCAGTTCAGTCCCTCCCGCTTTCCCCACAGTCCCTCGGCACTCCCCTGCCCTGACCCTGGCCTCTCCCTTCCCCGTGTGGTTCTTGCTGCCCCCGGCCGGCCACCCCAAAGCCAGCTTGCTCTCAGAACGCCTCACACCGCCCGTACTGGCTAAGTCAGGTATTTTCAGAGTAGCCGCACTCAGCCACACCAATGTCCACGTGCAGATGGTTGCCCTCGTTGATCTTGAGACTGGGGTCTTGTCCGAGCTCTGCTGCATGGGAGCTCTGGAGGGGAGGTGGCACAGGCCGCACACAGCGGGCCAGTTCCTCTGCAACCGAGCAGCACCCTCTTCCCCACCGTGTGGGGGACACCTGGTCTCAGGACCGGCTGCCACAGGCACAACAGCCCCACAAAGTACAAACCAGCCAGTTCTGATGGGACTCCGTTCAGGGGTGGGGAGTCCAGAAAGCTCTAGAGAAGTACTGATACTCTGTCATAACCTACAGGGGCATCATTTAGCGTTCTTTAAGAAACAAACACCGAAGAAGTAGACTTGACAGAGAAACTCATGTGCCCGTTACCGATGTCCTGGCTTTGGAAGGGAGCTTCTGGAAGGATGGGTTGAGCTAAACCCGGGGTAAAATGGCCAGCTGTCAGGGAGCTGAGTGCAGACCCAGACAGACCAGCCATCTGCTTTCCCACGTCACCCAGTTAGATGTCATCAGGGAGAATAGGCACCGAGCTACCGCGCGGCTGCGCTCCACGGTATGTGTGCTTCCAGATTAATGACCCGAGGTTCGCACATCCTGGACGAGGTCGCCCCAAATCCGGGACCGCACATGCCCTTGAGCAGGGGAAACCACATCTCCCTTCAGGTCCGCCAGGGCCCCAGCGTCAGAAAGCAGTGTGTCAGCAGCCCTTCCTGGATCCCTGGGGCCCTGAGGGGTGACGTGCAGCAAGTGTTGCTCTTTGGGAGCATTACTTGCCGGCAGTACTTTCTGGCCCTTGATGGGCTATTACCGTGGGGTGAAAGTCATGGCATATAATGCAAAAAGGGCAAGAGTCCTAACACTGACGTGACTTTTCCCCGCAAAGCGCATTTTAAAATGTCATTCTTACAGACAATAGTTTTGACTTAGATTTTTGGAAATGTCCTAAAAAGGGTACCTGAGAAGGAAGCCTGGATAGTACCCGGTATTCTCTGAATCTGGTTTTCCCATCTGTGACCGTGAAACCGATGCTTGAATCTTGCAAGCAAGCTGACGGTGGAGAAAGGTGATACGGTGCCCTGCACAGCCCTGCCAGGCCTGGTTGCTAAGCTACTCACAGGAGAAGTCGGCCCAGGGCTGAGGAGTCTGGGATTTCATTATTGTTGATGATCAAGTCTCAGGAGTAATAATCATCCTCATGACTCTTTTACCCAGTGTTCACACACATTGTTGTTGAATTGTTTTCGAAAAGCAGACAGTGCTGTGAATCTGAATCCACCAAATGTTTTTGCTTTGTGGTTCAACAGAGATTCGCAACTTCCTCTCAGAGATTTAAAAACTTGGGTCTTCCAATGTGTACTTCTATAAGTCTGGGTCAGTGGCAGTAAATGATTTCAGGCTTTCTGGGTAGGGTCAGTATTATTTGGAGGAGCAGGGAAGGCAGCATGAGAAGGCTGTGAGTGAGTCCCCACGCCCCCCAGACTGTCAGGATCCGAGCCGCAGCTTGTAGGCCGCGGAAGGCAGGGGTGGCGTACCGTGGGTTTTCTCCCTCACAGACACACACACCTGACTCCCAGGGGCTAGAGCACTGTCAGAAGAGAGGGAGCAGTTAAAGCGGCAGTGAGGAGGGAAGGGTCGATGCCCTCTTTCTACCCTACAGCTGACGATTGGTGTCTGAGACGCATGAACAGTGCTGGCTCAGCTCCTGGGCCTCCAGCAGTGCCCCCCTGTGTCCTTGTCTTTGTGTGACACGTTCTAAGCCAGAGACCCACCACATGCCACCATCAGACCTGAGGCCTTTGGGAGAATTGAAGCTGGGGATGTGTGCAGGGTAGGCAGCAGGGCACAGATAAAGGAAGCCCCTTCATCCCAGAGGCTGGGCAGGCCTGGGCTGCAGAGAAAACATGGTTCGCCATCAGGGGCTACAAACAGTTTTATGGAACACCTCACCCTTTCTATCTACCTTGGTTGAAGTGGACTTTGGGGACAGGAAGAGAGTGACATTTTATAGGCCTAGCACAAGGAAATACAGCTGGTCAGCCTTCTCCCTTCCTTGTCCCTCATGAGGGCATGAGAGACACCAAAATTGGACAATTACAGGCTAGATCCAACATGTCACTCAGCTACTGTTTATCAAATACTTTCATTTCCTAAAATTGAGTTTTTAACAATATATAAAAAAAATCGGATTCCTGTAGCCAAGTAGGTCATGTCAAGGCGTAGCCCATACATAGTCCGTCTAGTAGTTCCAAGCCACGGCTCCTTCCCTGTCACTGGCAAGGTGCCTCCTGACCTGCCAGGAGTGGTGGGAGCCAGCCTTCCTTCCAGGAGGCCAGGTTTTCCCTGAGCCACCTCGGGTCTAAGCCAGGCCAAGGGCCCAGGTCCTGAGCTCTGGCATTTCCGTTAGCCCTACTTTAAGAGAAGGGAGATGTTCATTTCACCTCAGAGTTGTTGGGATGTTTGACATTCAAGTCCAGCTCTGTTTGTGCGCCTGTAGCAGCCTGAGCACCATCTCAGGCATCGTGTGGCGCTCAGGGCTGAGAGACAGCCCATGCCCGGCCTTCCAGGAGCTTCTAGTAACGAGTTCACTCATGAGTAGAGAACAAGGACTGACATGGACCTAACCACTAGAGGGAAGATGTGGGGCATAAAAGACGGGGACCCTGGCTGTAGCTGAGATTAGTCAGGGCCCAGAAGTGGAAGGGTCTCACAGGACACTTGGCTAAGTCCCCTTCTTCCAGTTCCATAGCCACGTAGGACCCCCTTCTGCTCTGTAATTGGCAGTCCCCCTTGGTCACTCTCAACAGTGGCCAGCAACCTTCAGATATTTTAAATTCCCCATACTGGGATTTAAAACTTAGGTTTCCGTCATTTCCAATGATAAGACAAAGGAGTAGTGACCTTATTCAAATTCTGAAATCATCAGTGACACCCCCACCCCCAGCCTCCCGGAGAAGCAGACTCAATATGAGACTATGCACAGAGCCCGGAAATCTTGCTCCCCGGCCGCCCTGCTCTGTGCTGCGCTGCAGACAGCCACGTGGTCCCTGGGGGAGGAGCGGCTGGGACTTCCTAGGACTGGCCGTCTTTCCTGGTCCTACCAGGTCGATTTGTGTGTAGCCACGGGACTGCAGGATCCTTGTCAGACCTCTGCACACATGGCCTATTTGTATGTCATGCTCACGGGGTTTCTTCTCCTGTCCAGGGGGAGCTATGGCCTTTGTTCTTGACCATTTCACTGTTGGCTTCTGTCCACTGGCCTGCCTGCCCAAGCCAAGCTGGTTACCCATGTGTCTCTCCAAAGTGCCTGCAGCAGTTTGTCCTCTGCCTTCCCAACCCATTCCTCTCCTGGACATACACACATAGTAATCCCCCCACCCCAAACATGCTTTATAGTCCAGAGGTGGTTTTTAAAAAAATATTTTGATGTATTTAACCGCAGCAAAATTGTTCTGCGGCTCAGACCCTCAGCCTGAGGACTTGTGCTGAGCCTGGTGCACAGTGAACATAGGCGGAAAAGCAAGAGTCAGATGTGGGAGCGAGTGAGACAGTACTCGGTTAGTCAGGAGTTCTCCTGGCTGATGGTAGTGGCCCCCCGAGGGGCAGTGTTCTGGCCTTCCAAGAGTGGGGCGCCTCTTGTCAGGAAGGTGAGGAGTCCAGAGGGAACTGGGAATTCTCCAAGGAACTTGTTCTGTTCGCAACCACTCCCTCACTTCAGCAAAGCCATGGCACTCCCCGCTGCCCGCCCCCTCCCCACCCCGCAGTTTCTCCAGAGATCCCATTCCCCAGGCAGAGTCAGAGACTGTCTTCTGGGGTCTTCTCCGCTAGCTGAATCAAAGCCCATGGAAATAGCGGCTTTTCCAATGAGGTACTTGCAAATAAAAGTTCACAAGCATCTATACTGTTGGGAAAAAAAAATACGTGTGAATTTTAGGGATTTGAACATGTATATTTTTAAACAAACAAGAAAGGAAACTCATAGATCCCTTAAAAATACACTCATCCATACCACACCAAGTCAAGTGTTGCTTTCCCTTTTTTTTTCCTTTCCCTTCTTCCCTCAACAACCTCCTGCTACTTCACAGTGTAGGGTTTTGGGGTGGTTTTTGGGGTGGGGAGGCAGGGAGTATTAGCTTAATTTGAGTTTTTATAAACAGCATTTGCTTAAAGTTAGATGCAAAGATGCAATACTTACATGATATCATAATCAAACCCTTTACCTTGTCCTGAATCCTGACCATTCACTTGCCTTCCTGGAGCGCCCCCTGCCCCTGCAGTCTGCGCGCAACCACACCCCTTCTCCCGGAATGCAGCACTTAGCGCCCTCCGCCTGATGCTGTTCGCTGCCCCTGCCCCTGCCCCTGTCCCAGAGCCTGCGGTGCCAATAGCTCCACTGTGTGAGGTCTCCCCCGCAGTGGGCTTCCTCCAGCTTCAGGGATGTTGGTGGCCCCTAAACCATCCTGCAGTGCTGGGAACCAGACCCCAGGAAGTCCCCGTGGAGAAAACTTCTTCCTCTCCCACCTTCCGGCTCTAACTAGAAATGGAGCCCACTGCCCTGTGGCAGGGCCTGGCTAAGTCTTTCCCCAGCCCAGCGTATGACCAGATTCATTTGCCCAAGTGCTTTCTCACAGAGGATGAGTTTTGGTTTAAGCGGGTTCATTTTTTTGAGAATCTGCTGAGTGCTTCTGGGAATGAGAAATGTGGGTTTATATTTCTGGTGCTTATAGAGTGTCAGGTTTTCTGTTTGGTTTTGTTTTCAACGAAACATTTGGCCCCAGAAATTCAGTGCCTTGGAGCCAAGTTGCCAAGGGCCTCCCTGCCAAGGGTCTGCACATGGCCCTCTCGTCCGAGTGCGCGCCTGGACAAAGGCTCCTGCCCTGCTGGGTCCTGCGGCTGCAGGCAACTCTTCCAGCCTCCATCGCAGTTCGTCCGGGCGCCAGCTCCTCTGGGGTCTGCTTGGGCATTGCTCTTTGCTGCAGCTGTTAGGAATTCATGTCACTGAAGGATAAGCATCTTAACTGAGAGAGAGAGAGAGAGAGAGAGAGAGCACGCGCGCGAGCACTTTGCTGCAGGCATTTGTACCTAAGAACAGGAAGGGAACAAGGGTAGGACCCGGGACAGTAGTACTGGGCCAGCTAATTCTTCTTACCCCTCTGACAGCTGAATCTAGAATTCAGGGCTCCTCTCAGCCAGAGGGTTGCCATAGCAATGGGATAACTGTGAGGAGGGAGCACATTCAGTGGCTCTTCAGAAAGAGCCAGTTGGTTTCATGCTCATGAAACTGGGGGAAATCCTAGACCCAGTGGGGCCCCAACAAAGTGTAACACTTGAGGAGACACCGTCGCGCTCGAGAACTCTTTCTCTCCCTGGCTCTCACCAGAACTTCAGCGTCACATGACTAATAGGCATGCAAAATTAGATGTCTCTAAGCAACAGACTACCTCCTCTTGGCCCCCTCTGGGCAGGGCAGCGGAGCCAGCCCGCCAGGAGTCAGGGTGAGGGGAACAGCCTTAAAGACCCATGGCCCCTTGGAGGAGAACAGCAGAGCTACTAGGGCTTTCCCAAACCAGCTAGGACTTGTGTACCATCCCGGGGCTCAAAGAGGAGGTCACATATACCGCCCGCACCCCGGCGGTGAGTACTCTTGATTCTGGGTCCTGCTAGCAGCTGTACTTCGTTTCTTCAAAGGGGAGTGGATCCGCCGGTCCACATGGCTTATGCCTCCCTTTTGCCCCAAGCTTCACCCAGCAGGTCCTGGACCCTCAGCCTAGCTTGCTTCCTTCCAGCATCCTGAGCAGCACCCGAATCTTGTTTGAGACGGATTCATTTTAGCCAGCGACTCCCCATTCCCCTGTGTGCCCAGTGCACCTGGAGCGTCCACTGCCCTTCATCTGTATCCCAAGGCTCACTTCTCTGTGACTTCCCGGCTGTCCTGTTATTTCCCACCTCATGCTTTTCTTTTCAGCTGAACCTTATTCACAGTGAAATCAGTAATTTAGCCGGCTTTGAGGTGGAGGCCATAATCAATCCTACCAATGCTGACATTGACCTTAAAGATGACCTAGGTAATTGGGGATGGGGTTTGGCACCGCCAGCTGTCAGATGAAAAGTTATGGAACCCAGAATTTAGGCTCCTCATCTTCTCAAACTTCAGGTGGGCAAGCCAAATTCCCAAATCCGAGATGGACATTGGAGGGTAAACCCTGAATGTTTACTCACTCCGAGCCATTTCAAATGGAAATGTCTGATGACGTTTCATTAAGTGCAATTGGCTACTTTCCCCTTGATTGTCAAGAGATTGCCATCTAAATTCTCTTCCATAGTGATCATACTGACTGCTGGTTACTTGGGAGGGATTTTTTTAAAATGTGTTTGTTTTTTTTTAGAACTGAAAAATCTCAGGTTGCTACAAAATGATAGTTTCTCCATTTAAGCCTTAATTAGAAATGACAAAGCTTGAACGCACTTGAAAAGGAAAAGACAAACTGCATCCGTATATTGTTGTCTTGACTCCACCAGCAAATTGGTTTCCCCCAAATTTACCACCTACTCAGTTTTTTCTACGACCGAAAACAGTATATGGCTGCATGCCAACTTTATGAATTATTTGATTATTAGAGGATGATACTAAACAGAAGGGAGCATCTCTGTCTGAGTGAGTTCCTACAGAGGAAAACTCTGCCCCAGAGCCATGGTGTCTCCATGGCTCAGGGCAAGCGAAGAGGTACCCCTCAGGTGTCCCAGTCTGTGGCTTGATGTTTGCACAGAGGAACTGTCAGCTCAGGGACTCAGTGGAGGCTCCTGTCCACTTAGCTGTGAGCCCTGCCAGGGGCAGCAGATGAGCAGATGCCCACTGGGGCAGCCTCCTGCCTGATGCTGACCTAGGTATGTTTTAAAAGCCTTTCAATTCCCACCTTTGGCTACCTTTGTCAGGTGGCAGCATCTCTTAACTGGCAGAGATGCTCATTCTAGAGCCTGGGCCCAACCCTCACAAACTAGGTATAATTGTGGGCTGGAAACAAGGGAACGGGGACTCAAGAATGCCCTGCCCGAACTCATTTTCCATCCATATACTTTCTTTGTACAGATATTTTCTGTAAAAAAAAAAAGCCACAAGCTAGAAAAAGCAGGGATCGTATCCAAAGTACATTTTATATGTAAAATACATGAAAATAAGATGGACTCGAATAAATGGCAGACCTGGAAAAATATTTGTGCATGTTGAAGGGGATGATAAAGGCAGTTCTCTATGCACACATACTGTTTTCTTGGTGTTCAAGAGATGTCCCTCACAGACAAAACGATGCGTGTCCCAAGACTAAAACTGCAGCCCTGAAAGCTTCGGCCGACAAAATGGAGAAACTTGTCGTTGTGGTTGGCCTGATAGTCCACTTTTTTTTTTTTTTTAAAACAGATGCCATGTTTTTAGTAGTCTTCTCAGCGGGGTACCAGTTTTGTAGGCTTTTGCGAAGTGAAATGGGGCATTCGTTGTTTTGTTATTTCTTTTAATCTTTGGAAATGATCTCATGTGTGTGTTTCTCTTTTTTTGGACATGTCATTCAAATGTTTAATTTAAACATGTCACATTTGATATTCCTCCTCCTCCTCCTCCTCCTCCTCCTCCTCCGCCTCACCCCCATCCACATGTGCGCACACTTCGTGGACTGATTGCCCCTTGGGCTCATATGTTGGAATCGACCAGGTAGGCCAGCCCTGCCATTGGGCATTAGTAAATGTGCCTGTGCGTGGGTCTCGGTCCAACACAGTTGATATACATTTGTTTACCTGTTATAGTTGCAAGTTGTACAGGCTGACATTGCCTCGATCGACAGTGATGCTGTCGTTCACCCGACAAACACTGACTTCTACACCGGTGGTGAAGTAGGTAATGCCTAGCCGGGTGCTGCCGAGTGTGTGTGTGCATGGTCAGTCGGCCGCCGCAGACAGCTTGATCCTTTGACAGCTAATGCAGGGCTGCATTCATTTCACACTTCCAGCTGTCCTGACCTTCCCAAGGTCTCCCGTCCCTGGGCTGTGAACACGAGAAACCACAGCTAGTTGTCAGCCAGGGTGCATCACGCAGCTCCCAGGTGGGGCACACTTCTGGTTTGGGAACTGGTTCGGCGGCAACGTCATTTCGGCATTTGCTTCACGAGGCACAGCTTTGTTGGAGACTGGGTTCACCCTCGATTTCAGCTGCGAGGGGGATGCAGCCAGGTGGGCCGAGTGGCTTCCAAGACCACTTCGGTGCTGTCTGTGGACCAGACACACAGGGATGCCAGGGCACAGGTCTCTGTTCCCCCGACCCCCACCCCCACTTCAGTGTCAGAAGCACGCTTCCCTGAAGATGGCCTTAAAGCCTCAGGGGCATGTTGAGAACACACTGGGCTTCTCAGACTTTAGCTGCACAAAAGTCATCTCATTCTGGTGTGGGATCCCTAGACGATCCTAGACCCAGAAAGCCCCTTTCTGTTCACTTGGCTTGTGGCGCTCACCAGCAGAGGGCGGGGTGGGGGAGACACAGGGTCAGACTGCGAGCCCACACTGCAGCTGCAGACTTGCATGAATGGCGGGGAGTACCCTGCTTGAAGAATATGCTGCCGGGCTTCCGTGACCAGGGGGCCGGTCCGGGTGTTTTGGCAAGAAGGCACAGGGTTAGAGCTAGGTGGCAGGGGCTTGAATCCCAGCCTTGCCGTTTACCAGTTATGAGGGCTGGGCAAGTGACTTAACTCCTCAGTGCCTTGGTTTCCCTATCGATGAAAGAGTGATCATGATGAGAAGGACGTTCTTATAAGCAAAGCACCTTGTTTTGTGCCTGCCCCATGATGGGTGCTTCCTGCCTGGTCTCACCCTCATGTGCAACTAGGGTTTTACCAGTAGGTGTGCCTGTCCCGAGAGCAACACGCTGGCTGTAGATTTGAACACCACTTCCTAACGCAGTGCCCTTTCTAAGAAAGGGCAAAAGTGAAGTCAGCCTGGAGGCTGAGGCTCCCGGGATTTTCCCGAGTGTCCCAGACACTGCAAGTACAAACAGTGTAGCCATCTGAGGCTGTCCAGCTCTGTTTAGTGTCACTAGCAAAGTCTGCCCTAGGTACCGCGATTTGGGCTGGTTGCTCTCCTGGGCATTTTGGATCTCAGACGTGGATGGAAAAGACACACTGGCCACTGGCTGGGAAGCTGGGACTCGCTAAGGCGTCCCGGCCAAAATGAAATCAGGCTGTAGGCAATTAAAATAAACTCCACTTTCACAAGATCTTGGAGGAGTTTAAGAGCTCCTAAGTCAGGCAGCTTAAGAGAAAGATACTCCCTTTCTTAACCAAATGAAAACTTGATGGGAGGGAAGTAACTTATTTGGAGGAAAATAAACAGATCAGCAAAGGGCTTATCTTTCTGCCAGGAGTGACTAAGGCCTGGGTTCACCCTGCCATCCAGGACTTGGGATGAAATGGAAATGAGCAAGCTCCCAGGGCAAAAGGTAGAGCTGGAGGCTCTGAGATGGGGCAGGAGCGAGTTTTGGGGTAACAACCTAGTCCTTCCAGAACCATGATCACAACTGGTCTCCTCGGAATCGTGACAGTGCTAATCCTTTGCCCTGTGATGTGCTTGCCCTCGCCCCCCCCGCCACCCCCTCCCCAAGATGTACAGGGGAGGCACGATTAGCCTCGGTGACCTCGCTGTCACCTGGCTCCGAGAGCTTGCCCAAGGTCACGTGTCACATCACTCACAGACACTGTCACAGCTGGAAAAGAACCTCAGCCGGTCTAGACAGCTTTACTGGCCGAGGAGGACCCCAAATGACTGTTCTGGAACCCAGGTCTTCCAAAGCTCACCTCAGTGCTTTTTCTCAGTGAACCAGTCCAGACTAGTAGTGAACCCACCTGTCTTTTACATTTTCCAAAAACAATGACAAACCAGATTCCTTCGTGGTCTCAATTGGTGCTAGCTCCCACTTGGATGTGTGAGAGGGGAAAAGAGGAAGCTAGGACATTTCTCCCACTGGGTGTGAAATTCCTGAGGCCCCGAGACTGCTGGAAGAAGGAATGCCAGTGCAGGAATGCTTAGCCCCGTGATTAACTCTTTCCCATCACAGTTCTTTCTAACAGTGAAATAGACCACAGGCTTAGCCTGACATTTGTCCAAGCCTAAATTTTCGCTTAGGCTGTTTTGAACACTGATACTTATGCCTGCTTTCTAAGCATGAAATAATGTTCTTGTTCTCATGGGAGTAACACATGTTTACGCTTGGGGGCAAAGAAGCCAATTGCTTTACGATTAACCCTGAAGTGGAGCCTAAAAAGCAAGAGTCTTCCATGATGAGTGTTGACAATACAGTTGAAATGGGCCTGTTTCTTGTTACAAAGTACACGTGTGTCTACATGAACATGTGCATACATATGTGTGTGTAGGGGTCCCGTCCTGATTGCGGTGATTGCCTGCAACCTAGGGTTCAATTTTTAAGTTTGGGAAATGCATTGAGTGTATTTTAACTTGCAAGTTTCACTTCTAATTAAAGCAAGATTTAATTACAAGTAAAAATTTTAAAGTAAACACTCTTCCTAAGATGAAACACCTTTAAGGCTACATCAGCCCATTTTCTTAATACCGTATGCTTTAGAAAGGAGTTGGCAGTATTAATACAGTACTGATTTTATTTTGCCTTCCAAATTTCTCAGTTTGCCCCCAAAGAGCATGTCTGATAGAGAATGCAGACCTAACATAGCTCCGCGTAGAGCAGACTTGTTTCCCTCCCTGGAGCTTGAGAACCCGTCAGCAGGGAAGGCCAGGCCAGGCGTGGTGGACAGCAGTGTTTGGGACCCAGCAGATTCAGACTTAAAGGTTCATTTTCCTCAGTTGCATGATCTCCCGAGTGAACCCGTAATTGGGCCTCACTCCCCTGGGTCGTCTCCTTCAAGTCTGCACTTCCTGCAGCATGGAGGTGGCCATGGGGCCTGACCCTGCTCCCTCACGCCCACTCAGCCACCCTCTGTGATGCTGGCCTTTGTCAGGAATGTGCAGCAGATGCCAGAGTGGTTAGAAGTCTCTGGAGTGGATGTATTTTCCCCTCCTGAGTGCTGTGCCATTTAAAGCGCCCGTGACTGCTTTCCAACACAGGCGAAGGCGTGAGGGTATAGAGTCTCGGCTAATGGGGGATGTTGGCTTCCCTTCCAAAGCATCCCATGCTAATCTCTCCCCAAAAAGCTGGGCCTTCTCTCAGACATCTGAGGGCTCCCCCTGGGTGACGGCCTGCTGGTCACGTGCATTCGTGCACCCCCGACTTGCTGCCAGTCAGTGCCTGCGGTTCCCCCTGGTGCTGATGGGTGACCGTGCCCGGGCTGTGTGTGCTTCCTTCCCGATACTTCCCGGGGTTAGTTCGCTCCTCTAGAGCCAGTCGGCCAGGTTCCTCTAAGATAAACAGACCTAGCCACAAAAGCGTGAATAATCCAAAGAGAATTTGGGCCTGTGCACTCCGATGCGCCCTGACTGACACCGCAATGTGCCAAGTGCAGCTTAGGATTTTCCAAGATAAACGGTGAATCTTAAGGGGAGTATTTTATCCTCTTGTGAGGAAAAGTACTTTAAAATGTGCAAAACTGATGAATCAGAGCTTAAGGAAGGCTGAGACCCCATTTTGGCCAAACCTGAGAGGATGAGGGCGTCGCTGGTTTTGAACGCGGTTGGCTGTGCCACGCGGGCCCTGTGAGCAGCGCGTGACGTGGAGGCTGGTCATCTTGTGTGGGCACTCGGCTTTCACGGCAGGAACTGACCACTCAGCAGGACCCCCACCTCAAGAAAAGGGGCTGCCTACCTCCACTGGATTTAATCTTGAAGATCTGGCCCCGAACAGGCAGTCACCTTCCTTTCGTGCGGTACAAGCTCGCCTTTAAGCTCTGCTTCTGATGTTGCCTTCCTCTACCTAAAGTGATTCTGAGTCATTAGTGTGATGAAGGAAATACTGTCTGAGGCCCTTTTTTTTTTTTTTCACATATGACGCCAAAGCTGCAAAATAGGAACGAAGCATGGTAGTAACGCTGGTCCAGAGGTGGCCAAATTTGGATGCTTCTCCTGGGCCTGCTGCCAAGAGCAGACCTGGCTCCCTAATGGGAGCATGGTGTGCTTCCCCTACAGCCTCCTTACTCAGGGGTTCTCTCCAGAGACAGAGAAGAAAGTCTAGGGGAGGCCTAAGCCTCTAAAGCCAACACCACCTGGTTTCTCACAGCAATGAAAAGCGTGCAGGTCAGGCACGCTTGCAAGCAACAGGTGTGTCCCATGTCCCTCACATCTCTGGCCTATCTCGGATTACTCCGAGTCACCCCCAAATGTGGGACAGCAAAGACTGCTCGGTGGCAATTGGCCAGTTGGATCCTTTCTAAATGTCACTTAGTTGACTTAACCAAGGCTTAGTTCGTGTTTTGCAGCCGTATGGAAATTTAGCTGGTCAGATCATTGGAAGTCTGTAATCACCTGACATGCTAAGTGTCTGTCTGTGCCCCGAGATGCAAGAGTGGCCGTCTGACCTCACCGTGTCCTTGTCTAGGAAACACGCTGGAGAAGAAAGGTGGCAAGGAGTTTGTGGAAGCTGTTCTGGAGCTCCGAAAAAAGAACGGGCCCTTGGAAGTCGCTGGAGGTGAGCTGGGGAAGGGCGTGCCTCGTGTGGCATCAGGAGAACCGGGTCGTGAGGCATCTTGGGAGTTGAGAGGTGCATGGCCACGCACACCTGTGTCCGACCTAGAGCCACAGGGAAGCCTGTCAGCTTTATGACGTGGACTTAACCACATGCAAATTGTCAGGGGGAGTTTAAGGGTTGTGCAAACTGCCCTTCCACTTTTTTTCTTTATTGCTCAAAAGAGCTTTTGAATGTTTGATGTCTAGACCTCTCATTTTAAGGAATTACAGCAGCCGGGTTTGGCAAAGCTAAGAGTCGAGGCTTGTCGATAGTAATACTAAGCCATCTGCAGAAGTGCTGGGGAAACATGCAAATGAACCCTTTTCATTCAGCCATCGTGTTTCTAATGGGAAAAATAGAAGTAGACATTCTTCATTTGCCAGTCACACCTTTCCTGATACCAGGGGTAAGAAAATGGCTTGGAATCTGATGTAGGAAGAAAGATTGCTAAGAGCTAGAGGCAGGTCCTTCTTCCGCTGCTGGCCTGGATTTTGAAACATGAGGTGGTCAGAGGGGTATGGCATCAGGGTAGAGGGCGTTTCCAAGCCCTTCTGGGTATTGCCACCGAAGTCCCATATGGAACAAGGGAGGACCCTGCATTATTAATTACCATTATTAATTACCCACCCAGGGGCTCCTGGCCTCTTCTCAATCCCTTCCTGGCCCCTCTCTGTGCCAGCCCAGAGGTCCTTCCTTTGGATGACCCTCGGAGCTGTGACGAGAGGCAGTCCTGGTGCTACCACGCACCCAAATCAGCTGGTGACACCTGAGCCACAGCTGAGGCAAACCCCTTACATTTAGCATGGCTGAAGACACATTTGCCTGTTTTATTAACTCATTTTGTTCTTGATATTAGCATCTGTTTTACAAGATGTTTTAAAATACGTCAGAAAGGTTGTATAAAACACAGCCCTGCTCCACTGTCCGAAGATGAGCCCTGTTAGGATGTTTCCTTCCAGTCTTTTCCCTTGTGTCATTTGGCCGTGACTGCTCCCACGGCCAGCGCGTAAACCCCCCGGTCTCCCGTTGCCAGAGGTCAGCGCTTCATCCCAGAGTTCTTCAGCCAGGGAGCAGAGCCAAGACTCAAACTCAGAGCCGTGTCTTGGCTCAGAGCTGTTGCTACCGCCCCGTGAGAAACTGCCCACAAATCACGCTCTCCCCGTCTCCACTAGCGTCACAACCTTGACAGCCCTACCCCCGAGGACGGTTGTCCCTCAGCAGACAGGCTCAGCACACAGTCAAACGACAGCGGCGGTGTGGAGACCTCAGGGGCTCTCGTGCAGAAGCAGAGCGGGCAGCACTCACCACACGCATGGACGCCCAGCCTCCCGCTCTGCCGTGCATCTTGGGGGACAGGGGTTGCAGAACCTGCTCGGGGAGACCCCGCACTGACGTGTCACCCTTGCTGGGGGCAGCACATTGGAGGCCAGGCTCTTTGGAGCTGATGAGGGGCAGAGCCTGAGGGCGGAAGCTGGCTGTGGGGTGGACGTGGAGAGTTAGACAAAGCAGCTCTTTCAGGACCAGAGAACAGTAGTGTCGTGGAAAGAAGTTTAATTCTGTGCACACCAAGGGGGATCGGGGAGGGAGAAGGGCACCGGAACTATTACCAGTCATGTTACTTAGCGGTTCAGGAAACGGAGCTGCTTTCCTGATAGGTTTATTCTGAACTGTGCCGGGGGCGGGCAGGGGGCGGATTTCTAGATATGTCCTCATTATCTGTACTTGAGCCCACTGGAGGGATGGGGCTTGGGGTCCCCAAAAGGCAAACTTGAGGCTGCCAACATTGTGACATACTCGGTCAAGTGAGGTGGTTCAGGCTCTGCCTCCGGGAGGGCACGGAGAGAGCTCACTGTCCTCTTGGCTAACATTCCTGGTGGTGATGCATCCTAATGCCAACTTTCCAAGGGTGGGCCTTGGCCCAGTGTCGCCCCGAAGAAGACTAGCTGGGGAGCCGCCCCCCGGAGGCGTCTGTGTGGGGCATCTGATGCTGTGTGCCTCGCAGAGGAACAGAACTCACTGTTTCTGTCCCATCCCCTCCAGCTGCTGTCAGCGCGGGCCACGGCCTGCCTGCCAAGTTTGTGATCCACTGTAACAGTCCGGTCTGGGGTGCAGACAAGTGTGAGGAACTTCTGGAAAAGACGGTGAAGAACTGCTTGGCCCTGGCCGACGATAAGAAGCTCAAGTCCATCGCGTTCCCATCCATTGGCAGTGGCAGGTAAGGACACACGGCTTGTGACGTCATTACTGGATATACCGATCTGCATATGTGGCCCATAATCATGGAGCTCTGGCTGGTACGAGGTCCGCTGAGGCTGTCCTCAGGCCACCTGATGCGTTGAGAAGGTAGGGAGTAATACAAACGTGAAGCAATGGTGAACAGCAATTGAAGGGACACAGTGAGACACGAAGCCCGAGGCCAATAGAAATTTCCGGCGTGACAGCAAATGTCAGCACGGGAAGGGGCCTCAGGGTGTACTGGCACCATCAGAGATGGTGGCGGAGAGAGTGAGCCTTGCAGGGCACTAAAACCCCCATGTGGGGTGAGTGGAGACGACAGGGCAGGTGTGAAGGCTGGGGTGCTCGTGACGAGAGCCCCTCCCACAACCCCACCACTCTCTGCCTCTCGCCTTTGCTCTCCCAAGCGTCCTTGCCCTGCGCACTCCGCCGCTGTCTCCCCGTCCTGCGGTCGAGCTCGGGAGGGCTGGGCCTGAGTGGGCACTTAAGGAACCGTGAAACAGGGCTGGGCCCGGCCCACCTCCCAGCCCTGAACTATCCACGGTAGGCTCTGGGTGTGCGCTAGCCGAGACGAAAGGAGCTCTGAGAAGGGAGGCGGCTTTGGGAGCTCCGTGGCATGCTGAAGAGGCCGTGCCCGCCCCCCGCCCATCCCATCACGGGGTCGTCCCAGAAGCCTCGCTGTCTGGGTTGGGCACCGAAGCCAAGGGAGACGGGCCTTCAGAGGCTGCAGTGTGGACATCTTGGGCCCGACAGAGGCCACAACCCCGGGCTCTGTCTTCGCCGTGGCGGCACCTGGGGCATCCCATCCGGACGGTGCACCTCCCTGGGTCTCTGCCGTCCGTCCCTCCCAGTGCCCCAGGACGACAGGGCTGTGTGACGACACCACACCAACTTCCCTGTAGCCCGCAGGCTGCGCCGGGTGAGCCTGAGTATGGATCCTCAAACCCCTTCCTCGCCTTTCTAGAAAGCTCCTCTTTTCAAAATACTCCTCTTCCCAACCCATGAGGAGGACAGAGTGGAGTTTGCTATTTCCGTCTTGGGCAAGCTTTGTAATGGTGCCGTCATCCCGAACGCTGCCATCAGCGAGGTTCTACCCCTCCAGTGACAGAGCTAGCTAGCCCTGGGCAGGCGTCCCGTCTCCTCAGCCTGGGACACTGCGCCTGGAAGGCCTTGCCCCCAGGCAGACAGGCGCCGGCCCCAGGGCCTCCTGGAGCGCACAGCTGCCGCGTAGGGCTGGCAGGACTTACCCAAGGACGGATATGGGAGGAGAGCTGTGACTAGCGCCTCCGTCCCTGCCCACCTCCAGCAGCCGCAAGGCCCTCCAGGGCTGCACGGGCCTCCCCTCCCCCTCCCTGGTCCTGGAGTTCCGAGCAGCCCTGGTGTCCGGTACCAGGTCCTACCTGAAGTGAAGGGCCCTCCGTCCTCTGTGCTCGTGCAGTGCGCTGTGTCCTCGGGCTTACTAGCAAAAAGAAGCTGGAGCACCCAAGCCGCCATGTCCCCACAGTTTGTGGGGGGGGAGAGGAACCCGCAGGGGAGAAGCGAAAGCTCCCACCAGCTCCGCGCCCTGTGGATGCGGAGTGCCACGCTACCGCCGAAGTCAGGGACGTCCGGAGCTATGTGATGACCCACTCGTTGGAGAGTTGCTTACACTTGGAATCGCTACGCTTTTTCTTTCTCTTCTCTTTTGCCAAAAGCCTATGTTGAACGTGACTGTAAAACACTTTTAAATGCCTCTTAAAAGCTAAGGGAGATAGAGCATTGGAAGCCCCTCGGGCGGTCAGAGCACGTGGCAGAGCCAAAAGCGAGCGTCCCAAGGGGTCAGCAAGCACCCCCGCAGCTTGAACGTTCCCCAGAACCAGGGAGATGAGTAATAGGTGCCAGAGACCATTCAAAACCATTTTTGACAAAGTGCTTGTGAACTAGAGTGTAAGTAGCCAGCTTCCTCCTTCTCCCACCTCCCATAAAAAGTCAGTCTGTTCTTCGGCACTGCGCTGCTGTGTGACCTTGGCTAAATGAGTTAGCCTCTCTGACCCTGGCCTGCCTTATCAGGGAGCAGGGCTCTGGGGACGGCCCTTCCGCACAGATGGCTCCGAGGCTCAATTAGTGCTTCGGATGCACTTTGATCTCCTCTGATGAAAGGTGCTTCTGAAGAAAGAAGCAATAGGAGCCTTTACTGGAGGCAACAATTTCATATTCTTTCATAGGGGTATCGGGAAACTTTTAATTGAAGCATAAAAGTAATTCTCTACGGTTTTCACAGAGTAAAAAGTTTTTTAAAAACAATCAATTGGAAGCTTTTAAAGAGGGCAGAATGCCAAAGGCAAGCACGTGTGCTCAGCCCCCAGCCCCACATCTGTCGGGCAGACCTGGCCCCACGGAGCAGTGTAGACAGCCGCCCTGTCTTTCATGAGCAGAGATTGGGATTACACCAGAGCCGGCCCGTAAATCACAGTGGGTTTTAGGAGGGGAAATAAAACAGCTTGTTTGTGGCATCCAGTGTCTCCGCCATAAAAGCCCTGTTGGAATTAAAACAGTATAAATGCAAACATGTTGGTAAAGAGCAGTGGGAACACTTTCTCTCCGCCAAGGCCCAGCCCGTGGAGGAAGACTGCAGCTGGGCGCTCCCTCCTTCCAGCCCACTGGCCCCACGGCCAACCGTCGAGCCCCCTGGAGGCCAAGGCTGGCCTTGGGGAAGCCGCCTCTGGCATCTGGACATCCTGTCCGTGGGCACTGCGGTCACAGTATTTATGGATACCCCCATTCTGTCAGCTCTCTTTGACATTCGGGGGTGACCCGTCTCTGGAGGGGTAGTATAAAGGGAACAGGTACTTTGGGGCTTTGATTAAACTCTGCTTAGATTTATGAGCTTAAAAGAACCGCCAGGTTTTTTTTTCAAGCTACCATTTATGGGTATTGCTTGAGTCCCAGGTACTATGCTAAGCCCCCGGTCGGCATTATTGCCCCACTGGCATTAATTCTACTCAAAGTAAAAACAAACAAACAAAAAAACAAACCAAAAAATACGGAAGCTGAGAAGGGTTAACTCACTCACCTGAGGTGCCACAGCGTGGACTGGGTAGAGCCAGAATTTGCGGGAGGGTCCTTGGCGTCTGTGCTGGTGAAATGAGGCCCATGGAACCCCTTTCTTCTGTCCCCATTGGTCAGCAGACCCCTTTTGCCCTCCAGCAGATGATCGCCCCACCCCTTGAGCGCACTCTCCACGAGTGGACTTTAGGGAGCCTTGGGAACCCCACCTACTTGAGCGCACCCTCCACGAGTGGA
>NW_027397092.1:18532322-18539517 GCF_003265705.2 Callorhinus ursinus | reverse complement strand
TGCTACGCGGGAAGCCTGCTTCTCCCTCTCCCACTCCCCCTGCTTGTGTTCCTGCTCTCGCTGTCTCTCTCTCTGTCAAATAAATAAATAAAATCTTAATAAATAAATAAATAAATAAATAAAAGACCACAACAACCGTTACTATAGACCCATGTCAATTTTATTCACAGCATGCTTTGATCATGACTAGAGAGACTTCCTATATCAAATACACAATCATAAACATAGTTTACATCATAGTGAAAATAAAAAAGACCTACATTTCTGTCATGCCTACAATAGATCGCACAAGTCTAGTTTTTTTTTTTTTTTTTTTAAAGGTTTTATCTACTTGACAGAGAGACACACAGCGAGAGAGGGAACACAAGCAGGGGGAGTGGGAGAGGGAGAAACAGGCTTCCCGCTGAGCAGGGAGCCCAACATGGGGCTCAATCCCAGGACCCTGGGTTCATGACCTGAGCTGAAGGCAGACATTTAACGACTGAGCCACCCAGGCGCCCCACAAGTCTAGCATTGAAATTGATAACCAAATAACACCTCCCAAGATATTCTATTGTTTTAGCTAATATTGTAAAAAAAAAAAAAAAAAAAAACACTGAAAAATTCATCAGAAAAAAAAGGAGTTGGAAATGAGCTCTAAGTGAATACATGTTTAGTGACTTAAATTGCAAAACACCCAATTCTAAAACTTCCACGAAACTGGTAACTCCTAAAATGTGCCTAACACCACGTGGAAAGTTGCAGAGAGGATGATGTGCAAAAGCAGACATCCTTGCTCTTACAGGATTTACAGTATAGAGGGCAGAAAGATATTATTTTATAAAATTACATACATCAGGGGCACTTGGGTGGCTCAGCTAACGGTTAAGTGTCTGCCTTCAGCTCAGGTCACAATCCCAGAGTCCTGGGATTAAGCCCCACGTCGGTCTCCCTGCTCAGCGAGGAGTCTGCTTCACCCTCTCCCTCTGCCCCTCCACCTGCTCGTGTGCTCACTCTCTCAAATAAATAAAATCTTAAAAAAATAAAAAATAAAAATTTAAAAATTACATATATTAAACCAGGGATATCTGGGTGGGAGAGAGGGTGACAAATATCCTTCTGACCTCTACTCTATTTGGGAAAAAGTGAACATTACATAAATATTACCAAAAATAAAATTAGTAAGGGGCGGGGCGCTTGGGTGGCTCAGTCGTTAAGCATCTGCCTTCGGCTCAGGTCATGATCCCAGGGTCCTGGGATCGAGCCCCACATCGGGCTCCCTGCTCCACAGGAAGCCTGCTTCTCCCTCTCCCACTCACCCTGCTTGTGTTCCCTCTCTCGCTGTGTCTCTCTCTGTCAAATAAATAAATAAAATCTTAAAAAAATAAAATCACTTGAAAAAAAAAAATTAGTAAGGGGCGCCCGGGTGGCTCAGTTGGTTGGGCGACCGCCTTCGGCTCAGGTCATGATCCTAGAGTCCCGGGATCGAGTCCCGCAACAGGCTCCCTGCTCAGCAGGGAGTCTGCTTCTCCCTCTGACCCTCTTCCCTCTCGTGCTCTCTCTCTCTGTCATTCTCTCTCTCTCAAATAAATAAATCTTTAAAAATAAAATAAAATTATATAAAAATAAAATTAGTAAAACTACAGTTTCTAAATGCCTTGGCAAACTGATCCAAGTAGTCAAAAAACACAACTAATTAAAAGTGGGAGTCATGGGGCGCCTGGGTGGCTCAGCTGGTTAAACAGCCAACTTTCGGCTCAGGTCATGATCTCAGGGTCGTGGGATGGAGTCCCATGTTGGGCTCTGCCCTCAGTGTGGAGTCTGCTTCTCCCTCTCCCTCGGCCCCCTGCCAGAGCATGTGCACACACGTGCTCTCTCTCTCAAATAAGTAAAATTTTTTGAAAAAGTGGCAGTCATGAGGAGCACCAGGCTAGCTCAGTCAGTAGAGCATGGGACTTTTAATCTTGGGGCTGTGAATTTGAGCCCCACGCTGGGTACAGCGATTACTTAAAAAAAAAAAAAAAAAAAAAATTGAATCTTTAACAAAAAAAAAGTGGGAGTCATGATTTGCCTTTAGCCTTATTACATACTAATGAGATGAAGATATGCCAGTTTATTTTTTTTAAGATTTTATTTATTTACTTGAGAGAAGAGAGAATGAGAGACAGCATGGGGGGGGAGGGTCAGAGGGAGAAGCAGACTCCCCACTGATGCGGAACTCGATCCCAGGACTCCAGGATTATGACCCGAGCCAAAGGCAGTCGCCCAACCAACTGAGCCACCCAGGCACCCAAGATATGCCAGTTTAAATAGTCTTGCAGTTTCACTGTCAACTTTTGCAAAGAAATATGTGTACACAAATCTATACAGACTTAGAAAAACCTGTCTAGACAACCTTTAGATTGTAATGCAATATAACAATCTACCACAGAAAAATATGTCTTGGTGTGTCAGAAATTACATAATATAATGACACCATAAAATACCATAGGAAGTTACAGAAAAATGGAAAAGGTAACTATTCAGTCTTTTGATTACCTAAAAAATATCTGAATATTCAACTGAACTGTAATATGTAATTTAAGAATGCTACATTGGAAGGTACAGGCTTCCAGTTATGGAATGAGTAAGTCATGCAAATGAAAGGTACAGCCTAGGAAATATAGTCAATGGTGTTGTAATAGGGTTGTACAGTGACAGATGGTAGCTATACTTGCAGTAAGCACAGGACGTAGAGAAGTCCAATCAGTACTGTTGTATACCCGAAATTAATTTAACATTATGTGTCAACTACAATTTTAAAAAGCTACATAAACAAGTGCCTGCGTGTCTCAGTCAGTTAAGCATCTACTCTTGATTTCAGCTCCAGTCATGATCTCAGGGTTCTGAAATGGAGCCCCTCACAGGACTCTGTGTTCACCAGGAAGTCTGCTGGAGATTCTCTCTACTCCTCTTCCTCTGCCCTTCCCCTGGCTCACACTCAGGTGCGCTTGTGCAAGCTCACTCACTCACTCTCTCCCTCCCTCCCGAAAATAAATAAATAAATATTTTAAAAATAATAATAATAAAAAGCTACATTAAATCTACAGTATGAGTACTTAAGGAGCAATAACTGCCCTGAAAGAGTTAACCAATAAAATCAGATTTCAGCACTGAACTTTTTTCACCTTCTAGAAAAATACCCTCTCCAATTTTCCACTGCATCCCTACTGTTTTTATTATTAGTGGGATGAACAACAAAGAAACCCAGTACAGGTCATCAGCCATTTTACTGAGACTAATTCTATAAAAGCTTTAGAAATGGGGATTATAAAGACTTTCAAAATTGTATCTTCAAAAGGCTATTTGTAGTCTTAGGATTTCCTTTTCTAAGTGAATCCTCAATTGGGTCTGGGTGTGTATACAGAGACTGTTTTCTTTTACATTCCCAAGGACACAACCTAGAAAGTGTGCAACAAATGTCTGTTGGACAGGATCAAATCAACAGAGTGACAAAATTTTTTATACTACATAGCAGTGGCTAACTTCCTTTAGTATTTCAAAATTATCACAACTACACTTATATATAAACTTACAAGCATATTTGCAGGATTTGCCACTTAAAGCTCATGTAAAATTGCAATTTATAGATTATAAGAAAAAGCCATAGCCATACGACATTTTTTTCCCCCTAAGGATACAGAAGTTTATTGAATACACTGCAAGAGAGCAGCAGGCAGGACAGGAGAGGAGAGGCTGTCTCCAACCATATGACATCTTAAGGGGTTTTTTCTGCCTTAAAGTGAAAGTCTTAAAATCATTTCATCCTCAGTGTAAATGTTACTAAATAGCCTAGAATCAAATAAAGTTTACATAATATGTTACCACAAATATGAGAAAGAACAATTCATTCGACTTAACACCATTACTGTGCTGACACTTATTCTTGCTTCTGCCTACATACCTGCCTACTCACAGACATTTTTTAAAGTCTTTTAGAGCCTTCTTTCTAAAGAAAACACTAGTCTTCTCTAAAAACAATGTAAATTAGGTATTTTAGTCACTGGCTAGTTTCCCGAACCTCACAAAAACCTTAGATTACAATGGGCAATTTAAGTATATTAGTTTTACTCTACTAGTTTTGTTTCGATGAGCCAAAGATTTATTGGTAAATCAGTAATCTGGCAAGATACTGGGAAAAATCTTTCTTTCTCTAATATAACAATTATAGTAAGTTTAGCAAATCGCAACGTAGGACAATTTAAAGAATCCTAGAAGAGGCATAAAACTCTCACACCAAGTGAGAAAGTGTAGTGCCACATGTACACTCTCGACGGAGGTTCAGAGCTGTATCCAACCACTTTTCCGAGTGAGTGAGTAAAGACCTCTGGAAATCAAACAGGAGATCGTCCCCTATTATTTGGTTCTTCAAAGCTGAAAAACTGAACAGGTGGCCTAAGTACAATTCGCGTAAGGTTCTGGGAGACACGGGCAGGCCTTAAAGGGGACTGCCAAAAGCACAATCATTCATTTATCTCCACAAATTCAGACTGGGTACGCCCCCACCCCACCCCACCCCACCTCAGGCCCTGTGGAACGGAAATCAATCAGTCCCTGAGCTCTGCCCTCCGCAAGACAGGGTGAAGTGGCAAGGAGGGGGAAAGCACACGAACAGGCACTATGAGTCCGGCATGCGAGTACTGAGGTATGCACCGAATCTGTATCTTTCACCCATGTATACCCAGCGTGTCATATTCAGCAAGCGCTCATTAATTGTTCACTGAACCCATGAATAAACAAATATGAGACACAAGACGCGCTCGGAGTCGCGGCTGCATATTCGCGGCGGTCTCCTGGGCCCAGGCGCCCACCACCACCCGCTCATTTGCCCGGCCGGGAGTTCACCCTCTCCTGTCGCCAGAGGCAACGGCAATAACCAAAGGTCAGCTCGAGCCCGGGCCCAGGCCACGCCAGCCGCCCGCCCCCGGGCGGTACTTACCGTTGGTGTAGAGAGACCCCGAGGCCGAGGAGGCCCTGTTCTGGGCCGGCAGGCCGGTTGGGGCGCCGCCGGAGGCCGGTATCCCCGGCTGGGACATGACGACGGCGCGCGTCGGGGTTGGAAGGGGATGGTCGGGGTCTGCTACGGCGCCAAACGAAGAGCTGAGAAACGACTGCTAGAAGCGGAGGGAAGGAACCACCGACTCAGGACTGAGGCGAGGAGGAGCGAGGGCGGCGCATCATGCCCTAGGCATGGCGCGGCATTCTTCCCAGCCCGCGAGCGGCCGCGGCTTGGCCTGGGAGCTGAGGCTTGGGAGTCGGACCGGTGGGGCCGAGAACGCCGGGCTGGAAGGCGGCAGCCTAGCGATAGAGAGAGGCCCCGGCCGGAAGTGCCTGTCAGCCGCTAGCCGCGCAGGCGCAATCGGGACACGTGGCACTTCCGGCTCCGGGCTCGCCGCCGCTACCGCGGCCGCGACGCTCTCTTCTCTTCTCGGGGTGGCCCAGAGGCCACCTGACAGCTCCGGGTGTCCCAGCCCGAAGGACCGTGCTCGACCTCGTCAGCCACGTCACTGAGTCTTACCGTCGGCCGGAAGTGGCGTGTGTCACTGCTACGGAAATCCCCGTTGTAGTGAACGTCATCTCGCGGGCAGGGCCAGGATCTGAGGGCAGGCCGGGCTTCAGTAGCCACTTTCGAGGGGTGGGACTGACAGTTCCTCTCCTGGCGTTTGTGAAGATTACCTGAGACGACAAGACGTCATCGTCCTCTCTTGAGATTCTACCTCTGGTAGCCGAACTCATGAATATTCATCGCAGTATTTCATTTCACATTTCATCATATTCCAGGTGTAAATTGTAGGGGTTTTTTTTTTTTAAGGGGTTATTACGTACGTGTGTTAAAAGTGTAATCAAATCGAGGAGGAAGCCTTTGATTTTTGACTGGACGACTCAGAACTAATTTTAATTTTGAAACTCGCTGATTCATAGCATAGTCACGCGAAAGTTCATTAACATCACATTGAACCCCAGCAGGTTTAAATGGCAATTTTAGTTCCTCTTCTAAGAGTTTAAGGTAAAACATTCAAACTTCCTTTCTGGGCAAGTAGACTTTTTTTTTTCCCCAAGTAGACTTTTTTTTACTTTTGAGGCCAAGGGGAGGTAGAAACCGGAGTAATAAGATAATACAGTTAATTGATGATCTCCTTAACCATTTTAGCTATCTTCATTCTACTTAGGTTTTTCCTGCCCTGAGCTGATGACAAAGCTCTTCTTTAAACTACAGATTTGTTCTGTTGATTAAAACGTCATGCCAAGGGTGCCTGGGTTGCTCAGTTGGTTAAGTGTCGGCCTTTGGCTCAAGTCATGATCCCAAGGTCCTAGGATTGAGCCCCATGTTGGACTCCCTGCTCAAGGGGGAGTCGGCTTCTCCCTCTCCCTCTGCCTGTCCTCCCTATTTGTGTTCTCTCTCTCTCTCTCAAGTAAACAAATCTTTTTTTTAAAAAAAATGTCATGGGAAAGGTTTTGCAACTAGTGAAGCGTGAAGTAGATCTTACTTAATTCATTTAATAACAAATACCTGCTATGAAATATTGTATTTATACTGTATGTTATATTACATAATCTTTAGAGCAAGAGTTAAACCACTGTGTCAGACCTGAAAAGCAAACAGTAAGAATTCAGATAACTAAGGGTTAAATTTTATCCTAACCCTGTTTTTATCATTTGCCTCAGAACCTTACTAAAAATGTATTTGCCCTTTTGGTGTTAAACAATTAAACTCCTTTGCACAAGATAGAAGTACGAAGGTTTCTTTAGGATGAAGATGATACTTTTTTTTAAAGATTTTATTTATTTATTTGACAGAGAGAGACACAGCGAGAGAAGGAACACAAGCAGGGGGAGAGGGAGAAGCAGGTTTCCCTCTAAGCAGGGAACCCGATGTGGGGCTCGATCCCAGGACCCTGGGATCATGACCTGAGCCGAAGGCAAACACTTAACAAGTGAGCCACCCAGGTGACCCTGAAAGATGATACTTTTAGTCAAACTGTTTCCCTATAACAAAATCCCAAATCATATATCCCAAGAACACTTAAAAACATAAGCAACACAAGCCTCTAAATGTTTTAAAAGAAAACACACTGAGAGAAACTACCTTCCTGAGGTCAGACAGAAAATCACTGTCACTCTTCAAAGGGGCAAATGCTTAGACCTGGTCTCAAATTTGCTGTAGTTTAATTTTTTC
>NW_027397092.1:18503388-18532222 GCF_003265705.2 Callorhinus ursinus | reverse complement strand
GACCTGGTCTCAAATTTGCTGTAGTTTAATTTTTTCTTTTTCTTTTTCTTTTTAAGATTTTATTTATTTGACAGAAAGACAGCGAGAGAGGGAACACAAGCAGGGGGAGTGGGAGAGGGAGAAGCAGGCTTCCCGCCGAGCAGGGAGCCAGATGTGGGGCTCGATCCCAGGACGCTGAGATCATGACCCGAGCCGAAGGCAATCGCTCAACCAACTGAGCCACCCAGGCACCCCTTTTTCTTTTTAATGCAACTCCTTAATTGGTTGATTGACCTTGGCACAGGAGTTTGATTTGGTTAAATCAAGCTTTCTTTGGACTTTGTTCTGTTTAAGCAATATCTGTGTGTTCAAAGGTAAAAAAAAAAACTAATAGGATTAGCCATTTTAAAATATAAATCACGGGGTGCCTGGGTGGCTCAGATGGTTAAGCATCTGCCTTCGGCTCAGGTCATGATCCTAGGGTCCTGGGATCAAGTCCCGCATCGGGCTCCCTGCTCAGCGGGGAGCCTGCTTCTCCCTCTGCCTCTCTCTCTCTCTCTGTCTCTTATGAATAAATAAATTAAATCTTTAAAAAAAAAACATAAATCATGGTTGGTTAAATAAGGTTAAATAGGGGTGCCTGGGTGGCTCAGATGGTTAAGCGCCTGCCTTCGGCTCAGGTCATGATCCTGATTCCGTGGTCCTGGCTGGGATGGAGCCCCATGTCCAGCTCCCTGCTCTTCAGAAAGCCTACTTCTCCCTCTCTTGCTCCCCCTGCTTGTGTTCTCTCTCTGGCTGTCTCTCTCTCTCTGTCAAATAAAATCTTTAAAAAGAAAACAAAAACTTTCTTTAAAAAATAAATAAGGTTAATAAACATAATATGCTAGTAAGTAAATACTGCTTTTTATAAAATTTGTCCCCCTCCCCACTCCCCCCATGCCGGGTGTTGTTATTATTCCCCAAAAAACTATGGTTAAGTCTTTTCAGGTGTTTTTTACATTTTTAACATAGTTTTAAAATATTGAGGAGAAAAGCAGCATTTGTCATCTGCCCACCCTCAGAGATAATAGGAAATTAAGTTTAAGGAATTGAGGTGAGACAGCATAGTTAAAAAGGTAATTTTCTTTTTAAGTGTCATCCACACATTGTCAAATCCTTCTCTGACTTCTTAAAGTGTGACTGCCTATCAAGGAAAAATTATTAGTGCTATTACCAATTGTTAAGGGTTGATCTTTTTTAGTTAACTACCTGTATCTATCCTACAGTACCATACATTTTTCTAAACTAATGTCAATAATATGTTCTGCCTTTTTATCCTTGTTTTCCAGAACAACAGGACCCTTCTGCCACAGATACACCCTTCATATGTGTATGTATCAGATTTTCTGTACATTATTTTCAAAGCCTTCAACCCTACTTAAGATGATAAACAAACAAAAAAACAGGTGACACTCCAGAGTCTCAGCAAGGAGACAGCACTATACAAAGAATGGTCCATTAAAGTTGATTATTTATTTTAGACCCAAAGAGGTAGACAGGCATTCCTAATAATATTTGCTGACATGCAGAAGTAGACTCAGGCTCACACACTAGGGCCCCTTTGCCTGCCTGCTCATCACTGTTGAATTGTCAGCTGATAAACTGGAACAATTCTGTTTACTTTTTAGAATAGGAGGAACTATTTTAGGTCCTTTAATCATTTAAAAATGTGTTCTAGGGCGCCTGGGTGGCTCAGTTGGTTAAGCGACTGCCTTCGGCTCAGGTCATGATCCTGGAGTCCCGGGATCGAGTCCTGCATCGGGCTCCCTGCTCAGCAGGGAGTCTGCTTCTCCCTCTGACCCTCTTCCCTCTCGTGCTCTCTCTCTCTCAAATAAATAAATAAAATCTTTAAAAAACAAATAAAAATAAAAAATAAAATAAATAAATAAAAATGTGTTCTAGGGGCGCCTGGGTGGCTCAGTCATTAGGTGTCTGCCTTCGGCTCAGGTCATGATCCCAGGGTCCTGGGATCGAGCCCTGCATTGGGCTCCCTGCTCCGCGGGAAGCCTGCTTCTCCCTCTCCCACTCTCCCTGCTTGTGTTCCCTCTCTCGCTGTGTCTCTTTGTCAAATAAATAAATAAAATCTTTAAAAAAAATAAAAGAATAAAAATAAATAAAAATGTGTTCTATTTCAAACAAACAAAAAAAAATGGTTTCAATTACAAACGACAGGTTCTGAAACTCCTGTGACTCCATTTTAAGAACAGTTCCTTTGGCCTCATTTGCCTCTGGCAGGACATCTGTTTGTATCTAAAGTCAGTAGCTCCAAAGCTCCATCACAAGAACACTCATCTCACATCAAGCCAGCAAATCCCATGTTTTCTCTGAAAACTTTTCATCTTTATGTAGTTCTTGCCATTCTCACCGCCCACTGGTTAATTTTCATCATCTTGCAGGGGAACTCCTGGGATAACCTTTCTGATTTGCCTCTCTCCAATCCATCCTACATGTTGAACTGAGCTCCTAAATACTTATTCTCTCTTTATTTTCCTTTACCCCAACACCTACAGGTTGCTCCCCGTGCCTGTTCCATCAAGTTTCTCTGCATGGCTTTTCTCATCTCGCACTGAGTAAAATCCAAAGTCCTACCCAACCTTTGAAGTCCCACGTGACCTAGCCCTGCTCCCTCTCTTCATCTTCCACACTCTCTCATTCACTCCACTGCACACACACTTGCTATTTCTCTACCTACCCAACCACAAGCCTGCCGTTTACGCTTGCTTACTTCTTATCCCTCAGTGCTCTTCCGCAAGATACACAGGTGGCTCAATCTCTCACCCCTTCAGCCTTTATTCAGGTTAACTTATTGTTTACCCCTTCTCTGAACACCCCATACAATAGCATACCCTCCCTGCTCACTCTAACCCTCTTATCTTGCTTATTATTTTCTTTCATAGCACTTCTCATCATTGTTAAAAGCTTAGGGCTATGTTTACCTTTCTTCAGTGGGATAAAATTCTATACATATCCTGCCCATTCTAAGGTATTTTTTTTTTTATTTCATATGTGTCTCATTGTTTAGACAGAGAGTAGAGACCAAGGATGTGTCCTTTTCACATCTGTATTCTCAGCACTTGACTTGGGGCCGCACCTTTAACAGGTGTTCGTTAAATGTTTTTGAATGAATGAATTTAAAGTGTCATCTTTTCCCATCTTCTGAATATTTTGCCTCTCATCAATTCACTACTACAAGTTCATATTTCAAGTATAGCCTAAACCACATTACTAGCACTTGTTTCTAAGTTATGTCTTTAATTCTTTTAGGTTTTGGGCGCCTGGGTGGCTCAGTTGGTTAACCAACTGCCTTGGGCTCAGGTCATGATCCTGGAGTCCCGGGATCGAGTCCTGCATCGGGCTCCCTGCTCGGCAAGGAGCCTGCTTCTCCCTCTGACCCTCTCCCCTCTCATGTACTCTCTCTTTCTCATTCTCGCTCTCTCAAATAAATAAATCTTTAAAAAAAATTCTTTTAGGTTTTTTTTTTTTAAGATTTTTTTAGGGATGCCTGGGTGGCTCAGTTAAGTGTCTGCCTTCGGCTCAGGTCATGATTCCAGGACCCTGAGATCAAGCCCAGCATCAGGCTCCCCGCTCTGAGGGGAGTCTGCTTCTCCCTCTTCTGCTCCCCCTGCTTGTGTTCCCTCTCTTGCTGTGCCTCTCTCTGTCAAATAAATAAATAAATCTTAAAAAAAAAAGATTTTTTAAAATTTATTTGATAGAGAGAGCAAGCACAAGAGGGGGGAGGGGAGGGGAATAGCAGAGGGAGAGGGAGAAGCAGGCTCCCCACTGAGCAGGGAGCTCCATCCTAGGACCCTGGGATCATGACCTGAGCTGACGGCCGATGCTTAACCAACTGAGCCACCCAGGCGCCCCTAATTCTTTTTTTTTTTTAAGATTTTATTTATTTATTTGACAGAGAGAGACACAGCAAGAGAGGGAACACAAGCAGGGGGAGCAGGAGAGGGAGAAGCAGGCCTCCTGCGGAGCAGGGAGCCCGACATGGGGCTCGATCCCAGGACCCTAGGACCACGACCCGAGCCAAAGGCAGACGCTTAATGACTGACCCACCCAGGTGCCCCCAGGTGTCCCTAATTCTTTTAGGTTCTTTTTTTTTTTTTAAAGATTTTATTTATTTATTTATTTGAGAGAGAGAGAATGAGAGATAGCACGAGAGGGAAGAGGGTCAGAGGGAGAAGCAGACTCCCTGCTGAGCAGGGAGCCCGATGCGGGACTCGATCCTGGGACTCCAGGATCATGACCTGAGCCGAAGGCAGTCGCTTAACCAACTGAGCCACCCAGGCGCCCTTCTTTTAGGTTCTTAACTATTATGCTACATTGTATCCCATCTGATATAGACCTAATAGTGTAATAGTGTAATTTGTCAGGCCCCATCTGCCTGAAATATCAAATGCCAATTCATTTTCCTTTCCTAACCCCAAATACCTCCCTCTGTCCCTATACCCTCTACAAACACCCTAGCATCACAATATCAGAGATGCACCTTCTACTCTAAAACCCATCTTTTCATTATATTTTCTGCTGAATGACCTCACCAATTCTTTCATTTGTTGATTAATTAATTTATTCAACAAATATCAAGTGGCTTCCTTATGCCAGGTACTTGCTAAGCACCAAGCAAAAACAGAACAGGACAGACAAGTTCTCTTCCTACTGTGAATTTTACAGTGGAGGAAACAGAAAAGAAAAATGTATATAAATATATAGTTTTAAGTTTAAAATTTGGTCAGTGCTATTGAAGTATTGGTACTGAGACAGAGAATAGCAAGTAAGAGCCTGATTTGGTTAAGATGGTCAGGACAAGAGGTGACATTTAAGTTGTGATCCAAAGGATGAGAAAGCTGCTATACAGAGAGAGAAAATAGGAAGAAGAAGGGCTCTGGCCAAAGGGAACAGCACCTACAAAATGCAGAGGCAGGAATGAACTTGCTATGGTGAGCAAGGCAGAATGGCAAGAGATAAGATTGGAGAATTAGAGGGGGCCAGAGCAATAAGAGTCTTGTATGGCATTGTAAGGAGTTAGGCCTTGGGAAGCAGTTGAAGAGTTGTAAAGAGGGGAGTGATTTGATCCAATTCATGCTTTAAGATGAATGCATGTTAAAAAAAATCTGGGGGGGCCACCTGGGTGGCTCAGTTGGTTAAGTGTCTGCCTTCGACTCAGGTCATGATCCCAGGAGCTCCCTGCTCAGTGGGGAGTCTGCTTCTCCCTCCCTCTGCCTCTTCCCTAGCTTGTGTGTGCTCTTGCTCGCTCTCTCTCTCTCACATAAATAAATAAAATCTTTAAAGAAAATTAAAAAAATCTGGGGTGCCTGGCTGGCTCAGTGGGTGGAGCATGCAACTCTTGATCTTGGGGTGGTGACTTTGAGCCCCACGTTGGGCCTAAAGCTTACTTAAAAAAAAATAATAATCCAACAGCTATGATGATAATTGATTGCAGGGAGAAGAATGGAGTTGCAGTAAACCAGGCCAGCAATGCCAGTAATCTGCAGTGAGGTTGTTATAGTGGAAATAAAAGTAATCCAAGATAAAATTCTGGACTTTGATATCTCCTTTATTTTTGCTACTAACATACTATCAATCATGACATCTTATAGGTTACAATGTTTATAGTTTCTCACACACAACTCCCTATTTCCCTGTTCCAACTGACCCAATCCAGGCCTTTGTTACCATTCACCTGCATGATTGGAGCAGCTTCATTCCTGATCTTGATTTTCAGTCAAGCTGTTCCAATACAATCCTCACAGTGTGGCCAGAGCAAACTTTCAAAAACTACACTGAACATGTTCCAGCTTTACTTGAAACCCTCAAGAGGCTCTATAGTTTAGGAGCCAAGGTCCCCAGCAGTCCAGCCCAAATCTACCCAGTCAAATAATACTTGCATAGTGCTTTTCCCATCTCTCTCCCTTTGTGTATTATTCTCTCTTATACCATCCCTACTGGATATTAATCCCCATTTTACCTATACAGGAACTCTAAGTGGCTAGTGATATTAGAAGCATAGTCTGTGGGGGCGCCTGGGTGGCTCAGTTGTTAGGCGTCTGCCTTCGGCTCAGGTCATGATCCCAGGGTCCTGGGATCGAGCTCTGTATAGGGCTCCCTGTTCCGCGGGAAGCCTGCTTCTCCCTCTCCCACTCCCCCTGCTTGTGTTCCCTCTCTTGCTGTGTCTCTCCCTGTCAAATAAATAAATCTTAAAAAAAAAAAAAAGTATAGTCTGGCTGGAGGTTGTGCTCTTATCTATTATATTTTAGTAAAAATGCATCCATTAAAATTCAGAATTTAGAATACTTAATTACATGGTAAAGCATCTATGACAAATGTTTTGAATTTTAAATGTTTTATAAAACCATGTATAGTATGATTATAATCTAATAAAAGTGGTTTTATCTGTAAGGTGAGACTGGGGGTGATTTTTGTTTGCATGAGGTATTTTTCTGGATTTCCCAAACTTTTTACAATTAGTATGTATTACTTTTATAACAACAATCACCAAAAAGAATGGGGGAAATATGCTATGTAGCCTTTAAGACTCTCCTCAAACACTGGCATCACCGGCCTCTTCACTCCCTCACCACCACCACCACCATTTTGTACATTATTATCCTCTCTCCCCCTACCTTCTTTGAGAGTTAGGTGTGACTTAACACATTTCCCTGCCAAACTGAAAGGTCCTTGAATAAAGATGCTATGTCTTGCTTATTGTCACAACCCTCCATTCCTAGCCATTTTACCATTTCTTGCTGAAGCCAGGAGTTTAGATTTTTTAAGGCTGACTAAAATGCCAGCAATATCAGGGAAAAAAAGCCTATCCAGGATAAGAGCTATAATTTTGAGGAGTCCAGTGAAGTAGTCCTTTCACTACTTAAAAGCAATGGTTAAACCTGTTAACCTCAGGGGTGCCTGGGCGGTTCAGTGGGTTGAGCAACAGACTCTTGATTTCAGGGTCATGGGATCAAGCCCCATGTTGGGCTGCGCACTCGAGCGTGGAGCCTGCTTGGAATTCTCCCTCCTCCCTTTGCCCCTGCCCGCTTGCATGCTCCCTTTTTCTCTCTACAACTAAAAAAAATAATATATATATATTTTTAAACCTGTTAACCTTCAAAATAAAACTGTCCATTATCTTACTACCAAAAAAAAAAAGTCTATTCTGAAATAGCAGAGAACTGCATTTCCAGACACACAAGCTAGGGCTCTGCAAGTCTAGAGAACAAAGGTGAGGACGACCCTTTATAGAGGAACGGCTAAATTGAGAGGACTTTGTTATAAACAAAACGCCCATTGGAATAAACTGGGAGTTCTTTTTTTTTAAGATTTATTTATTTATTTGAGAGAGCGAGAATGAGAGAGAGAGAGTACATGAGAGGGGTGAGGGCCAGAGGGAGAAGCAGGCTCCTCGCCGCCGAGCAGGGAGCCCGATGTGGGACTCGATCCCGGAACTCCGGGATCATGACCTGAGCGGAAGGCAGTTGGTTAACCAACTGAGCCACCCAGGCGCCCTAAACTGGGAGTTCTAAGTGTAGTTGCTTTTCACAGCCTGAGTTGTGACAGTCTCTCATTGGCTGGGCTGCTGCTGGACAAAGAAATTCTTTCCTCCTGCTATGGTAGTAAAATAGTCTTTTTCCTATGGGGAATGCAAGGTAAGTCTCTTCCTGTTGGGGTCTGCAAGGAAGGAAGAGTGGTAGCGTATAAGAGCTCCCACATCTGGCTCCTGACTCCATTTTACTATATACATACGTACATATATATATATATATATATATTTTTTTTTTTTTAAGTAAATTCTGTACCCAACATTGGGCTCTAACTCATGATCCCAAGAACAAGAGTCCCATCCTCCATGGACTGAGCCAGTCAGGCACCCCTCCTGACTCCATTTTAAATGAGATTTCCTTTTATTAATTTTAAGAAATCAAACCGGATTCAAGAGTAGGTAAGTGGGAAAGAGAGTAGAGGGGAACCCAGACTGGAAAAACAAGTTCCTCTAACTCAGATCAATGGACTCTAGTGAAATTCTTCAATCCCTTCAGGACAAAAATGTATCTAGGAGGGGTGGCTCAGTCGGTTAAGTGTCTGCCTTCGGTTCAGGTCATGATCCCAGGGTCCTGGGATTGAGCCCCACATCAGGCTCCCTGCTTGTGCTGTCTCACTGTCAAATAATGAAATCTTTTATAAAAAAGTACGTAGGAGGGGCACCTGGGTGGCTCAGTCGGTTAAGCATCAGCCTTTGGCTCAGGTCATGATCCCAGGGTCCTGGGATCAAGTCCCACATTGGGCTCCTTGCTCAGCACAGAGCCTGCTTCTCCCTTTGCCTGCTGCTCCCCCTGCTTGTGCTCTCTCTCTCTGACAAATACATAAAATATTTTTAAAAATACATAGGAGTCCTTCATTTATGAATGGATCAATTGCTCATATGTATTGAGCACCTATTATATGCCAAGCACTGAAAATACGTTCAAGAGAAGAAAAGACAGATATGGTTCCTGACCTCAGGAGGCTTACAGAATGTCTATTGGGAGAGACTCTACACAAATAATCACATAGTTACTTGGACAATTATAAGGTAACTTGAATGATAATAGGCTAATTGTACAGTTGCTGGGGAAACCCAGTTTGGGAGGGAGTTTTGTTTATGTTTTGTTTTTTTAAAGATTTTATTTTTTTATTTGAGATAGAGGGAGGGGGAAGGAGGGGGAGAGGGGGAGGGGGAGGGAGAGAATCTCAAGCAGACTCCCCACTAAGCATGGAACTCTACGTGGGGCTGGATCTCAAAACCCTGAGATTTTTTTTTTTTTTAAGATTTTATTTCTTTAACAGAGAGACACAGCTAGAGAGGGAACACAAGCAGGGGGAGTGGGAGAGAGAGAAGCAGGCTTCCCGCGGAGCAGGGAGCCTGATGCGGGGCTCGATCCCAGGACCCTGGGACCACGGCCCGACCCGAAGGCAGACACCCAACGACTGAGCCACCCAGGTGCCCTCAAACCCTGAGATTTTGAGCTGAGCTGAAATCAAGAGTGGGAAGCTTAAAGGACTGAGGTTTTAATGAAAGAGGGCTATTTGTGCTGAGACCTGAAGAGTGTATATTTATGACATAGGGAGGTGGAGAGGAGAGGTTTAGAAAATTTGTTCTGGCAGAAGAAATGGCAAATATGAAGGGAAGACACATGGGCTAAGGCATTTCCTGAGACTGCAGCAGAAGGAGGGAGATCCAGCAGAGCAAGTTATAGGTTTTTCTTCTGTTGAATAATCCATTCTTTAACCCCCAAACAGCTCCTCCTTCTGTCCCTCTGACCTAGAAACCTGGCTTGAGAGCAATCTTGACAGCATCACACTTCCATTCAAGGCACCCAAATATTCTTATTTAAACACATTGAAAGGGAGCGCCTGGGTGGCCCAGTTGGTTAAACATCTGCCTGTGGCTCAGGTCATGATCCCAGGGTCCTGGGATTGAGCCCCACATCAGGCTCTCTCCTTAGCAGGAAGCCTGCTTCTCCCTCTCCCACTCCCCCTGTTTGTGTTCTCTCTCTTGCTGTCTCTCTCTCTGTCAAATAAATAAATAATCTTAAAAAAATAAAAAATAAAGCTCAAAACCTAGCATCCAACCCATTATCTGGCACATAATTATGTTTTGTAAATTACTTAAGAATTCAAGAAACAGGTGTACTTTGAAAATATATTTTTTTAAATACATTTTTAGGGGCGCCTGCGTGGCTCAGTCATTAAGCGTCTGCCTTCGGCTGTCATGATCCCAGGGTCCTGGGATTGAGCCCCGCTTCGGACTCCCTGCTCAGCTGGGAGCCTGCTTCTCCGTCTCCCACTCCCCCTGCTGTGTTCCCTCTCTCACTGTGTCTCTCTCCGTCAAATAAATAAAATCTTTAAAAAAATAAAATAAAATAAATGCATTTTTAGGGGGCCTAGGTGGCTCAGTTGGTTAAGCGACTGCCTTCGGCTCAGGTAATGATCTTGGAGTTCCAGTATGGAGTCCCGCACTGGGCTCCCTACTCTGCGGGGAGTTGGCTTCTCCCTCTGGCCCTCCCCCCTTCATGTGCTCTCCCTCTCTCTCAAATAAATAAAATCTTAAAAAAAAAATAAAGTGCATTTTTTAAAAAACGGATGTCATAGATAATTTTCCCAAGCTACAGACTCGCGTTTCCTTCTCTGCCTAGGCCCTCGGGTCCCTGAAGCCCCTTCCCGCGGACGTGGGGAGACCAGCTTGCTGAAAGGCTGGCTCCAGCCAGCAAGCGCGCTGAGCCTGGGGTTTGGCGGCGGAACCGCGGGGAGGCGGAACTTTGGGCTCGTGGAACTGTGGCCCTGCGGACGCCAGGAGGGAAGCATTCCCCCCTCCCCCGCCCCCGGCCCGGAAGGAGCTGATGGGAGCTGGGACATCGGCAGCCATAGCGCTTTCCAGTTCGAACTAGACGGGTGTAGGGCGGTCGCCAGGTGAGGAATTGCGATCTCTCCATTCGCAGGTGAGTGGAGGTCTCTTCTCCCGGTAGAACCGGCAGGCGGCAGCTGTGGATCCCAGGGAAGGTGCACTTTTCGGGCCTGAGCCCACCGGGGCCCCTGCTTGTGGCCAGGCGAGGAAGGGGTCCCTGTTTTCCTCTCCGGAGTCAGGCGGCACTAAGAGGAACGGGTTCGTTTCCCGCTCTGCGGTGGTCGCCGTGAGAGTCCTCTGGATAGTACACCTGCTGCTGTCAAACGGTGTCATTTCAGAAAAGAATGAGCTGACTATAAGCCGCAGATAAGCCCTTCCTTCCCCTCAGCCTCAGTTCCCTCACCTGATCAGGTGAAGGCGGCGGGGATCATTGACAGCTCAAGACCCTGTGACGCGGTGTTTTCAGTTCTCCCAATTAGTGTGGCGGCAAAGTGAGCTTCCTTACTAGTAGAAGTTAACGTTTGGCCATAGCCCAAGTCCCAGCTGAGTGGGAGAAAAGATAAACTGGTTGGGGGAAAACTAATGATTTTTAAATTGTTCCAAGATTTTTGAACAATATAGAAATTTGTTTTGACAGCAGCTGAAACTCTGACCTCATTGGCCCGAAGAACCAAACTCATTAGGAATGTATTTGGTACATTGGGCAAAACGAGGTGAGGGAATCCTTTTAACTTGAAAAATTAAACCTAGTATTATTTGCATATTTACCTGTCAAGCTCACTATTACCACGTGTCTTACTCTGAAGAATATCCTAAGTTCAGTGTTAAAATACCAGCTAAGGGTATGAAAGAAGGGGCGCCTGGGTGGCTCAGTCGGTGAAGCGTCTGCCTTCGGCTCAGGTCATGATCCCAGAGTCCTGGGATTGAGTCCCGCGTGGGCTCCCTGCTCAGCGGGGAGTCTGCTTTTCCCTCTGCCTCTTCCCCTGGCTTGTGCGTGCTCTCCCTCAAATAAATAAAATCTTAAAGAAAAAAAGAGTATGAAAGAAAAGGAAACATTTACTGTCTCCTGTTTGTGAGGTGCTAGCCATTCGCACAACAATTCATTAAGGAAGGTAATGGTATCTCTATTTTACAGATGGGGAATAAGGGGAGACTTACAATTTGTCAATAATTAGTGGTGCTGACATAGCAAAGCAATGTGTATATCTAATACTGTTTTGAGGATTTACATTCATTACCAAAATATTTGGAACTTTAAAAACTAATCTTATAGTTCAGTGGCATTTTCTGAGTTTGCAGAAAAGGACTGTTTTGCCTTTATTTTAGAAATGTTAGAGAAGCATTGTTAATCATTACAAAGATGAGCAGTTGAAAAAAGTACATTTTAATCATCCTTTCCTTGCACTTCAAGCAGGAATTGAGACAAAAGATTAGGCTATCAGAAATGAAAATCACTACCACATTATTTGAAGTTTATAAATCAGAATTCTGTATAATGATTATTTCTCCACCCTCTTCTTTGAGTATACTTGGTTGATACTCATTTAAATTACTTCTCTGTGGGCGCCTGGGTGGCTCAGTCGGTTAAGCGACTGCCTTCCGCTCAGGTCATGATCCTGGAGTCCCGGGATCGAGTCCCACATCGGGCTCCCTGCTCGGCGGGGAGTCTGCTTCTCCCTCTGGCTCTCTTCCCTCTCGTGCTCTCTATCTCTCATTCTCTCTCTCTCAAATAAATAAATAAATAAAATCTTTAAAAAAAATGATTTCTCTGCAAAACATAACTAAGCAAACACCTTTAAAATCATGCATTTGAAAAATTTCTCTTGTAAGTGATGAACCACTGAATTCTTCTGAAACCAATATGCACTGTATGTTAACTAACTAGAATTTAAATAAAAATTTAAAAAAAAGAAAACTTTCTCTTTGTTCTGTGTAACTTTTAAAATAATTTCAATTAAGAGTATTATAAGGGGGAGGGGGCGCCTGGGTGGCTCAGTCCTTAAGCGTCTGCCTTCAGCTCAGGTCATGATCTCAGGGTCCTGGGATTGAGCCCCGCTTCGGGCTCCCTGCTCAGCCGGGAGTCTGCTTCTCCCCCTCCCCCTGCTTGTGTTCCCTCTCTCACTGTGTCTCTCTCTGTCAAATAAATAAATAAAATCTTAAAAAAAGAGCATTTTAAGGGGGCTTCTGGCTTGCTCAGTCAGGGGGGAATGCTACTCTTGATCTTGGGGTCATGAGTTCAAGCCCCATGTTGGGCCTAGAGCTTTTTAAAAAAAAGTATTTTAAGGATTGAATTTGTCACTGTTTATATCAATTCTCATTTTCCTTTTTTTTTTAGATTTTATTTATTTATTTGACAGAGAGAAACAGCGAGAACAGGAACACAAGCAGGGGGAGTGGGAGAGGGAGAAGCAGGCCCCCTGCTGAGCAGGAAGCCTGATGTGGGGCTCGATCCCAGGACCCTGGGATCATGACCTGAGCCGAAGGCAGACGCTTAAAGACTGAGCCACCCAGGCGCCCCTCGGTTTTCACTTTCTTAATTCAGTACAGGCAAGTTCAGTACTTAGACTCACAACAACCTTATTCATAATATAGCGTTCTTTCCCCCTTCTCTTACTCTTAAAAAAATCCTATTTATATTTGTCACAGATTTAACCTTTCAATTGAGTGTCATTTTTGCCTAAAGGAAACTTGAGTTTGTACTTTTGGTTGATTACATGAACCCAAAGGTCTAATTCCATTACTATGATTGCTATGCATTCAATCATAAAATGTTTTTTTGAGTTTTGTATTTGCATCACTATTTCAAAACTTTAAAGGCTATAGAAAGAAAATCTAAGAATTTTAGGGGAAAATATTTATAAAGTCAGCACTGTCTTGAAACATTTAACATTATTACTTTCCATCCTTGGTAATACACATGGCCTTGCTGAAATTCTATAAAACATGGTCAAGCAGAATTTGGTCTCATATTTCTAGTACTATTTGAATTTGTTTTTTTTTTTTTAAAGATTTTGTTTATTTATTTGAGAGAGAGAATGAGAGAGAGAGTACATGAGGGGGGGGGAAGGTCAGAGGGAGAAGCAGACTCCCCACTGAGCAGGGAGTCCGATGCGGGACTTGATCCTGGGACTCCAGGATCATGACCTGAGCCGAAGGCAGTCGCTTAACCAACTGAGCCACCCAGGCGCCCCTAGTACTATTTGAATTTGAAAGAGAAGTGTGCATAATTTCTAAATGAGCATAATTTCTAAATAAGGTAGCTTACTGATCTTATGGAATTATATACATTTTTATCATAAACCTGATGAAGATGGGTAGAAAATTATGATTAATCTTTTCTAGTAAATATCTTTACCTAGAGTTGAAGGAAACTATTCATCTTTACCTAGAGTTGAAGGAAACTATTCAAACTATTCTGGTGACAGTCAATGACAATGTTGTTAATATTTAAAGTAAAGACATTCATGGGACCCCTGGGTGGCTCAGTCGGTTGGGCGTCTGCCTTTAGCTCAGGTCATGATCCCAGGGTCCTGGGATCGAGTCCCACATCGGGCTCCGTGCTCCCTTCTCCCTCTCCCCCTGCTGCTCCCCCTGCTTGTGCTCACTCGCTCTTTCTCTCTGATAAATAAATAAAATATTAAAAAAATAATTTTTTTTTTTTTTTGGCCTGGGTGGCTCAGTCGTTAAGCATCTGCCTTCGGCTCAGGTCATGATCCCAGGGTCCTGGGATCAAGCCCCGCATCAGGCTCCCTGCAACGCGGGAGGCCTGCTTCTCCCTCTCCCACTCCCCCTGCTTGTGTTCCCTCTCTCGCTGTGTCTCGCTGTCAAATAAATAAATAAAATCTTTAAAAATAAATAAATAAAGACATTCATGAAAAATATTAAAAACTTCTTGGGGCGCCTGGGTGGCTCAGTCGTTAAGCGTCTGCCTTCGGCTCAAGTCATGATCCCAGGGTCCTGGGATCGAGCCCCGCATTGGGCTCCCTGCTCCTCGGGAAGCCTGCTTCTCCCTCTCCCACTCCCCCTGCTTGTGTTCCCTCTCTCGCTGTGTCTCTCTCTCTCAAATAAATAAGTAAAATCTTTAAAAACAAACAAATAAATAAATAAAATCTTAAAAAAAAATTCTTCATATTGGGGCGCCAGGGTGACTCAGTCGGTTAAGCGTCTGACTGTTGATTTCGGCTTGGGTTGTGAAATCGAGCCCCGAGTTGGGCTCAGCTCTGGGTATGGAGCCTGCTTAAGATTCTTTCTCCCTCTCCCCATCCCTCTTTCTCTCTCTCCCCATCTCTCTCTCAAAAAATTTTTTTTCATATTAGAATACTGAAATCTTTCAATTTTTTTTTTAAGATTTTATTTATTTGACAGAGACAGAGAGAGAGACAGCGAGAGAGGGAACACAAGCCAGGGGAGTGGGAGAGGGAGAAGCAGGCTTCCCGCTGAGCAGGGAGCCCGATGCGGGGCTCGATCCCAGGACCCTGGGATCATGCCCTGAGCTGAAGGCAGACGCTTCACAACTGAGCCACCCAGGCACCTCTTTCAGTATTCTTGTTAATATTGAAGTTAACTTGAAAATTGGCATTTAGAGTTTGTACTTTTGAGGAGGCACCTGGTTCAGTTGGTAGGGTGTACAACTCTTGATCTCAGGGTTGTGAGTTCAAACCCAATGCTGGGTGTAGAGATTACTTAAAAAATAAAATTGTTAAAAATAAAATTTGTGTTTTGAATTTCAGTTAATTTAGTTGGAATGAGTTAATGCCACTTTACGTTGTGTAGTATACAAAATATTTTCAGGTACACTATCATAATTAATCTTTTTTTTTTTTAACACTTTATTTGAGAAAGAGAGAGCATGAGAAGGGGGGAGGGCAAAAGGAGAGGGAGAAGCAGGCTCCCGCTGAGCAAGGAGCCTGCTGCAGGGCTCCATCCCAGGACCCTGCTTGGGAGCATGACCTGAGCCAAAGGCAGATGCCCAACTTACTGAGCCACCCAGGCGCCCCACATAATTAATCATTCTTAAAACTCTGTGAGACAGATAGTATTCCTATTATAGGTAAGAAGAAATTAGAGCTCAGAAAGACTGGCTTTCCCAGAATGAAATAATAGTATTTCAAAAGATGCATATTAAATCCTGATTTTTAAAATTCTAGGATAGGGGCACCTGGGTGGCTCAGTCATTGAGCGTTTGCCTTCGGCTCAGGTCATGATCCCAGGGTCCTGGGATCGAGCCCTGCATTGGGCTCCCTGCTCTGCAGGAAGCCTGCTTCTCCCTCTCCCACTCCCTCTGCTTGTGTTTCCTCTTTCGCTGTGTCTCCCTCTCTGTCAAATAAATAAATAAGTAAATAAATAAAATCTTAAAAAAAATAAATAAAATTCTAGGATAGTTACTCACTTTCACCATGGCCCTACCATCCTTTGCTTCCCAAACTTAATAATGTATTGTTCCTATAATGCTACTCTGGTGTTATATTTGCCTTTTTAAACCATTGGAGCTTTTATTTTTATTTATTTTTTTAATAGCTTTATTGAAATATAGTTCACATACCATAAAATTTATCCTATTAAAGTATACAATTCAGTGTTTTTAGTATATTCACAGTGTTATGCAGCCATCACCACTATCTATTCCAGAACATTTTCATCACCCAAAAAGAAACCCAGTACCTATGAGCAGTCACTCCCAGTTTCCCCTTACCTCCCTCATCTGACAACCACTAACTTACTCTGAGAACTTACATGTTCAGGACATTTCATGTAAATGGAATCATTCATGTAAGTTTAATGGGAGAAGGCTTTAAGCAGTTATTTGTAATCTGAGAGGTTCTGCTCCATTCTACTTTTGTACTGATTTTCATGTTACTGGAGTAGATCACTTTTCTAATCTGCATAGGCACTTTTCCTGTTTGTTGTTCATGCAATAAATAAATCTGCTGACGTGTATATGTTTCCTTATTCTTGACCTTTGCTCTTCACATGTCTAATAGTGTGTTCATGGTGTTGTGTAACCTGTTCTCAGGGCTCAGGTATCTGTTTGTGGCTAAGTAACATTTATTCTTAGTTGGGCATTTTTATTTCTACTTTAAAATGACTAATGCTTCCTACCTTGTTTTAAGGTTCTTAGAAACCACAACTTTATTGAAATATAAATATCTCATTATCTTCTAAAGCAGAGTTTCCCATATATGTTAATAAATTATTTCTCTAGGGACAAATTTTACAACAGCAAATTTGGACCATCTTTATGCAAAAAATCGTTTTTCCTTCAAGTCTTACCCCATTCTACTCTCTGTCAGTTTCATGGCTTTCGCCTACTAACAGTCATCTTCAGTGAGGACTTCTTTTTTTAGTAAACTCTGTCCTCAATGTGGGGTTCAAACTCATGACCCCGAGATCAAGAGTCACATGCTCCACTGACAGCCAGCCAGGCACCCCTTCAATGAGGACTTTGTCACTTGATTCATAGTCTTGCTCTCTCTAGCCCCGCGTTCTTCCTGGTGATTGTGCTGTCATCGTGGACAGTATACCATGTAGCCTGGCTTCCCCTTTCTTTCACTCCAGCTTTCTTCATCTGTCTGTGCCAGAGATGGGCCTTGGAATTTGCCACCATCCAGACCCGATCCTCTGGAAATTTTGAACCCCACACTCTACTCCAGTTTGCTGACACAATTCTGCTCCACCTTTCACTTTTCTTGCCCTTTTACTATGCCTATGTGTGTCTACAGTTGCTTTTCGACCAGAGATTTTCCCCGTTCTCTTAGTTCTCTTCTGTGAGAAGCCTGCCTTTGCTGCCCAGTTTATCCCCAGGTACTAGCTGCCTTTATACCTTTATTCACACAGCCTGAACTTTTGATCATATCACTTCAGCCTCTCACTAGTACTCTCAAATTCCTGTTCCCCTTGTCTTTTTTCAGTTCCTAATCCCTGTTCACTCCATTTCTGTAAAGCTGATCCTCGCTGGGAGGGAGTGGCCGGGAGAGGGGGAGGTTGGAAATCCATGCAGATGGACGGTGCTGTGAATGTTTTTCAGCCCCAGCCAAGCACTTGGCCCTTTTTAGCAGTCTTTTAACTTGATCTTTTCCCCACAGTAGCTATTCGAATCCTCACTCTGCTCCTCAGAAAATTCTCAGTACCCCTTCTCCACTTTTGGAGTCTGATTCCTGCTGCCTCCACTGTATGTTCCCTGGCCCTGCTTCCTTCTACTCTTAGAGGTGATGTGCTCTCAGCCCTGGCTCCTCTTATGAGACTGTGCCCCTTTTTGCAATTCCTTCCTTCCCTTTCTCGCTCATCTTTAACCTCTCCCTTTCTGCTAGCTCCTTCTTACCAACAAACTTACCCTTCCTTAAGAGGAAAATCCCACTTCTGTCCTTCCATTTCAGACTCTTTGAAAGAGGACTCTTCCCTTACTGCCTCCAGCTACTGACCGTCTGTCCTACTACTTCTCCATACTGACAGCAACCAGGTATGAAGTACTTATTTTGTGCATTTTATCTCAGCTTGATCTTTACAGCACCCTGAGAGTTTTGCAAAAGAAACTGTAGCTTGTTCTAAGGTCACACAGTTAATGACTCTTGGAGACCCAGCCCTGCTGTGCTCTAAGTACTGGCCTTGGGCTCTCCTGGACTTCCACTCTGCTGTGGGTGACTCAGGCTCTCAGCGGTGGTCTCCTGTCACAAAGCAAGCTGTGACATCTCTGTAGTGGTACTGATGGGGCTAACTTCTTTCCACCTTTGCCACCGTCTCTTCTTGGTTTTTTTTGTTTTGTTTCTTTAAGATTTTATTTATTTGAGGGGCATCTGGGTGAGTGGCTCAGGTCATGATCCCAGGGTCGTGGGATCGAGCCCTGCATCGGGCTCCCTGCTCAGCCAGAGGCCTGCTTCTCCCTCTCCCTCTCCCCCTGCTTGTGTTCCCTCTCTCTCTGTGTCTCTCTCTGTCAAATAAATAAATAAAATCTCTAAAAAAGATTTTATTTCTTTGAGAGAGTGAACAAGAGAGAGAGCACAAGCGGGTAGAAGGGCAGAGGGAGAGGGAGAAGCAGACTCCCCTCAGAGCAGGGAGCCCGATGTGGGGCTCGATCCCAGGACCCCCCGCTCATGACCTGAGCAGAAGGCAGATGCTTAACTGACTGAGCCCACCCAGGCGCCCCTCTTCTCGTTCTATCCTTGCTGGGTTCTGTTGGTTCTTCCACTCCTCTGTCCCTTAAAGATCATCTCAAGTGAAAACTCATTTCTTCCATAGCATTTGGCTGGTGCTTGAGGCAGGAGGCCTTTAGGTAGAATTGGTGGGAGAAATTCATTTGTTGGTTGGGATGGAGAATGGGCAGAGGTTTTAAGGTGGTAAAGTATAGGTCACCGGCAGTGAATGGCAAGTGGTTTACTTTGGCCCAGGGAAGGCTACAAGTAGGGAAGATTTAAGCTTGTAAAGGTGACCAAAAGATAGATAGTGGAAGTTCTGGAATATTGGACGAGGAATTTGAATCATTTCTCAGCCCACAGACCTCCAGTGGCTCTCTATGCATAGGTATAGGGTGGCTATATAATTTCACACCTAATCAGGATGCTTTTGAGAGTGAAAGGAAGCACTATGAATAATTGTACTGAGCTAACTTTGCTGAGACTGTCCCCAGCAAGCTGGGAGTTATAGTCACCCTAACCATGCAGTAAATCAAGTCTAAGATGGTATTTTGATGAAGCCACTCTGGAGGGTGTGTACAGAGTGGTACAAACAAAATTTGAAGTTAAGATGGTAGTTTGGGAATGTGATTTAAGGTCTTCACTAACTGGTTCCTATAGGAATCGAAGAAAGCTTGAGACTGCAGAAATTGATAGAGCTGGGGAATAACTAACTGGATGTGTGATGTGAGGGAGGAGGAATTACGTGTCAGAGTCATAAGCTGGAGTGATTAAAAAAATGGTATGTAACCATTTAAACAAATATAGCCTTTGTTATAAAGCCACTGCAGTGTAAGAGAAAGGGAACGGACTTAGAAGTCAGAAAGACCCGTGTTTAGAACTTGGATGTGCCAATCCCCAATACTTGAGTTTTAGCTATTGTAACTTCAGTTTCTTCTTCTGTAAAATGGGAACAGTAATGTATTTACTTGGGGGCCCAGTCGGTAGAGCATGCGTGACTCTTGATCTTGGGGTCCTCAGTTCAAGCCCCACATTGGGCATGGAGCCTACTCAAAAAATATATATATATATTTACTTTGAAAGGTTGTTGGGGTGTTTTAGTGGTGACATTCACAAAGTGCCTAGTCCTGTGGGCCACATGGTAGAAGAAATAAGAGCAGCTAATGCTGAATGCTTCCTCCATGCCAGATGCTAAGTGGTTTGTGTATAGTAATGGATTTAATCTTCACAACCATCTCAGGTAGCTACTGTTATTCCCAGTTTACAGGTAAGGAAATTGAAGTAACTTGCCTAAGGTCGGTGGTAAAATCCTGGCTCCGTAGTTCTTGTTCTTTTTTTTAAAAAAAGTATTTATTTTTTGACAGGAAGAGAGAGAGCAAGAGAGGGAACACAAGCAGGGGGAGTGGGAGAGGGAGAAGCAGGCTTCCCACTGAGCAGGGAGCCAGACGTGGGGCTCGATCCCAGGACCCTGGGATCATGACCTGAGCCGAAGGCAGATGCTTAATGACTGAGCCACCCAGGCGCCCGCGTAGTTCTTGTTCTTAACCTTTCAACAAATCATAATGCTCATGGGGGTAGCTGTTATTTCTTGTTAGCTTTGCTTTATTAAATTGAAAGACTGATTCAATATTGTTTCTTATATCAATATGTTATGGGTAGCAAGCATGAAGACCAAATGCCTAAATTTAGCCTCAGATTTGTTTCTCATTCTGACTTACGCCTCCCTTGTGAGCACCTGTTGACTGATGCTAAGTTTGCAGCCCCCTAACCTGTCCCATCATTTCACAGTACCAGACTTTTTGCTGTCCCCACTTAGTTTCACACCGCTGCACATAGTATAACAACCACTTAGCAAACTCTTATTTAATCTTCAAGATTCAGGCTGAACATCATCTTAGGGACACCTGAATGGCTTAGTCGTTAAGGGTCAGCCTTCGGCTCAGGTCATGATTCAAGCCCTGCATCGCATCAGGCTCCCTGCTCAGCCCGAAGCCTGCTTCTCCCTCTCATACTCCCCCGTTCGTGTTCCCTCTCTTGCTGTCTCTCTCTCTCTGTCAAATAAATAAATCTTAAAAAAACAAACAAACAAAACAAACCTTTCCTTAGCTACAACTTGTTGTCTCTGTAGAACTGTGTAGAGACAAGGAGGACTGATTTTCTCTTTTTCTGTACAGAGCATAAAGTACATTTGTGAGCATACCATACCCCTTCCTACTGCATTACTTCTTTTTATTCTGATTTTACACTGTTATGATCATTCATCCCCTAATAGCTTATGATTTACAATATGGGCAGTCTTTTTCTTTGTGTTTGTATAAGTTTTGAAATTCTATAGGGTAAGTTGTTAACCATCCTAGATAATATCCTATTCAGTTTTAACATTTTTCAGTTGAATTACATTTGTGTAGCTAACTTACCTCTCTAGACTTTAATCTTTTCAAGAGAAAGAGCCATGTTTATCATCAGTATTTGTATCCCCCAGGGTGTCTAGCTTAGGACCATGGACATGATATGAACTTGGTAATCACTATTGAATTAAATAAAATGTTTCAATACGCCACTGCTTTATTTGATTCCCTAGAGTAAAAATTATGATTCTATTTGAAAAACATACATCTTACCTAAAAATCTTCAGAAAAGATAAGCCACTTGTATACATTTTCTGTGACTACAAGTTTCAATTTCTACATCACCTAGAATAATAATAGAATGAGATATAATTTTCAACTTGAGTAAAATAAGAACTTCTAAGGTACTCGATTTTTTTTTTTAAGATTTATTTTAGAGAGAGAGAGTGAGCAGTGGTGAGGGGCAGAGGGGACAGTCTTTTTTAAAGATTTTATTTATTTGTTATGTCAGAGAGAGAGCGCGCACAAGCAGGGGGAGGGGCAGAGGGAGAGGGAGAAGCAGACTCCCCACTGAGCAAGGAGCCCGATGTGGGACTTGATCCCAGGACTCTGGGATCATGACCTGAGCTGAAGGCAGATGCTTAACCAACTGAACCACCCAGGCGTCCCTGGATTTTTCTATATATGGCTCTTCTAGTTCTCATTCTTGTGCTGCTGACATACGAAACTTTATAATTTGTGAGTCATTCTCAGTCAGGAATGGACTGGTTGCAAGAGCAAAATTTTGCTCTGGCGAGTTCAAGTCAGGGGATGGAAGAGTGGAGAGGCTATTGCCTGGATCCAGGGAATCTCCTAGTAAATACTGCTAGGCCTTCTAAACTGGAGGTAGGTGTCTCTTTTTTGTCTCTCATTTTCAGGGCAATGTAATCTCTTAACACCTTATCCTCTAGCAATTCTGAGTTTGCTGGGCCTGTCTGGATCAGGTTGGCAGCCCACTGACAGAGGTGGTTAAAGAAAGCAGTGTTGTGTGTCACACTTTGTCTAAAGAATGTCAAAGATAGCAGAACCTTTCAAATTGTTTGGACTTGGCCCAAGTTTTGGGCCTGGGTTTTGTTTAGCTCTAGAAAATGAACTTTGTTGATCTGAAAGTGTATTTTTGTATATGTGATCTTTCATTTCTCCAGGATTTTTTTCGTCTTCTTTCCATATTAGCTTTATTAGTTATCAAGCCCCTGTCAAGTAAATGCTAAACGGAACTATACTCTGCATTTTCTACTGTGATTTAAGAAAATGTTTTTTACAAACTGAGGGTTCTAGAGGGGAGGGGCTGGGGGGATGGGTTAGCCTGGTGATGGGTATTAAAGAGGGCACGTTCTGCGTGGAGCACTGGGTGTTATGCACAAACAATGAATCATGGAACACTACATCAAAAACTAATGATGTAATGTATGGTGATTAACATAATAAAAAATTTAAAGAAATAAAAAATGTTTTTTAACATTCAGTAATATGATTAAAATTTGCAAAATGCAGAAAGATGACAGACCCAGAAATTTACCACCTGTTACCATTTACTACAAAAGACCAAAAGTAAGGGTTTTTACTCCACAAAGGTATAATCAGACTTGGAAACTTACTATCATAAATTTCCTTTTTTCCTCTCTTTCTCTTTGCTCTTCCTTCCCCTACTCTAAGGTTTTGGTACCTATTTCATAGACCATATATACTTCATTTAACTTACTGTTGAATATAGATTATTTCCAAAATTTTTCTTACATAATGCTTTGATGCACATCTGAATATATGATTGTCCGTATTTAGGACAATTTCTAAAAGTAGAATTCTTGGGGGGCACTTGGGTGGTCACTTGGTTAAGCATCCGACTCTTCATCTCAGCTCAGGTCTTGATCTCAGGGTTGTGAGTTAAAGCATACCTTAAATAAGTAAGTAGAATTCTTGGGTCAAACAGTATAACATATATTACTGGCGAATTAGTTATTAAAAAGATTTGCATCAATTTATATTGCTATTAACTGCCTCTCTTACGACATCTTTTCCAGTTCTGGCTGTTAAAGTTCATTTTTGTGTTTGCCACTCTGATTGGCAAATAATGGTCTCTAGTTTTTTAATTAAAATTTTTTTTTGGTTTTTTAAAAATAGAGGGCTTTTACTTTTTTCTTTCCTTTTTTTTAAGATTTTATTTATTTATTTTAGAGAGAGAGAGTTAGAACAAAAACACCAAGCAGGGAGAGTGGGAGAGGGAGAAGCAGACTCCCCGCTGAGCAGGGGGCCCGATGCGGGGCTCGATCCCAGGACCCTGGGACAATGACCTGAGTCGAAGGCAGACGCTTAACCGACTAAGCCACCCAGGCGTTCCCCCCCGCCTTTTTTTTTTTTTTAAGATTTTATTTATTTGAGAGAGAGAATGAGAGATAGAGAGCATGAGAGGGAAGAGGGTCAGAGGGAGAAGCAGACTCCCTGCTGAGCAGGGAGCCCGATGCAGGACTCGATCCCGGGACTCCAGGATCATGACCTGAGCCGAAGGCAGTCGCTTAACCGACTGAGCCACCCAGGCGCACCCCCCCCCGCCCCCCCGCTGCCGCCTTTTTTTAAAGTAAGCTGTACACCCAGCATGGGGCTTGAACTCCCTACCCTGAGATCAAGAGTTGAATGTTCTACCAGTTAAGCCAGCCAGGCACCCCACTAGTTTGTATTTTAATGGCATTTTGGTTTCTATGCATCAGTATAGATCAGATTAGATCACCCTGGGTAAGAAGGGCTAACTCCTTATAGTAAGGTTGTTGTAGGATTATTTACTCAGAGTTCCTCTTTAATGTTGTTGTTAAATGTTGACTACTGAATTCAAAACACTTTCTTTTTCAGACTCTATAAGATTTGGATATGTCCTTCATATTTGACTGGATTTACAGTGGTTTCAGCAGTGTGCTACAGTTTTTAGGTATGTTGGCTCTTTGTTCTCTATGGTTATCCCATTTAATCCTACTTAAATAAAAGTGCTTATTTGTCTAGAGCCTCTTTATATATAACCCAGTAGTTGCGAATGTGGGCTTTGAAATCATACAAACATGTTCAGTTACTCATTGTATCTCTTATAAATTATGTAGTCTTGGGCAAATTACTTTCTCCACCTTAACCTTAGTTTCCTTATCTGTAAATTAAAAATAATTCCTACCCCTTAAGATTGTTGATAGGAATATTATTTATAGGAATAGCTACCTTTGATTAGCCAGTTTACCTAAGTGCTTTAGATACTTTATCTCATTTAATCCTCACAGGAATTCTCTGCATTATTTTTGTTACTCTAAAATGCACATTCCATAAAGTGCCTTGTATATCATAACTGGTAGCATATAGTCTGCTAAATGAGACTTGTTTACCCAGCAAATCTGGCTAGTGATTTTCCTCTCTTCTGTAGATTTTAAAGAGGGAAAATTTTAGCATCTCATTCTCTTATTGACACTCTTAACTTCTCATATTTTCCAGCGAAACAAGCTTTTGATTAACTTTTATATTACGACATAGACAATTTTATTATAGTAATTAATGAAGATATTTCTGGTCTCCTATTTTCAAATCATGCTCTAAGTTTAGTCTCCATGTAATCATCATCTTGAACTGGAACAAAGAGAAACATTTCATGTAATTACAGAGTTGTCAACATAATTCCTGACTGGCCACAACCGTACTTATGAATTATAATCTCCTGTATAAATGGCTCTTTTTCCACAAACATAATTTTAACAAAGGAAATAAATTTTGTTTGGAAAATACACATTTTGTTTGACTATTATATATAAAAGGATAATGTAAGATCAAATTTTGTCAATCTATTTTTTTTTAAAGATTTTATTTATTTATTCGACACACAGAGAGAGCGAGAGAGAGAGGGAGAGGGAGAGAGCACAAGCAGGGGGAGTGGCAGGCAGAGGGAGAAGCAGGCTTCCTGCATGAGCAGGAAGCCCGATGTGGGGCTCGATCCCAGGACCCTGGGATCATGACCTGGGCTGAAGGCAGCAGTTTAACCAACTGAGCCACCCAGGCAACCCTTGTCAATCTATTTTTATTTCTTATTTGAACCTCAATGTTTGCACATTTTTAAAAATCAAGGTTTTCTTTTTCCTTTTTAAACTAAAATTCCTCACATTTTATACTGTCACTCTACTACAGGTCAAATATCAGATCTCTCTATATTACCTCCTCAAGAATTCTTAAATATTTTTATCAGACTGAAATATTTTATTACGTATTTTTAACATCTGGGTCAGAAATAAACATTTTAAACTTCATTAGACTGGGATAACCCAGGTTGTAACAGGTTGGTATCTGTATCTCAGTTTATAGAAAAATTAATCTATGCTGAACTATGTTGAAAAAGCAAAATAGGGTGCCTGGGTGGCTCAGTTGGTTAAGCGACTGCCTTCGGCTCAGGTCATGACCCTGGAGTCCCAGGATCGAGTCCCGCATCGGACTCCCTGCTCAGCGGGGAGTCTGCTTCTCCCTCTGACCCTACCCCCTCTCGTGTGCTCGCTCTCTCTCTCATTCTCTCAAATAAATAAAATCTTTAAAAAAAAAAAAGCAAAATAAATTGCCTCATAAGCAGAAGCAAGAGGTTAATAGGGCTAACAGTAGGAGGCAGTGTAGAGAAATGAAATGAACCAAAGCTTTGGCATCAGGCATGGTTTCAAATCTCCTATCTGACTTCGGCATTTGAGCAAGTTAACTTTGAGCCTTTGTTCCCCTCTGTAAAAAAAGAGGATAATAATGTTTACTTCAAAGAGTTATTTTGTTTTGTTTTGTTTTTTTAATTTTATTTGAGAGAGTGAGAGAGAGCGAGCACAAGAGGGGGTAGGGTCAGAGGGAGAAGCAGACTCCCGGCTGAGCAGGGAGCTTGAGCAGGACTCGATCCTGGGACTCCGGGATCATGACCTGAGCCGAAGGCAGTCGCTTAACCAACTGAGCCACCCAGGCACCCTTCAAGAGTTACTTTGAAGATTAAATGATGTGTAACAGTTTGCTTAATAGTGTCTATCACAAAATAAGGATTTAGTTGGGCGCCTGGGTGGCTCAGTCCTTAAGCATCTGCCTTCGGCTCAGGTCATGATCCCAGAGTCATGGGATCGAGCCCCGCATCGGGTTTCCTGCTCAGTGGGAAGCCTGCTTCTCCCTCTACCACTCTCCCTGCTTGTGTTCCCTCTCTGTCAAATAAATAAATAAAATCTTTAAAAACATTAAAAAAATAAGGATTTAGTCCAACCCACTTTAAAGGTTAAAGTTTAAACATCGTAGGTGTTCCCTTTTGGAATCTTATCCAGTGCACTTTTACTACTTAAAAGGATGGTAAGATTGATTGTGATTGCACTGGTTAGAAACATTCGATGTAGAAATGTTTTAAGAAATAGGAATGTGGGTCACCTGGGTGGCTCAGTTGTTAGGCGTCTGCCTTTGGCTCGGGTCATGATCCCAGGGTCCTGGGATCGAGCCCTGCATCAGGGAGCCTGCTTCTCCCTCTCCCACTTCCCCTGCTTGTGTTCCCTCTCTCACTGTGTCTCTCTCTCTGCCAAATAAATAAATAAAATCTTTAAAAAAAAAAAAGAAAAAGAAAAGAAATAGAAATGTAGGGGCACCTGGGTAGCTCAGTCTGTTAAGCATCTGCCTTCGGCTCAGGTCATGATCTCGGTCCTGGGATCGAGCCCCACATTGGGCTCCCTGCTCAGTTTGGAGTCTGCTTTTCCCTCTCCGCTTTTGCTTTCTCTCTAATAAATAAAAATTAAAAAAAAAAAAAGAAATACAAATGTATAAAAAATTATTAGTCACAATTCATGATTAAGTGAGAAATGTAGTATCCCAGCTCAAGTAAATATGGAAGACAGTCTTCCCCTTAGGATCAGAATTGTTGGTCACTGGGTTATTAAAAGTTTAGGACTTCAAACAATTTACTTCTTAAGCTTCAATGTGGATAAAGAATTGGGTGTTATTTTGGCATGAACTTATTAAATGGGTAGCCTGAATTACAATGCCTAATATCTTTAAAAGTTCATTTATTGATTGAGTAAATATTTTTGGGATGGCTACCATGTCCCCGGGTCCTCATGTAATTCCATGGGTGTCAATTTAAACACATGAAACATAAAGTTCAATATTACTACATAACCTATTAGAATGTTCAAAAGCTGGACATTGACAACACCAGATGCTGACAAGGATGTAGAGCAGCAAGAACTTTCATTCACTCCTGGGAATGCAAAATGGTACAGATGATTTGGAAGATTGGGTGATTTCTTACAAAACTAGACATACTCTTACCATACAATCCAGCAGTTGTGCTCTTTGGTATTTACCCAAAGGAGTTGAAAACGGTGTGAACCTGCACACTGATGTTTTATAGCAACTTCATTTATAATTGCCAAAACTTGGAAGCAACCAAGATATCCTTCAGTAGGTGAATGGAGAAATAAACTGGTTCATCTAGACAAAGGAGTATTCAGCACTAAAAAGCCATGAAAAGATATGGAGGAAGCTGAAATGTATATTCCTAAGTGGAAGAAGCCAATCTCAGAAGGCTACATACTGTCTGATTACAACTATATGACATTCTGGCAAGGTAAAAAGGCAGAAATATGGAGACAGTAAAAAGATGAGTGGTTGCCAGGCGGGGGGGTAAGGTGGGATGAACAGGCAGAGCTTATAGGATTTTTAGGGCAGTGAAAACACTTTGTATGATATTATAATGATGGATATATGTTCTTATATGTTTGTCAAAATACAGAATATACAATACTAAAAGTGAGCCCTAAGGTAACTCTGGGTGATTATGATGTATCAGTGTAGATTCATCGTTGGTTAAAAATGTACCATTTGGGGGCGCCTGGGTGGCTCAGTCATTAAGCGTCTGCCTTCGGCTCAGGTCATGATCCTAGGGTCCTGGGATCGAACCCCACATCGGGCTCCCTGCTCAGCGGGAAGCCTGCTTCTCCCTCTCCCACTCCCCCTGCTTGTGTTCCCTCTCTTGCTGTGTCTCTCTCTGTCAAAAAAAAAAAAAAAATCTTGGGTGCCTGGGTGGCTCAGTTGGTTGATCGACTGCCTTCGGCTCAGGTCATGATCCTGGAGTCCCAGGATCGAGTCCCGCATCGGGCTCCCTGCTCAGCGGGGAGTCTGCTTCTCCCTCTGACCCTCCCCCCTCTCATGTGCTCGCTCTCTCTCTCTGTCTCTCAAATAAATAAAATCTTTAAAAAAAAAAATCTTTAAAAATGTACCATTTTTGTGAGTGATGTTGATAATGGGGAAGGCTGTATATGTGTGGGGACAGGTGTTTTGTCAGTTTATTTTAAAACTCAGTTTTGTTGTAAACCTAAAACTGCTCTGAAAAAAAGCCTTTTAAAAAATAAAGCTCAATTTTTAATTTCGCAGTAAATGCCAATCTCTTCTAAATTGGTCAGTGCTCTTTTTTCTCTCACTTCCTCTACCAGTATTAGTTGATACATGTAAATTATGTGCTTGGTTTTTTGTTTTGCTTTAGTTTTATGCAAACCTGTGAATAGTTTAACCATATTCTCAGGGAAATTTGACAGTGACCTAAACTTTTTATTGAAAAAATTCACTATGATTTTTATTGTCAAAAGTGCTTAAACTTATTTTCATCCATGAAAAATCTAATTTTCCTTTTTTTTTTTTAAGATTTTATTTATTTATTTGACAGAGAGAGACACAGTGAGAGAGGGAACACAAGCAGGGGGAGTGGGAAGGGGAAAAGCAGGCTTCCCGAGGAGCAGGGAGCCCGATGCGGGGCTCCATCCCAGGGCCCCAGGATTATGACCCGAATCGAAGGCAGACGCTCAATGACTAAGCCACCCAGGCGCCCCTCCTTTTTTTTTTTTTTTGTAAGATTTTTATTTATTCATTTGACAGAGAGAGACACAGCAAGAGAGGGAACACAAGCA
>NW_027397092.1:18489203-18503288 GCF_003265705.2 Callorhinus ursinus | reverse complement strand
CCTGGGATCATGACCTGAGCCAAAGGCAGACGCTTAATGACTGAGCCACCCAGGCGCCCCTTTAATTTTCCTTTTGGTCCAGCTTTACAAATACATGATGTCAAGTGTGTTATGAGTGTTTCTCTAGTAGATGACATTGATATTTATCCCTAAATTGTCAAGGGGATCAGCTTTGTGGTATTGAGACAGGTTTAGGTAACACATTTCAATGACTGGGACAGAGTTTAGTTTTAAAATGATTTGAGGGGCGCCTGGGTGGCTCAGTCCGTTGAGCATCTGCCTTCAGCTCAGGTCGTGATCCTGGTCAGATCCCTCTGCCTTCTCTTCCCCCACTTGTGCTCTCTCTTGCTCTCTCTCTGTCAAATGAATGAATAAAATCTTAAAAAAAAGAAAAATAACTTGAATTTACAAATCAAAACTAAAAATAGACTAGAAATTCAAGCTTATTCAAGCCAGTTTATAAAATCTTACAAGTTCAAAAGGTTAATAGGTGTTTCTTTATTAAAAAAAATCTAATTAGGAAAAGTATACAAATAACTAAAGTGCAAATGTTATAGTTTTATTTAAAATAATAAGTCTTTTGTTTGTATAATCTATGTCAGATAGAATTTTGACTAATCATAGCTCTTACTCTGCAGGATTATATAAGAAAACCGGTAAATTGGTATTTCTTGGATTGGATAATGCAGGAAAAACAACATTGCTACACATGCTAAAAGATGACAGGCTTGGACAACATGTCCCAACATTACATCCCAGTAAGTATATTCCCATATACAACATGTTACTTTATCAAGTGATACCAATTCATAGGTACTAACCAAAAATTTTTTTGTCTTTTGGTGTTTTTTTGTTTTTTTTTTAAGATTTTTATTTATTTATTTGACAGAGAGAGACACAGTGAGAGAGGGAACACAAGAAGAGGGAGTGGGAGAGGGAGAAGCAGGCCTCCTGTGGAGCAGGGAGCCGGTGTGGGGCTCGATCCCAGGACCCTGGGATCATGACCTGAGCCGAAGTCAGTCGCTTAACCGACTGAGCCACCCAGGCACCCCTTTTGGTGTTTTTTTGGTGGATAAATTATCATCAGGTGATATGACCTAGTCTTAAAATAGTATAATAAATCACAGCTAACCCACTCCACTCCCAAGAAGTATATTTAAATCTTAAAATAATACACATATCTTCTTTTCAGTTAGTACACCCTTCTCCAGCTAGAGGAATTAAAGTTACTGTCTCAGGGATTATAACATGATTGAGGTCTATCCAACCAAATACTGCTTAGACTATAAATAGTCACCATTACCTTATTTAGATAACTTAAATTTCTTTCAAGTTTTAAAACTGTACTTTTAATCATTATTCAGTGGACAGCTTATAGTCTTACACTTTGCTAGTGACTCTCAATTTATTAACCAGTTATTTTTCTACTCTGAGAAACCTCAACAGTATCTAATATAAAAACCATAGAATTATTCCAAGAAACAGGGCACGTATGGATACATTTACAGAAAGTTTTAGAACAATTTGAAAGATAATTTACTGTGGTTTCTTTAAGAAAGACTGCTAAAGACATTAACAGTGACTCTGTAAATCACTAATACATATCATCCAGCATATAAGGTTATGTCATGATACTATTTGAGAAAGTAAAATTAATGTTAAAGTGACAAAATTATTAGAACAGAAGCCTAACTTATAAATACCTGTGACCTTACTGTCACTTGAAAAGACTATGAATCAAAAAGACATAAAGTTTTATTTTGTTTTTCAATTTCATTTTTTTTAGACATAGAGTTTAAAAACAAGCTAATCCACAGATTAATTATGAAATAATGAGTGTGGACTTAATAATGAGTATAAAATGGAGCACTGGACCAGAAAGTAGATAATAATATGATAGTTATTTAATTCAGTAAATATTCAGAGAACAAGGAAGGAGAACAACAAAAACAAAGTACTGTTTTATCAGTAAAACTCTTAGTGAAGTTGGAAAAGGAAGATTTTATAAAATTGATAAATCTTTTTTTTTATATTACGACAAGAGTGGGGCTTGGCAAATAAGATTCTGATACAAGAACAATACCATTAAAAAATGATCATTGTGAAATTGAGTATATAAATTGTATGCAAAAACAGTTGAAAGAGACTACAGAGTGGTGTGGTATTATATTAGGTGTAAGTCAATTTAAAAAAAATTTTTTTTAAGATTTTATTTTTAAGTAATCTCTACATCCAACATGGGGCTCCATTGTATAACCCTGAGATCAAGAGTTGCATGCTCTACCAACTGAGCCATCCAGGCACCCACATTTTCATATATTTTTTTAAGATTTTATTTATTTGAGAGAGAGAATGAGAGAGAGAGAGCACATAAGAAGGGGAGGGTTAGAGGGAGAAGCAGACTCCCTGCTGAGCAGGGAGCCCGATGCGGGTTTCGATCCTGGGACTCCAGGATCATGACCTGAGCTGAAGGCAGTCACCCAACCAACTGAGCCACCCAGGTGCCCCACCCATTTTCATATTTTTGTTGTTGCTCTCTTTTATTTATTCATCACATATTTATTGAGCACCTACTTTATGTCACACCTTGTCCTAAGTACGAGGAGTAAAAGGCACAAAACAATTGCCATCTCAGCTCTCCTGCAGCTCGCGTTCATTTTGTCTTACATTTTTCATTAATTAAGAGCATATGTGGGGCACCCGGCTGGCTCAGTTAGTTAAGCGACTGCCTTCAGCTCAGGTCATGATCCTGGAGTCCCAGGATCAAGTCCTGCATCGGGCTCCCTGCTCAGCGGGGAGTCTGCTTCTCCCTCTGACCCGCCTCCCTCTCTCTCTCTCTCCCAAATAAAAAAAAATAATTTAAAAAAAGAGCATATGTGGAAAAGGTAATATATATCTACCCTATGATCTGACAATTCCATTGCTAAGTATTTATCAAGGAGAAATGAAGACATATGTTCACGAAAATCCTTGTACAAGAATGTTTATAACAGCCTTCTTTGTAATAGCCCCAAACTGGAAACAGCTCAGATACCCATCCAAAAAAAAGAAAAGAGGGGGCGCCTGGGTGGCTCAGTTGGTTAAGCGACTGCCTTCGGCTCAGGTCATGATCCCGGAGTCCCGGGATCGAGTCCCACATCGGGCTCCCTGCTCGGCGGGGAGTCTGCTTCTCCCTCTGACCCTCTTCCCTCTCGTGCTTTCTATCTCTCATTCTCTCTCTCTCTGAAATAAATAAATAAATAAATTAATTAATTAAAAAAAAAAAGAAAAGAAAAGAAAAGATAAACAATGAAATTCTTTTCAATAAGAAAGAGGAATAACTTACATACAAAATATATATTATGATGCTTGGAAGAAACTGGTCACAAAAAGTTTCATACTGTATGGTATCATTTATATGACATTCTAGAACAGGCACAACAAACCTGTAGTGATAGAATTCAGATTACTTCTGGGAGTGGACAGTGACTGGGAAGGGGCAAACTCCCTGGGATATTGACAGTTTTCTGTGTCTTAATCAAACTGGGACTTTTTATAGTGTACTAGGGATTGTAACCATAAAGGTAGTATCCCAACCACATCCAAGCATTATATTTTCCTTATGGAAAGGAACACACTTTGAACACAAATTGTATTGGTTCATTCAGTTGGGAGTCTATATAAATAATTTTTTAACAAGAAACTACTCTGGGGCCTCAGCAATTGTAATGAATAGTTAAAATTACACCGAACCTTTCATTATAATTGTAGGGGACTTCTGCTTTTGCTATGGGGCAGTAAGAGCATCTGGAATTATCCTCCCACTGTAAGCAGCTAGAAAACTGGACAACCATATATACTACAACTGTTTTCAGAACTGGACAATATTTAGCACAGGACTGTGATTCCTGAGAGAAGGAAAACAAACTTTTCTTTATTCAGGCTTTATCACAGAGATAATCTTCAGACCATGGTGCAGGGAGAAGAAACCCAAACATGACCCAGTAGTCTTGCTGAGTTGAGGAGAGAGAGACTAGAATATGGGGAAACTGAGGTGACGAGAATTTGCTTGGCACAGTACCAGAGAAGGAGCTCTGCAGACAAAGAACTGCAGAAATGTTCATGGCTAAATACCAATCTGTGTGCATAGGGTAAATCTCCCCATGGCCAAACAAAGAACAATTTCTGGAGAAAGAATAATTGTAGCAGAGCTGTTAACCAAATAATTCTCAGAGCTCACATGGGCCCAGGAATCATTCATGTTCTCCCACCAGCCAGAAGGGAGAGACCAGGCATTCAGTAGAGACTCCAGAAGGATCATACCTTATTTTTTTAAAAATTTTTTTAATATTTTATTTATTTGAGAGAGAGAATGAGATAGAGAGCATGAGAGGGGGGAGGGTCTGAGGGAGAAGCAGACTCCCTGCTCAGCAGGGAGCCCGATGCAGGACTCGATCCCGGGACTCCAGGATCATGACCTGAGCCGAAGGCAGTCGCCCAACCAACTGAGCCACTCAGGTGCCCAGGATCATACCTTGTTAATGGGGCTGAAGTACCTGTAAAGATTATGATAACCCAACAAAACTTAAAAACTGATCTACAGTGTGCCTGGGTGGCTCAGTCGTTAAGCATCTGCCTTCGGCTCAGGTCATGATCCCAGGGTCCTGGGATCGAGCCCCACATCGGGCTCCCTGCTCGGCGGGAAGCCTGCTTCTCCCTCTCCCACTCCCCTTGCTTGTGTTCCCTCTCTCACTGTGTCTCTCTCTGTCAAATAAATAAATGAAATCTTAAAAAAAAAAAACAAAAACTGATCTGCAAGCAGTTTAACTGCCTGCCAGAACAAAGTCCACCTTACTTCAAAAGAATACAATGAAATCCAGCATCCCGTGAAAAATGACTAGACATGCAAAGAAGCTGGAAAGTGTGACCCACAACCAGGAGAAAAATCAATCAGTAGTGACAGGCCCAGAAGTGACTAAGATGATGGAATTAGCAGATGAGGATCCCAAAAGAGCTGTAATGAATGTGCTCAAGGACTAAAGGAAAACATGAAAAGAATGAGGAAAGAAATGAAAGATACAAGACAGAACCAAGTGGAACTCCTAGAATTGAAAAATACAATAACTGAAATTTTCACTACATAGGATTAACAACAAAATAGTGCCAGTACTGCAGAAGCAAAGACCAGTGAACTTAAGTCAGCATACTAGAAACCATATAAAATGAAGCACAGAGAGAAAAATGAAAAGAAAATGAATAGATACTCAGTGACCTGTGGGATAATACGAAGCAGTCTAGCCAACCTATACTTGAAGACCTAGAAGAAGGGAGGGAGCAGAAAAAAATTTGAAGACATCCTGGCAAAAATATTTATTGCAACTGTGTTTATCATTAAAGACTGTCACTTGCTAATATGAGAGCCATGAGAGAAAATTATTTCCCTGGTGTCATCTAAGATGAATTATAGGAAAAATTACAAGGTTGGAGCAGTTACTTGAATTCACAGCAGATAATTATCTGAATAGTTAATATTTTCAGCAGGAGAAAGAAAGAAGGAAAAAAATGTTGGATTTGCGGAAGGTAGTGAATACTAGAATATTACCATTACTTGTGTTATGTTGTCAATATAAACTGAAGTATATCTAATTACAACAGATTCTTTTATTAGTTACTAAATGTCTGATTTGAACTTATTTGCAGTTAATCAAACATTAAATAGCAATATATACCATGAATGGATATCTGATTTTCTTGTTGTAAAAATATTTTATATTATTATTTAGCTTCAGAAGAACTAACCATTGCTGGCATGACCTTTACAACTTTTGATTTGGGTGGACATGTTCAAGGTAAGATTCTATTACTCTTATAGTTGCTTTATTTTAATAAAAATGTGGCCATTATTTCCCAGTGCATGAAATCTCGTTCTGTTCAAGGAAGGCCAGAGTAGACTTAAAATTTAAGAATTATTACCACCAGATAAGCTTTAAACCAAAGTGATTTTCATAATACTCCTGGTCAATTTAAGTCTGAATTGCTTTAGGTGTAAAGCATGAACCTAAATTTAGCCTCTATCCTCTGCTCCAATTCACATCTCACTGATGGTCATAATCATGTTATGATGTCACTCTCTGTATTAAAAACCTTCAACGGCTGACCTACAAAATGGAAGCCAAACTCATTGACCTGGCATTTGGGATCTCTGTAATCTGATCCCAGCTTATTTTTTGAGTCTTTATTTTCCTCTATTCCCTTTCCTATTCTCTGTACTCCAACTAAACAAAACCCTCTTGATGTTCTCCCCCTCTGTACTTTTGCTCATGCCATCCTCATCTGCACACAAGTAACCCACCTTCAGGGACCAGTCAGTGTAAGTATGGCTACCTCCCCTGAGAAGCCACTCTCACCTGGGAGTGCTATTAATTATACTTCCATGGGGCTTAGTGCGTTTGTGTAAGTGTCTACAAGTTTGGAAAAGACTGTGTTATCTCCTCTACTAAACTTTCTGGAATTAAAGTCTATTTCTTATGTCCCCCAAAAGACATGGCAGTGCCCAGCACATGGTAATTCATAAATAGTGAATATTACAAAGTTGGTGGGCATTCTGAAAGCTCCTAAGACAAATAGTTGAAAAGATTTTGATTGGTTGTGGCTAGTGAATGCACATTTGAGACATAATAATTATTTGAAATATATATGAAGTATTTTCCAGAATATAATGGTTAGAGAGAATTGGAACCTAATGGAGTTTGTCTGAGACTTAATTTCTGTGCTGTTTTTAAAATATATCATAAAACTGAAGTCAGAAAAAAGTTGCTTACCCCTAAGGCACCCCTAAAACTTTTTTAAAAATAATGTCATGGAAAAAAATTACCCTAAAGGTTTCATCAACTTTAGTTAATTTCTAACAGTTTGCTTTTATTATTTTTTTATTGCAATTGTGTTTATTTTTATTAACTTAACAAATCTGTACCCACAAATTTCCTTCTTTCACTGACTCCGAATTTATCAGTGGCAAAAAAACTGATAAAATGTCAAAAAATGAATACTGCATATAAATAAATAAAATTTAAAAATAGTGGCAGTCATCCAATGAACTTAATGTGCATCATTGTCCATTGGTAGCAAATAATAATTCCACTTCTGACTTGGGAGAATTGGGGCAGAGTAAAATATTTGACTTGCTCACATCAAGGAAAGCCTTCCTTGGTCCTCTGGAAAGATTTGGCAACCCTGGGTTAAAGATTAACTTGAGTATATAGTGAAGTGATAGCAGCTAAGGGATAATTATACTTGATATCTTGTTGGACTCTTCCATCAAACCATCTGCTAGGTCTGACCAGCCAATAAAATCTAACTCCTGATTGTTTTTGTTAGCTCGAAGAGTGTGGAAAAACTACCTTCCTGCTATCAATGGCATTGTATTTCTGGTGGATTGTGCAGACCATGAAAGGCTGTTAGAATCAAAAGAAGAACTTGATGTAAGTTAACTAAAACTAAACATAGCTGAATCACTCTGGTAAGCTTGAGGAAATAGGTTGGAGATCTAGGTATCAGAGTGTAGCTTTTCTGCAGTCTCTGATATAACTCCTGGCAATTTATGGAGCTCAGTGGTTACTCCACTTAGAATGCAGAGACAGTAGCTTGGAGTAATTGTAGCTATTGAGGACATACTAACACAGACTTTCTTCCTGAAGACCTAAGGTCACTCTGCAGCATGCCTTTCTAGTATATTTCATGTCTGCGGCATACCTGGAGTGGCTTGGTCTTGAGTCCCTGGTCATCCTAGATGCCATTTTCTTCAGGAGTTGGCCGGAACCTGGAAATGGTATAACATAGTATCTTAGTCACCACTTCCAGGAGTGAGTAGGGGCATTTGTAGCCACTTCTCCTCCCCCTCTTCCAGGTCAGATGCTTTGTAAAGTGGCTCAGGATCAGCTGGGAAGGCAGGGCTAGATCTGGGACCACAGAGAAAGCAGTGATTTGACCTTGACCATGCCTCTTCCCAGAGCAGGCAAATAACTGTTCATGTGGCAAAGTCCAGGTAGGTTCTGTGGTCATGGAACAGGGTCAGGGAATTCCTAACTACCTATTTTGTGCCAGGCACGTGTATATTAACTCATTTAATTCTCAAATCAACACCATAAGGTAGGTGCTACTATTCCAAATTCTCTTTGAACTTCATTGAGGCTTATTTGTCCAAGATCTCATAATTCATAAACAGTAGAACTAGAACTGAAACCAGGTCTGCTCACCTTCAAGGTATTTGTTTTAGAGTCCCTTAGTGATTCACAGAGTGAGCAGAGTTGAGCTATAGGGAAACAGAAGAATTGAGCTTACAGTTTCTTTGAGCTCACTTTGTTTTGTTTTTGTTTTTTTTTTAAGATTTTTTTTTTTTTTAACTCCTCTCTCCACCCAGCTTGGAGCTCAAACTTAACAACCCCCAGATCAAGGATTGCATGTTCTACTGACTGAGCCAGCCAGGCGCCCCAGAGCTTGCTTTAAAATGTACGAAAAGTTTGTCAAAGAAATTTGGCAATATTGACATGCTATGAGAGAGAATGAGTCCTTGATACTCATTGGTATCATAAGGAGCTCTTCAGATAGTTTATCAACATCTTGTCTTTCATTTTGTTTTGTTTCAGTCACTAATGACAGATGAAACCATTGCTAATGTGCCTATACTAATTCTTGGGAATAAGATTGACAGACCTGAAGCCATCAGTGAAGAGAGGTTACGAGAGATGTTTGGTTTATATGGTCAGACAACAGGAAAGGTAAATAAAACATTTTTTTTTTTTACTAGTGTGAATATTTCATTTGACAGTGTAAGGGTCTTTTAATTTAATACCTTATTTGTTTTTATCTTCTGAAATAGTTTATTCCAATACTAGCACTAACAGTAATCATGGTGATTAGTCCAATTGGCGGTCTGCCTTTTTTTTAATCGAGGTCTAACTGACATGTAACATTAGTTTCAAGTGTACAACCAAATGTCTTTTTAAATTACTATTGTCCAATTGCTTCAAATTACTATTGTCCAACTACTATGCCCATTATTACTATTTTTTTCTTAAAAACTGTTATTTGTACATTTGGGTCTTTTTAAATGTCTTCATGTGTTTTCTTTCTACCACTGCATGAAACCTTTTTTTAGGGATAACAAAAATGTCAAAGCTCATGCTTGTGGGAAACTGAATGAAAGCTTTCAAAGTTTATTCTTCTTAGTTTTTCAGAATAGCCACCAAATAATATACTTAAAGGTTTAAGCATTCCAGTAATGTATTTAGGCCCTAAGTTCCTCAGAGATAAAAATAAAATGTAAATTTGTACAGTGTTTGGGGATTTTCTGAACATAATACTTTTTTTAACGTTTTATATGAGATAAAGAGAGTGAGCATGAGGGGTAGGGGGAGCGAGAGGGAGAAGCAGACTCCCCACTGAGGAGGGAGCCTGAAGCAGGGCTGGATCCCAGGACCCTGAGATCATGACCTGAGCTTAAAGCAAATGCTTAACCGACTGAGCCACCCAGGCATCCCTGAACATAATACTTTATTTTTTTAAGATTTTATTTATTTATTTGAGAAAGAGAGAATGAGAGACAGAGAGCACGAGAGGGAAGAGGGTCAGAGGGAGAAGCAGACTCCCTGCTGAGCAGGGAGCCCAATGTGGGACTCGATCCTGGGACTCCAGGATCATGACCTAAGCCGAAGGCAGTTGCTTAACCAACTGAGCCCCCCAGGTGCCCTGAACATAATATTTTATAATAAGCTTCAAAATGCATTATTTTTGCAATCATTTTTACTAGTATTTGTTTGAGGGAGGGACCTTGGTATAGAAAAATATCAGAGTTTACAAACAAAATTTCCTTGGTGTGTGTGTGTGTATATATATACATACATACATACATACATTTTCAGAATAGAGAAATACCACATTCTTTGGAAGGAGGCTCTGATGTTAGGGTAGACTTTAGTCTGTTTTCTGTGTCTTTTCAGTAAGTCAACTCCCCATTTTTAGAAATGCCTTGTTTAGTCATAAACCTACTCAAAAAGGTTTGTCTTTAATATTAGTGAAGCTGGCTTGGGTAACTTAAATTTTTCCAAGTCAAAGATTATTTTCATTCTTTTGTGCCTCAGAAACTCCCCTCTTTCCCACTGAGAGAAGGAGGTTTCCTGTGTGTCTAAGGGACTTGTCCACCCAACAACCAAGGCTTAGCACAGTCACCCTTTGTTCTGAGATGCAGAAGCTGCAAGTCAACTGTAAAGTGGAGCTTTTATTTCATAAAGGGGTCATCCATCATAATATAATGTCTGTCTTCCCTTCTAGGGCAGTGTATCTCTGAAAGAACTGAATGCCCGACCCTTAGAAGTTTTCATGTGCAGTGTGCTCAAAAGGCAAGGCTACGGAGAAGGTTTCCGTTGGATGGCACAATACATTGATTAACAACCACCTGCATCGGTTCCAGGTCTCACCGTTCAGGCCTACTCAGAGATTTGATCTACTCAACATGCATAACTTGAATTCAATAGACTTTTGTTGGTTAGAAAACATGTTTTTTAGATTATTAATATTATATCAACTTAATTTGAGTGCAAATTGAAAACTGATTTAAGTAAGTTTGAGTATCACAATGTTAGCTTTCTAATTCCATAAAAATAGTTTATACAGTTTATAATCTGACATTATCCCCAGCGCCATTTATAAAGAACAACTTTCCAGCAGTACATTTGAAGCACTTTTTAACAACATGAAACTACAAATACAAACCATGTTTAAAAGCTCACCGTGTTAAATTTTTATGTACTATTTTGGAACTAGTTTTTAAATTTTAGATTATATGTCCACCTGTCTTAAGTGTACAGTTAATAATTAGCTTATTGATGATTGCATGATGCCTTACAGTTTTCAATAATATTTTTTCTTATGCAAACGTCATGCAATAAAACACACCCTGATGTTTGGCATTTTTGTTGGACAGATGTTTCATTTTAATGTGTCTTATCTAGCTAGTATGCTCTGACATTTTGAGTATTTAATAACATACGTATGAGGGGGTTGTGGGGAAAGGAGACCACTTCAGAATTTTTAGGATAATGTATAAGTCTCTAGAGGTTTTTGCATTTACCAGGAGACAAGTTGTGTTTAGTTCCACCTTACACCACATTTATCTCTGAATCACTTGTGTTTGTAACAGTAATGCTACCATTATTAGGTGCTGATGGGGTCCACCTCCTAGTTTCCGTGGGATCGGTCTTTTGAAGAAAAGCACATCTGGTACAACACAAGGGCTTGATAGGCCCTATAGCTCCATCCCAGTTGTCTGATTCTGAAGTGAACTTACTGGTGCCCAGTTCGGTTATTTGTGCCTTTTCACCAAAAGTAGTGACAGGCACCAGTCTCCCCACATTTAGAGGTACTCCCCACTCCCTTTTACATAATGGTACTGCCAGGGCAAGCAACAAGTAGCACCTTGTGTGTAGTTTCATTGTGGAGGCCTGTGTGTGTGAGAGAGGAAGCCTGTTCTGCCTTGTGAGCTGCACGGGGATTCTGGTCCTGTCCTATAGCTTTTTTGCATTGTTTGGCATATTTTATTTCTCAGTAGAAATAAATGAATGCTTGTGTTTGATTTTCCTTTTTCTTAATTGCTCTCAGCTCTTACTTTTATAGCACAAAGGCTTTTGTTTTTAGAAGTAATGCCTTCCAAGTGATAGTGTCTGCAAGCCTCACTGATAGACTAACATTTTAGGTAGGTTTTAAAGCACTTTAATTTTCTAAGAAATTGAGTTTGTTTTTTTTTTTCCATGAGGTTCTGAAATTCCCGTAATTACTGAAATAAGCTGAAAGATAAGTGCCAAATATGTATTTTTAAAGACTCAAACTTAAGAGAGTTCTCTCTTGGTTATAAATGAGGATTTTATAGTATTTCACCAATTCCATTGAGAGTAGATTGCTCCAATTCCCTCAAGAATAATTTTAATATCAGAATTAGTGTTTTCTTTAGCTTTTTTCTAAATCAGTTACTCTAGTTCTGTCATTAATACTGGAACATCTGAGACAGATAAGGATCTTAGGGATATGACTGAAAGGAAATACCAGTTAGCTAAACCAACAAGGTCATTGCAACATGACCTCCGGTTTTAGTAATAACAGCTTTTCTGTTTCACTTTAACCTTCCTTTCAAAAAAAGAGCTTCTTCTCTGCTTAGGATCATCAATAGCATCATGGGAAAAGGAGGGAATGACATACCAACCTGTTGGTTTATCCTGCCACGTGTAATTCAAGTACTCACTATTCTAGGGGCACCTGACTGGCTCATTTTGTGGAACATGTGACTCTTGATCTTGGGGTTGTGAGTTCAAGCCCCACACTGGGTGTAGAGATTACTTAAATAAATAAAACTAAAACAAGTACTTCCAATATCCTGACAACAGAACTGCGCCTTATTAAAAGTAACTGCCTCTCATTGATACCTGTCTTGAATACCTACAGGGACATGCATTTTCTTTCAAGTATTTCCTTATATTGTGATATTGAGAAGTTAATTATTTGTATCATAAATTGGTGTAAAGGAAAAACCTTACTAGTTTCTCTAAAGGGGAGAAATGCTTTCTGGTACAAAATAAATCATTCCAAAATTCTCATTTTAGTTCTGACACTGGATCAAAGAAACAAAGTCAGTTGTGGAGCACAACTAAACTGTGGCTATTTTCCCAATGATATAGGATTCTTACGGCCTGAACATTCAGAAATGAAGCTGCTAATAGCAGCAACTGGCTTTCCCCCCAGCTCCGGGGAGATGGACCCTAGTCATCGGGTTTCCCACCTCACTCTTCCAGCTCCTCGGAACACATCCACTGAGTCACTGCTCCCCTTCAAGAGAAGCATATTAAGAGAATGGCAAGAGACAGAAGCACGTGGGGAAAACGTGCTCTCTATGCGCTTGTGCAAGTGTGTGCGCCTGTGCAGTATTTTGGGGGTAAATGGTAGCACTGGGGACATAGATTAATTATGTACCTTTTACCATAAGTTGTGAAAATGTATACAAGTTAAAACTGGATTCCATATAAATCAGGCACTGCTCAAAAGATGTGTTAAAATCTTTAGTCTAAAGCTCTAAAAGACAAGGTCTCAGCCTACATTTCTCATTTTAATGAAACCCTTAACCCCACACCTCTTTTCAAGGACTGCTGTTAATTATATTTCCAGGTAACTTTTTAGATTGATTCCAGTTTGTCTTTATCAGTGAATTTTTTAGAATGGAGATCATAGCATTTTTTTAAAATTGGGGCAAGACATTTCCTAAAATATATGAAAATAATTCTTCACTATTGGCTTGGTTGACCCAGTATCTCTGAATGCCAAAGATGTATGAAATCCAGATGTTGCCTGCATAGATGTAATGTTTAGTTTTGTGTGCCTGTGTTTATATATACATTTACTGTGGTTTACAGTGTTTCTTTTCCTTAGTTTTGAACCAACTCACACTTCTTCCTAGTGCTTTCCAGCACATAAACTACTTGTAAAATCATTAAAATAGGGTAATAGCTGTGATAATCTGCTTCTAGCCTTCTGCAAAATGACTTGATCAGCCACATTCAAAACACAGCATTTTCACAAGTTCTAGTTGACATGATTTGAGAGTTGCAGGAGAAAGGTTTACATGTTCTGAAACTGCACTGGTTGTGACTCAGTGTGGCATTTGTCTTGATAGTCATGTGATTCAAGTTTGCAAGGATTTATTGCCAAACTTTGACCAGAGTACAATGAGAATAGCTAATATGAAGGGAATGCTCTCAAAATATCTTGTGTTCATTTTACTTAGAGTATATTGTTTGGATCATTTTAAACCTATGTAAAAGTTGGTGAAGCTTCAAAAAATCTCCAAGAAACCATGAAAAAAAAAATTAGCAAATAAAAATTCCTTAATGCAAAATTAATGGTGAATTGAGGTTTTCTGTAAACCTTTCATATTTTTTTGCTGTAAATCTAAGAGTTCAGAACAGTGTATCTTCAATTAAGGTCTAAATTCTCAAAGCTACATGGTGATGCTTCTGATGGCTTCCATCACTGTTCTTTGGAAATGCAAATTAGTGCTTTTTAATC
>NW_027397092.1:18439864-18489103 GCF_003265705.2 Callorhinus ursinus | reverse complement strand
AACAATTACTTTTTTTTTTACCCCCCCCCCCCCCCCCCCGGCCAAGGAACAATCGAACAGTCTAGGAATATGGGACTGTGCCTCTGTGCAAAGTGATTGGGATTTTGTTAAAACCGTGTTTCCACTCCTGATCCCTGAACCATCCCCCCTCACACACTCCCTCACCACAGCTAGATAAAAAGTATGAAGGGAATCTACAGAGTCTATTGAAGATGTAGCTCTGAACCAACACATTTTTGTTCTCATAATTCAGATTAAGTAACTAAATGCATTTAATACCACTGATTGATTGTTCAAGGATTTGACCACACTTTTAAATAGAATCAAAAGTAATTACAGTAAGCAAATTTATCCAAAGTAAACTTTGTTTCAGGAGCATCCTTGCCCCAAATAGATTTTAGGGCAGAAATGGGAAGAAAACCTTTTGAGTAATTTCACACCGAGTTATTGTTGCAAAAGCTGCAGTGGACTGGATGAATTCTTCTTCAGCATGCATTTTAAATGGGGAAGGGAGAATTCGAATTAATTTCAGTTTTAAGTATTTTGAGGAAAGAGGGGGTGACAGTTCTACAGCTTTTGACATACAAGTGGTCTTTGGAATTGTTTTCATTATCAAGTATAAAGATTCACATCAGAATGGCAAACTTCACATGGGTTTCTCTATTCCCTGGTGCTGCTTCTAACCTGAACTCATCATCAGTTGACATACTGAGGTGATAGCACTCAGGGTGAATGTAGACATGTTACTTTGAAAGTGATCAAAGTGTTTTTCTGTGGTGAGGCCTTCAGTATTTGACTGAATGAGGGGTATGTTGAAGTGGTTAAGTCAGGGTAAGTTTTTCATCACTAACCTTGTTTGCACTTTTGTACACCACTGCTTGCACTAGCATCTCAGTGTGAATTTTAACAATGGTTTTACAGTGTATACAGATTAAGCATAATTTATATAAAGATGTTTCTGTTTACCTTTATTTTACAAAGAACATCTACAATAGATGGTTAAATGTTCTTGAATTGTGTTTGTATGTGATTTTGATTATGTTCTATTATCATTCACCCCCTATGAATTCGAGTGTCAGGAATAGAAAAATAAAATGCTAACATGGTCTTTGAAAAACTAGTGTCAAGTTCCATTTTTATCATCCAACTATAATTTTCATTTTGCTCACTGGAAATTTCTTGGACTTTGAAATTATGAAGATAATATAACTTTCCCTTTGTACAAAGATTCTGAAGAATCTTTGCTTAAGTACCAAGGCCTAATTTGCCTGAAGACAACTTAAGGGCAAACTGAAGTAGAAGTGACAACAGTGTTGACTCTGCTGAAATGTGAAAAATAAGGCAATCAGTTGGTTTTATCTACATCAAAGTTCTCTAGTGTTTGTCTGCATCAGAATCTCCTGGGAAGATCTTATTTATTTTATGTAAACTCTGTGCCCAATGTGGGGTTTGAAATCACAACCCCCCAGGATCAAGAGTCCCATGCTCTACTGACAGAGCCAGCCAGGTGCCCTTCCTGGGAAGATTTTTTAAAAAAACACAAAAGAAAAAATAATCCAACCGCAGGTTGTGATTCAGTAGACCTGGAGTGGGGGTGGAGGGCAGGAATCTGAATCATTTACAAGCTTCTCAGGTTTTTCTGATGCCAGAGTACACAGATTTTTCATTTAGCAGAAACAGTGATGTAACAATACTAAATATTAATATTGATGTAGGAAAGATGTTATTAGGGTTCGAAGCCGACGGCCAAAAAAGAATTCTTGAGATGTCTTTGGTGCAAAAGGGTGGTTTTATTAAAGCACTTGGACAAGACCCATGGGCAGAAAGAGCTGCACCAGGTTCGTGAGGAGTGGCCCATTATATACTTTCAAGTTGGGAGGGGATTAGGGGAAGCGTAAATCTCTAAGGAATTTTGGAAGCAAAGTTTCCAGGACCTTGAGAGGGCTAGCTATTGTTGGGAAAAGGTCATTTATTACCGTCTAATAAAACCTTAGTCATGCGACCCTTCAGATGTATATCGGTGGGTCATATGCTTGGCGGGGGGGGGGGGGGGACTGTCAACACGTATCTTGGGGTGGGGGTTAGAGATAAAGGAAGTTTCCAAAGGAATTTTTATATGTTCAAGTAGACTTACAGGATCCTGGGCGGGGAGAGGGGAGTTCGGGCTAGGATTGCCTTTTGCCCTTTGCAAAGTATTAACATAGAGGCAGTTGAGTCCCTAGAGGAATGTCACTCTGCCTGTTTCAAGGACTTGTCAGTGGGCTCTAGGTAGTAAGGAAATTTAATAATTTTTCTTCTGCCTTTGTTTCCCACATCAATATCACTAAATGATCATTGGTTCATCAGTGAAGAAAAACATTAATCATTTTGGTAAGGATTATCGAGCTGCTTTTGAGACTTAAATCCTTCCTTCCTTTAAACCTTTCCCACAACAATGTACAGAATGGAGACAAGCTTTGGGCTAGCTCTTTTAACATAAGCAATCACGATTCTATTACTGTTGTGTCCATCAAACAGATTTACCTCTGGACTCACATTATTTGTTGAGTTGAAACTAACAAGAAGATAAAAATAGTGCAATGAAGGAACAAATAATGTGAAATAAATGATCTCCAGTTTATTTAGCTCATTTTCCTGAATTTAGCTATGTAATTTTCAAAGGTACAAGTAATACAAGAGTCAGAGACCCCTGCAGAATGTGAAAGACACTTTGTTCGGAATAGGGAAACTTCCTAAGAAACAATGTAAATGTAAATGAAGCCCTTTGGGTGGTGGCCACTGTCCTCCTCATTGAAAGGAAAGGCATTGCTTAAAAACTTGTTAACTAGAAAGTCCTAAAACAAAACAAAGGTCCTAAAAAAGGCCCTGTTTCTGTGGCATCCCTTATATAGAGTTCAGCAGCTGGGAATGCAGTTCACTGACAAAAGTCAGGACCTCTATTTACAAAGACTCTTAACCTTGACGTATTTAGACATTAAGGGGGGTGCCTGGCTGGCTTAGTCAGAAGAGCATGCAACTCTTGATCTTGGTGGTCGTGAGTTCAAGCCCCACGTTGGGTAGACCTTACTTAAATAATCTTAAAAAAATAAATAAAAATTAGGGGTGCCTGGGTGGCCCAGCCCAGTCAAACATCTGACTTCGGCTCTGGTCATGATCTCAGGGTGCTGGGATGGAGCCCCAAGTCAGGCTCCACACTTAGCGTGGAGTCAGCTTCTCCCTTTCACTCTCCTTCTCCTTCTGCCCTTCCCGTCAGGGGCTCTCTCTCAAATAAATAAAAATCTTTTTTTTTAATATTTTATTTATTTATTTGAGAGAGAGAATGAGAGCCAGAGAGCACGAGAGGGAAGAGGGTCAGAGGGAGAAGCAGACTCCCCGCCGAGCAGGGAGCCCGATGTGGGACTCGATCCCGGGACTCCAGGATCATGACCTGAGCCGAAGGCAGTCGCCCAACCAACTGAGCCACCCAGGTGCCCCTAAAAATCTTTAAATAAATGAATGAAAATTTAAAAATAAAGTTTGACATCAAGGCTGAATAATTTTCTGGCTATTACTTAGAATATAAAGTAAGTCTTGCTTTGGAATGTGGGTTTTGATTTGGGGCGTCGTAACAAGTAATTTAAGATGTTTATTAAAGTCACTAACTTCAGTGATGGCAATATGCCACTACAAACAAGCTCTTTATGTTGCAAAAATAAAAAGAGCTTTCTTTCTTGATTGTATCTAAAGGGCTTGGGTTAATGGGTAACACATTCCTCCAATCAAAGGGTTTTGCATGGAACAGGTTTCAAGGCTGTTAAAAGAAAAAAAGAAATAATTGGAGGCGAGGTACAGGTGGTACAGGGGTCAAAATGGAGATTTTTGTTCACTGCTTTCTTGAGCAAAAAGCAACTAAAGGTGAAATTCAGTATTGGAATTGTAGTTCCATTTGATCTGGGATTAGCAAAATTTCACAAACTAAAGAGATTACAAACAATACCAAGTTACAGCACCACTTTTATGGTTCTCCTAGCACTTGGGTTTGGGTTCAAGTCTGTCTAGACCTATCTCTGGACTGGGAAGCCCTACCAGACTGAATGCAGGCTGAAGAAAATCAAGTTGGCTTTTGTCTATTCTAGAGACTTCACTTAAAAAAAAAAAAGTTGCGGCGCCTAGGTGGCTCAGTTGGTGAAAAAACTGACTCTTGATTTCGGCTCAGGTTATGATCTCGGGGTCCTTGACTGGAGCCCAATACAGGGCTCCGCAATCGGCGGGGTGTGTGCTTCAGGATTCTCTCTCCCTCTCCCTCTGCTCCTCCCCCTGCTTGCACACACACACGCGTGCCGCGTGCTCTTTCTCTAAAGTAGATAAATATAAATGAGTAAATAAAATTAAAAAAAATTTTCAAAGTGAAGTATAGTTGACATACCATGTTATATTAGTTTCAGGTGTACAACACACTGATTTGACAATTCTATACTTAATGCTCAACACAGTAAGTGTAGTCACCATACAATGTTATTACAATATTAATGACTATATTCCCCATGCAGTACTTTTCATCTCTGTGACTTATTTATTTTATAACTGGAAGTTTGTACCTCCTTATCCACTTTATGCCCTGGTTCTGGCCCACTACAAGAGCCCTCTTGCATACATTTCTCTCACCTGGCACGCCCCACTTGCCTTATCCAAATTTTTCACCTTCAAGGTCCAAATCAAGTTCTGCCACCTCAGAGACACATCTGTGACACCTCTGTAAAAACAAATTACTGGACTCAGAAGGCATTGCCTCTAGCCAACTGTTTTGCTGTAAGGATTCTCTAGAATAAGTAAATTAGTATAATTTCCAGGAAAATAGAAAACATTTAACTTTAGCCAAAGCATCATTTTGTTAAGAGAGTTTAGCACAGGAAGGGGTTTGGCCATCACAATGGGGTAACAGGATCAGTTCAACTACACTAGTGCCCTACTTATGAATAACTGCGTGATTGGGGCGCTTGGGTGGCCCAGCTGGTGAAGCCTCTGACTCTTGGTTTTGGCTCAGGTCATGATCTCAGGGTCGTGGGATCCTGAGCGTGGATCAGGCTCCGCCCTCAGCAGGGAGTCGGCTTCTCTCTCCCTTGCCCTCTGCTTCTGCCCCTGTGCTTCCCCTCTCTCTTGCATGAGAAATAAATAAAATCTTTGACTAAAATAAATAAAATACTGGGATGCCTGGGTGGCTCAGTCAGTTAAGTGTCTGCCTTCGGCTCAGGTCATGATCCCAGGGTCCTGGGATTGACTCCCAGCTGAGCAAGGAGCCTGCTTCTCCCTCTGCCGCTCCCTCTGCTTGGGCCCTCTCTCTCTGACAAATAAATAAATAAAATCTTTTTAAAAAATAATAAAATAAAATCCTTTTAACAATTTAAAAAAATTAAAAAGTAACAGCATGATGAACCACTGTTAGCTTTGGGAGTGAGTGGGTCCTGTTCTTCAAATGGATTAAGCATAGTTGACGCACAATGCTACCTTAGTTTCAGGTGTACAACACACAGATTCAACAACTCTAGACCCACAATTATAGCTACCATCTGATACTCTTCAGTCTTATTGCAGCAGAAAAAGGATGGTCAAACCCTGGTCCTCTCAATTTGGGAGGAATAAAGAAAGGCCTAAATTTTATTCATGGGGTCTGACTTTTAATTCCTTTAGCCCTTTTTTCAGCAATGACAAATGACTTAACCTTTTTAAACCTAGGTGGAGATTAGAATTCTTACCTCCAAGGATTGTTGAAAGGATAAAATAAGAAAATGTACCGCAAAAATGTACTAAGCACTCAACAAATGGTAGTCATATATATAAAACAATGTACATTTATGTACAAAATACAGCCCCTGGTTTATGCCCCAATAGGCAAAAGTGTTGAGGGCAGGCTAGGTCTTTTTTTTTTTTTTTTTTTTTAAAGATTTTATTTATTTATTTCAGAGAGAGAGAGAATGAGAGATAGAAAGCACGAGAGGGAAGAGGGTCAGAGGGAGAAGCAGACTCCCTGCTGAGCAGAGAGCCCGATGTGGGACTCGATCCCGGGACTCCAGGATCATGACCTGAGCCGAAGGCAGTCGCTCAACCAACTGAGCCACCCAGGCGCCCGAGGGCAGGCTAGGTCTTAACATGGGCTCCCTGACTTGTCCGAACGTCCTGAACCTCTTAAAATTTGATGCAGAACTTTGTGCTCTGTTGTGTTGGTAAATTCTACTGCGAAAACGATTCAGTTGGCACAAGGGTCTCAAATAAGTTCAAAATAGGCGGGGAGCCGGGAAGGCTTTGATTTAGGTACAAGGAATTGGGGGTGACCTAAGGAAACGCCTCAGGTCACCTGAGGGGAAGCAAAGATCAGCAGTGCGAGTCTCGGCCTGCTGCCCTTCCTCCTGGAGGTCTCACTAGGGGGCAGGCCCACCCTTGCCCCCCTTTTCTCTGCCCATTGAGCCCGGCGCGGCCTCCAGGTCTTCCTCCCATTACCTCCAGAACGCCACGCGGGGGGAGGAATCGCGTGGAGCCTCAGCCGCCAGCTGGAAGCACCACTTGCCCACCTTGCCCCGAACATTCTTCAAACTGGGCGCGAGGGCGGGGCCAAAGCGCGGGGCAGAGCGCCGAGGTAGCGCTCCGGCCTATGAGGGACTGGCGTTCGGGCGGCGGGGGCGGGACGACGGGGAGGGCTGCGGCCTATGAGGGACTGGCGTTCGGGCCCCGGGGGCGGAGCGGCGGGGAGCGCGCAGAGAGCGGGGACGTCACTTTTGAGAACGTCGGCTAGCCGGACTGGGTTGGCGGTCGAGCTGAAGAGCTTCGGTGCTGGAGAAGCAAAGTGGGTGGGAGCTTGTGTGTAACTAAGGGCTCCATTGCCCAGCAACACAGCTCTGACGGCTCCTGAAGGAAACTCTGCAATGCTGCCTTCTTTCCTGACTGCCTGGCAGCAGATGGCAGGGGCGCGAAGCTATCTAGAGAACAACCTGAGTTTTCCTCCACCCCAGCTTCTATATAGCGCCAGGCTCAGAATCATCAGTCCTCTGGTAGTTGGGTGGCGGTGGGGCCCCTCTTGGACTCTCTGGGGGCTCATCCTGCCTTCCTCCTCGGAGAAGCAGTGCTCCGACCGTTCTACGTGATGACTGGACAGCCTTTGCCTACCACCCCAAGTGTCAGGGCTGGGCTGGGCAAAATAGGGAGGAGGGTCCCTACCAGGGATCTCTCTTTTTTCCCCTCTCTCACACACAAAGTTTTACATATGGGGAACTACTACTTGTCACCAGGCACTTGCCAAGTATTGTGCTGGTGTTCGATTCAGTTTTGGATGCTTGGCTCCCTTTCTGTCTACTTTTCCTTTAGTCAATAGGCATTTCCTGAACACCTGCTGGCAACTGGCATCACATAGAGAAAAATGGGTAAAGGGGCGCCTGGGTGGCTCAGTTGGTTAAGCGACTGCCTTCAGCTCAGGTCATGATCCTGGAGTCCCGGGATCGAGTCCCGCATCGGGCTCCCTGCTCGGCGGGGATTCTGCTTCTCCCTCTGACCCTCTCCCCTCTCATGCTCTCTCTCTATCTCATTCTCTCTCTCAAATAAATAAATAAAATCTTTTAAAAAAATGGGTAAAGATCTGCCCAAGGCACCATGGGAAGCGAAAGGAAAAAGCGCCCAAACATTACCAAGGAGGTTTCTTTTTTTTTTTTTTTTTTAAGATTTTATTTATTTATTTGACAGAGAGAGACACAGCGAGAGCAGGAACACAAGCAGGGGCAGTGGGAGAGGGAGAAGCAGGCTTCCCGCTAAGCAAGGAGCCCGATGCGGGGTTCGATCCCAGGAGCCCGGGATCATGACCTGAGCCGAAGGCAGACGCTCAACGACTGAGCCACCCAGGCGCCCCACCAAGGAGGTTTCTAGAAAGCAGGCACCAGGAGTACAGACTGGTTAGAAGGAGGAGTGAGAGAGGATGTGCCAGTTAGGTAGCCCAGCAAAGACAAAGGCCTGGCAGTAAAGGCCACGTTGTAATTTGGGGACTGGTAGAGTTCAGTGCCTGAAGAGGACTATGGGGAGAATGTACCAGGAGAAGGCAAGAGTGGAGGGAAAGACTGGAGAGCATGAAGCCTGACCTGAGGAGGAAGCAGGAGAATAGGGCTGTTTTGTTTTGTTTTTCCCCATCCTCCTACCTGTTTCTCACCTGTAAGGATACGTATGTTATTTCTAACACCGGTTCTAAAACCGGCATTGTATGATGTATGACCATGTTCACCAGCCCACGGTAGGAGCTAGTGATCCACCAGGATATTCTGCTCTTGGGACCATCAAATCAGAAACTGGACGTGCTATTTGAAGTTGGGACCGTCTGGATAGACGTGTCCTTAAAATGCCACTGACTGTTGAGCATGTGCACCAGAATGTGTGGCGCTGACAACGGGGAAGATCCTGATAGGGGGTAAAACTAAATGACAAGCTTGAAGCTGTTGCAACAGCGGGGATTGCCAACCTATAAAACACTTGGCTGAGCCCTGGGGTCAGTAGCAGCTGGGTGCTCACTAAGGATACTGTTGGGAGAGTGGGGAGCTGAGACAGCATCTGTCCCATCTGGCCCCTCTCTCTGCAAACCTCTGACCTGGGACTGGCTTGCCTGAAAAGTGTGGGGATCTGGTGGTTCCATCAATCAAACAATTCAAGTGTAATTGTAGGGATAAGCGGTGTGGGGGGGCATACCCTGCATTCTAATCCCCTAGGAAAGTACCCAGCTTGAAGAGTCGAATGGGCATATCTTAACTCATCAAATAGCCCAAGGGCTGTCCATTGAACACTGGACTGGACATGATCTCTGTGGCTCTAGGGCTCAGGAAGACCTGTGAATAGAAACATCAAGTTTCAAGGAGATAATTATAGTTGAATTTAAAGAAGATTTTTTTTTTTTAAGCGAAGATGACTTAGCACTGGATTGCTTTTAAAATGACAGTCTCTCTGTCATCAAAAATCAGAGGTTGTTCTAAAGAAGTTGTTTTTTTTTTTTGTTTTTTTTTTTTTTTTTTTTTTTTTTTTTTAAAGAAGTTGTTTTGTAAGATTGAGTAAGGGACAGGCGAGGCTAGGTAGGGAGAGACAGATAGGGGACCAGTAACCAGGCTCACAGATATCCCAGATGTGCAGAAGTGTTATAGACAAGATAGTAACCAGAGAGAAGGGACCGGAACAGATCCACCTTGTTTGTCTTAAATGTTATAGATGAGATATTAACAAGTTCCCTGGTCAATTTTCTAGAAAAAACGACCATAAAAGCCCTCAGTGGCAACCCATACAGGACCCCTCTCACCCTACAGAGCTTTTTTTTCTTTCCTTTCTGTTCTCACCTTCACTTAATACATTTTCACCTCACTTCACCTATTTGTCTGCGAGATTCATTCTTTGATTCTGTGAGACAAGAACCCAGCAACAAGATGAGGTTTCACAACCCCCTACCCCCCAAACTCTGGAGGTGCTATCATCCAGATGCAGCTCCTCAGATGAGAGACAAGCAGGAACCAGGATTAATGGTGCAAGTTGGTGCCAGTCCCATACACTTTCTTAACTAGAAGGAAGTGCTCCTGTTTTGGGGGGGGGGGGTTTTCCCAGAGATTTGAGCATCCCTTCTGATTCCTGATGCCTCTTCAGGGCCCATTGCTCTTTCTTTGACATTAACCCATTATCAAGTCTTAACATTGGATGAGGCAGTGATTAGGCCCACCTGGCCTCCTTTGCCAGACTTCCTGCTGTAAGCTAATGGGCATAAATGTTATGGCTGGCATGTGGGAAGCCAGGCTATGAAACTAAGCACCTGTGACCAGAACCAGGCAGTGATGACCCACAGCCCCAAAATGGGAGTTCGGAACATCCACAGGTGAAGGTTTATTTTGCTGAGTCACTTTTCTGCCTTGGCTTCTCTTATGCTCTTCTGAGTTTCATGTTGCTCACAACATTCAGTCCCTAGCCATGGAACATTCCTTCTTTGCAAAAAGGGGCGGGGCTGAGGGGGCAGGAGGGATGTCCTATTCAGCTACCCTCTAGCTCTTGGGTTACAAGGTTTCAAGTGTACAGGAAGGCCACCAAGGAGCTCAGAACATTGGTAAGCTGGGGGTTTCTCAGGCCCAGGCAGCTGACTGTCACAGGTATCACATGAGCTGGTCCCTGATGACCCCCAGAGGTGTACAACCAGCCTCTATTTCAGCCCTCACCCGCACTACAGTTGTCCCGGTTGAGGGTAGGGAGGCCCATGAGAACTTGTAAACAACCAGGCTTTGCCAGCTCAGATTCCAGGAAGTGAGAGTTAGTAAACAAATCCCTCTGGCCTCCTCCCCTCAGCCTAGAGCGGTCTCCGCCCAAACCTCCCCTTCCCTCTTCTTCCACCTTCACTGAGTCCTCATTTTGCCCACCTCATGTCTACGTCCCCTTAGCACCTCTCAGCCGCCCTGCATGGGGGGCCCAGCAGGAACTGTCATCCTCATTTAACAAATAAAGAAATTGAGGCCCAAATACCAAAATACAAGCCCTTAATTCTCAATCATCTCATTTCTGCGGCAAGAAGCCTTGAGTTTAAGCTTTGAGTTGGGGGACATATGGGAGTCATGGGTGCCCCAGGAAAGGCAGAGGCCCAATACAAACTTTTTTTGGAAAGTTTTTTAGAATGGCTTCTTTTTGCTTAATGTTACGTTTGTTCTTGCAAGAAAGCAGTTGTACCTTGCGGAATGTGGCAGGGATTCCAGACCCCGCCCCCCCATAGTATTCTTTTTTTTTTTAAACTAGGGTGATAAAACACATAGCATAAAATACACATAGCAACTTCTTTTATGTATGTATGTATCTATTTATTTTGAGAGTGTGAGGGAGAGAACACCAGTGCCAGCGGGGGAGGGGCACAGGGAGAGGGCGAAGCTGACTCCCAGCTGAGCAGGGAGCCCAACAATGTGAGGCCGGATCCCAGGACCCCAGGATCATGACCTCAGCCGAAGTCAGACACTTAACCGACTGAGCCACCTAGGCGCCCCCACATACCAACTTCTAAGTGTAAAATACAGTGCTGTCAACCATATGCTCACTGCTGTGCACCAGATCCCCAGAATCTTCTATCCTGCCTCTGCACCTGCAACTGAACTCAGGGGGTCTGCTGCTTGGGGTGCTTCAAATTGAACACCACCCAAGGAAGTGTTGAAAGCAAAGAGTTTTTATTACTTGTCACAAGTAAGGAGACAAGGAGATAGCTCTCAAACCATTGCCTCCTCTTAGGGTTAGTACAGGGGCTTTTATTCGGTAAGCTTCAGAACGGGGGCAGGGCGCCAGGTCCATTAAGGAACTTACCTGTATTTTGTTACTTAAGCACTTCGGGTCAACTGCACATGTTCAGTATGTCAAGGTGCTAGCGCACACATTGTTATGTTCAAAAATGGCTGACCCCCACCCCCCATAGGAGATCTTAGAATTATAATGAGCTAAAGGTAACTTCAGGGCAATTTAGGGGGCTTCTCTGCAAGACCTCAGCAACAGTCCGGCTTAAGCTGGCTCCCGCTGTGGGGTAGCCCATGGTGCACCTGGCCCTCCGTCTCCTGGGTGGGAGCAGCTTGTTCTACAAAACAGACACATTCTTTCCCTGCTGTCGTCCCTTCCCCCTCCTCCTTTCCACTGAGCGCTTGCAGCCCTCTGATCCAAGCAACTCCCCTTGGCGTCCTAGCTCACACACCTGCTGAACAGCTCGCACCCCCTCGGCCCCCAGCCCCTGGCACCCCCCTCTCTACGTCCTGTTTCCACCAGTCCCACTACTTTAGATAGCTCCTACAAGCGCTGTGGTGTAGGGTGTGTCTTTTTGCCATTGCTTATTTCACTTAGCAAAATGTGTTTGATGTTCGTAGGTCAGAATTTGCTTTCTTTTCAACCGGGGAATATTCCGTTGCCTGGATCTGCCACCATTTCCTTATCCATTCATCCACTGATGGACACATGGGTTGCTTCCACTTCTTGGCTATGGTGAATAGTATTACAACCAATAGCAGTGTTTTAGACACTCACCTGAGTCAGTAAATAAGTGGCCCGTGGGCCTCAGACAGCTCTAAGGGAGAAGGGTCCCTTCCAGGCCGGAGTTCCGTTCAGCCTTAGCTTGGGATGTGAGATGAAATGGGGACAGGCGCAGCCTGGGTTCCGTGTGTCCTGGCTACTGGCAGCAGCCCCCTTTCCATTGCTCTTGAACTTCAGGGGTGAGCATTTTGGGGTTGTGGGGACAGTCTGGGATCTGCTCCAGTTTTTATACACCATGGGAAATCACTCTCTAGCGCCACCCCGCGGCATGAGCCACGATACAGTGGAGGACACGAGGCTCCCTCTAGGATTGCCAGGTTAAAATCCAGGATGCAATATTTGGAACATACTTGTACTAAAGAATTATTCAGTATTTGTCTGAAGTACTAGTTTCACTGTGGGTCCAGTACTGTTATTTGCTAAATCTGGCATCCCTGCCTCCTAACCCACCGAGGGGCTCCCTCACAAGCCAGGACAAGGACCTTTGCATCCCGACCCAGGTTCCCTGAGAATGGATGGTATGGATGCTTCTGAACTCCAGGCCTGGCTTGGAGCACAGGGTGTCGAGCCCCATCCTGCTGCACTAAGCTTGCCCCTAAGTCACCTGCTTGACTTAGCCCCCATCCTTGCCTTGCTCTCTTTGACTCTAGGCAATGAGTCTGCCTGAACCCCAGAAGGCGGCCCTGAAATCCATTTTTCATGATCTCTTTTTTTTTTTATCAGGCAACCCCCCAGTGGTGATCATGAAGCCTCATGTCCTGCCTGTGCTTCTCATCAGGGGAATGAAGAGTGGGTGGCTGGGGCAGATGCAGACAGGGGCAGCCGCGGCTTGGCCTTCGGAGTGTGAAGGAGTCGGCCCTTTTGTGGATGCCCTCAAGAGCCTGGCCAGGCGACGCTGCAGTGTGGGGCTCTCTCCTGTGAAGGGGAGCGGTGCAGGAGACCACCTTGAGCAACCTGCTGGCATGGGTCCACAGTGTCTCTGAGTCCCGAAACCCTCCTCTCCCAGAAAAAGGGCCTTTGCTGCCTTGGCACAGACAGAGGTACGATGAGAGGGACTGAGGCCATCTCTGGGAGCATGGAGTGTTCCCTCTCCGACCCGCCATTGATCGCCTCCCTTGCTTTAGCAGTTACGAGACAGCAGGGCCTGGAAATCCTCAGCCCACCCACCCTACCCAGGGTGGGCACCCCACAGGCCTAAACCAATGCCTTATGCTCTCAGGAGGCCTCTTGTCCCTTATCCTGAAGGCTGATAAAGAAGCTCCTTCTCGGGCGCCTGGGTGGCTCAGTTGGTTGGGCGACTGCCTTCGGCTCGGGTCATGATCCTGGAGTCCCGGGATCGAGTCCCGCATCGGCCTCCCTGCTCAGCAGGGAGTCTGCTTCTCCCTCTGACCCTCCCCCTCTCATGCTCTCTATCTCATTCTCTCTCTCTCAAATGAATAAATAAGATCTTAAAAAAAAAAAAGCAGCTCCTTCTCTGTGCTGGCTCATGAAGGGCTGAAGGGTCAGGATAGGGGTCGTGGGAGGAGGGGGTCTGGAGTTCTGAGACTAGGGACTGCATGGTTGGCCCTGGCCCTGTGGGCCTTGAGACTTGTTGCCGGAGCCATGTAGGCTGGGGCCCGACGGGCAGCAGATGGCGCCCCATAGCCTACCCTTGCAGAAATTTGGTGAGAACAAGGGAAGTTCTCAGAGACCTGCTGCCACCCAGCTTTATACTTATGGTATGGTCTTAGTGAGGAATGGACGCTGCTCTGGGATTACATGATTAAAGTGTGTCTCCCACACTGGCCTGGTCTCTCCCTAGGGGCATGTGGTCATCCCAATGTCCTCAGGGCCCAAGAGCAGGTGCTCAGTGAGCATGGAATCAATGCAGGCAAGATGGAAGGGTGGATGAATGCCGCACCCGTCCTGGGAGATCCTGGGAGAAAACTGGCCCGGCACGAGGGAGCTGGGAACACTTCAGTCCACATTCGTCCTGTCCTGCCCTCGGGGGAGAGACAGCGGGGGCAGCCACAGGGGCAAAGGCCTAGGAGCCCCAACCAGCTGTGAGCCCCCTGCCGTGAAGCAGTCATGTGGACTTACTTGAATGGGTGCCGAGAGGGACCCCAGAGGGACTTGCTGGGAACTAGGGCCAGGTCTACTCCTCTGCCTTCCCCCATGGAAGAGGGCCAAGGACTCCTCATGGTTGTCTGTCCCTCACCCCTCACAAGCCTGAGTCAATCCAAAGCAAACCGGGAGACACCCGATGGCTTCTAGGGCTACGGTGCCCAATAGAGTAGGTACTAGTCACCTGGCTATTGAGCTCAAAAGGTGGCTAGTCCAAACTGAGATGTGCTATAAATATAAAATACACACTGGATTGCGAGGACTTAGTACAAAAGAATGTAAAATCTCTCATTAGTAATTGTTTTATATGAATTCCATGTTTAAGTGGTTGTATTTGGATCTACTAGGTTAGATAAAATTATTAAAGTTCCATTTTACGTGTTTATTTTTACTTTTAAAACCTGCAGCTACCGGACTTACATGTGTGATCGCACCTGATGTCTACCGAACACTGCTGCTTTAGACCCACAGGTGTCTCGGCCTCTCCGGCCCCACGGGTCGCAGCCGGGTCAGCTTTCAGGTGTGGGTCTGGCAGCAGGGCGCCTGCCTCACTCTTCTGGACCAAGGTGGCCAAGTGCGCGTGGCGTGGTGCTGGCGGAGGGAGGACCAAGAGGCTGGGGTGTTGGGGTGCGAGCCCAGGGCAGCTGGCCCCTGTGACAGGTGGGCTGGCCAATCCGGAGCCCCAGGTTCCCTGCCCATGCCTTCCGCATTGTGGTCGCAGAACCTTGGATCTGGAGGTAGCCTTGGGGGCTACCGCCTATTGCAGTGACAAAACGGGGCAATTCTCGATGGCAAACAACTAAGTCGGTGGCTCCAGAAGCTAGGTTCCTTGAGTCCCAATTCCACCCTCTTCCCAAACTGCCCGCCTGGGGCTCTCAGAGGGGGTTCAAGACCCCTTCCTACTCTGCATAGTTTGATACATCTTTGCACATGCCCAAGCTGTTTCAGGAATGCTTGTTGGCCTTTCCTTCCATCCAGCTGCCCTTGACCGAGCAACCATTTATTCTTCAGGTCTCCGTTGCCTGGAAGCTCTGGGATGGCAGGATCCTGGTGACGTTTGGTATACAACCCAGCACGCTGGCAGGACGAGGTATATGGCCGAGATTCATTGGTGAATGGATGAATGAATGGTCTCCATTCCTTAAGGAAACCCATCCTGAATGCCTCCCATCCCCAAACCAGCCTAGGCCTCCATAACTCCCTGTCCCCTCATCATCTGAGTCCCTGCTGGACAGTGAGCTGCGGGGCAGGGATGGTGGCTACACTTACCTAACAGCTTCCAGAGCCCAGCACTGAGCAGGCGCTCAGGCAATCGGGAATGAAAAAGAAACCTGGGCCAGCACCTTCCCTGATGGAGGGACAGATGCCCAAGGTTGTCCACAAACCTTCCCACTGTCCCAGGAGGGTGGCTCACGGCGGGGTGGGCTGAGCGCAGCACTCCTGCTGGTGATGCGGAACCCCTCCTCTCATCACAGCTGTGGCTCTGGGCACCTCCCTCATCCGCTCTGAATCCCGGTGGATGCGGACAGCAAGGAGCAAACAAAATACTGCCCCCGAGCACAGCCCCCGATGCCTTCTGGGCACTGACGAGGAGCATCGCTAGAGGACTCCTCTGCAGGAAGCACGGGGTCCCGCGGGACACGCAGAGAGCCCTCGCTGGTTCTCCAGGCCTCCTGCTGGCTGTGGGGTGTGGACCCTCTCCCCCCGCCCAGTGCAACAGAGCCTCACACCACAGCCGGCACGGAAAACATTGCTTTATTCACTGCGTTTGCCAACACACGAGGAGTGCAAAGGGCTCCTTGAGACACAGGCCCTGGTGGGGGCCGGGGTCCGGAAACCCCCATGAGTGAGCAGGACAGGATGGGAGGTGGGAGCTACGCGGCAGCGGCAACACAGAATCATGCAGGGCGCGCGGGCTCCGGCCGCAGCAAGGCGGCCGTACATTCTATTGCTCGTTAAGGGGAGCGAACGTGGACAATGTACAAAAAGGAGAAATAGGTCTTTGCGTTAATGAAAAATACATTTTTTTCTCTACAAAGGAATCTTTTCTAATACAAGAAAATAAATATTGCAACATAAGCCAAAAATAATTTAAAATTGCTCTTTTCAATATATTTTCAGTATTTCTCTTGTATATTAACAAATGGCACATCACTTTCTTTGAAACAAGGACAGAAGGTGTCGCCTCCTGTGACATTCATATCATCCCCCCACCCCAAGTCGTTTGTGGAGCACAGAGTGTTGGTGCGTCTGAGGGACAAGGTGGCAGGAAGTGCCTTAAAGAACGGACTCCAGCCCTGGCTCCTTGGCCAATGTGGCCAGCTGGGCCAGGGGCGTGGGGAGTGGCCTCCCCCAGGGCCTTGCTACAGGCATCCAGACCATTCTGCAGAGCTCCGGGAACGGGCAGAGGCTGGCCACATCTGGCAGTGAGCAAGGACATGCCCAGTCCAGCTGCCGCCAAGGTCTGTTAGTAGTGGGCAGTTGATTCCCTAGAAATTGCCCCAGCCAGGCCCACAATGTGCCCATACACAACACACAGGCATGCATGCGCAAGGACACAGGGGATGCACCCTGGCCCAGGCGCACACACCTACAGTCCGACACCCACGTCTGGAACCTCGGTGGCTTCTCGAAGGAAATCGAGACCCTGACATTACAAACGCTCACACACTGTCACAAAGTCAGAGAGCTCATTTAATAAAATAAAGCCTTCTACCTTTCTTCTCCTTACTCACGTTAAAATACATTTATGATCCATAAAAATACTTTCCATGCACCGTATCCTTTTCTTGCTGTGATGAGGGGGAGGGAGGAGCTGTGCAGCCAGGACTGGGAGAATGGGGAATGACAGAATGAGTAACAGAGCAGCTTCTCCCTCCCAGAAGAGGGCCAGTGAGTGGGGGCAAGATGTGGTCAAGCAGGAGCTCTGCCTCAGCCTCGGGCCTGCAAAAGGCCTCCTGCCTTCTTCCCTGTTTCCAACCTCAACGCCAGGGGTGGCAAAGCTGTCTACACGGCGGGCAGTAGACCAGAGAGGGAAGGGGCTGTGGCTAATGGAGGAAATGACAGTGGTGGGGACCAGCATCCCTGACCTCTGTGTAGCCTTGCGGGGCGTCCCAGAGGTGGACAGCTGCCCGGCAAGAACAGCCCTAGGGCTGGCCTGGGAGTGAAGGCCCCCCCCCACATCCCTCACCAGCTGGCTGAACAGATCCCTGGGCCCTATGCAGGACGCAGCCCCAGGGAGAGTCCACTCCAAAGCCAAGAGCCAACCAGAAAAGAATCCAGAGGCCAACTTGGGCAGAGGCTCCCTGAAGAGAGCTGGCAGCCCAGCCTGGCCGACCCGGACCAGACCCTGGCCAGCCAGGCTGCATTCTCTCCTGCCCCCGGGGAGCCCAGACTCTGCCTCGGGACGCACGAAGGGGTGAGGGGGCAACGGCTGAGTCTATTGGGCCTGAGCCATTCCCGGCACCCCACCCCCACCCCCAGCAGAGTCGGTTGCTCTTTTAAGCTCGTCCCCTGGCTTCCTGCGAGGTCAGACTGGGCAATCCAGCACAGACAAGATTGTGACCCAAAGCACGGGGAAGGAAGGAGGACTGTTCAAAGGCAGTAAACAGAGAACGGGGGTTGGGCCGCTGGTGCGGACGCTGTGCTGGCCGTGACTCCCAAGGAGGCAGGCGGACTGAACTCTTCACGGTGCCTTGTGCCATCCCAATGCCCGGAATCCTGGAAGCCCACCCTGAGTCCACTCCACCCAGACCGATTTGCCCAATCTTCTGAACGGAGTCCTGTCTTTGCTTCCTGTTTTGCTAAAATTCACACGAAACTGAGTGTCGATGACAATGCCACTGTCGTACCTTGAAAGTTCTGCAGTCGGGGGGTGGGTGGTCACGTTGCTCCCCATCCCGCTGATCTGCGTTGTGTATTTAGGTTGGGGGGAACCACATGGTAAAGACTTTTGCCATGCTGGTTTTGCGGTCGGTATTCTACCCCCCCCACCCCCGGTTGAGTCTCAGAGTTTGGGAAAGCTCACAGTGGGCCCAGCCCAGGATCTGAAATCCAGCGCTGGTTCCCGCTTCCCGATTCTAACAGTTCAGCAGCAGACCACCCTCTTCCAAGAGCTTGGGCTCGCCTCCTTGGGTGTGTGCAATGAACATGTCTCTACGCTTTGTTGCTAAAGAACTCCATTAAAAAAAAAAAAAAAGTCCAAGTGACAAGTTGTCAGGTCCAGGCTGTGCTGTATTATGGTCAAAATATTCTTTGGCATCCATAGAATGATTCGACTGATTCATTGGACTTTTGCAAGGTTCTTGTTGGAGAAGTTCTGGCTTCACCAGTGGCGGAAGTGACCCAGGAGTAATTCATGAAAGAAAAAAAACCATGTTTTCACTGAATTCCTTTTGTGTTTGTTCCCTGAGCTATCACCCTGGGGCCACTCCACTGAAACTCTTCAGAGCAACTACGTGGGACCGAGAGGGTGGGACGGAAAAGGCGGCAGGTGGGTCGGTGGTGGGGAGGGAGGGCATAGCCAGGAGAGGGGGTAACGGCTCACGGGGACAGAGGAACCAGGAACATCCAGCAAGACTTGAAACCTGCCCCAGGCCCCGGGATCCCACTGCTTGTTGGAAGGAGGAGTTTCCAAAAGGAAACCGAGGAAGAAGCTCGTCTCTTAGCAGGACTGGAAAACTTGGAAAGGCAAACGGTCTGGTCTGGTCAGGTCAGCTGTCTGGGAGTGACCAGACTTCGGTCGAGACTGGCCCCGAAGGAAGGAAGGAAGTTGGAGCCCCAGAGCAATTCTCTAAGTGGGTGAGTCTGAGCCCCACGCCCCTGTCTGGGCACTGGCCCTCCCTTGCAGCTCCCACCGGCACTGGCGGCTGGCTGTTTGGGAGTCCCCTGAGTAAATGGCACAGCTCAGGAAGGATTCTAGGAACCCTTTCTCAGAGCCGCCGGGCTGGGCACTGGCAGGGGCGGAGCAGCAAGGGAGTGGGGGGTCACGGGGTGGGCGGGCCTCAGATGATGTGGGTTGATCAGGAACAGCTGTGGTTCCTCTGGAACCAGCGGGCCCTCTGCGCCCCCTCAGTGCTTTCTTGTATAAGCTCGTTGTGCTTGTGACAGTGAGTAGACTCTGGCTGGGTATCACTTATCATACTTCCTTGGGGATCAGTGGAGTGCAGCAGGACCCCCCAAATGGACCCCAGTGGGATTTGGGGGCAAGGCGGGGCAGGCCCCGGGCTGGCCCATCTGCCATGAAATAATGCCCATACGACGGTCTGTGTCACCCAGTGGCAGCGGGCTGGAGTCCTGAGCTCTTCTTCACCTTGCCTACATCTAGCCAGGAGTTCAGCGACGCTGCGCGGGCCAGGGCAGGGCACTGCCCAGGCAGGGATGGTGCACAGGACCTGCGACGGTCCCTGCGGCCAGAGCCGTGGAAGGAATCCTACTGTCCTAGGCCAGCACAGAGAAAAGACAACAGTGTGGAATTCAAAACTCTCTCTATATTAAAAATAAAACCACAACAGAGTGGCAGTCTCAAGGGTCTGAGACACTCAGCAGAGATTGAAAATGGCAGTTGTGACTGGGCTGAGGCCTCACGGGGAGGACCAGGGCAGGGCCTGGGACGGGGTAGGGGGTGACTTAGGAGGCCAGCACCCCCATGCGGACCACCTCCTCAGCCCCTGCTTCCCGGGGAGCCCGCTGCACCCCACTGTCCTCAGCTTCCACATCTGAGTCGCTCATCTCCCCATCAGAGAAGTAACCATCGGTCTCAGTGTCAAAGTGTAGGCTGACCTTGGGCCTCTCGGCCACAGCAGAGGGCGGTCCTGTCCCAGCATCAGGCCTGGCACCTGGCGATCTCCGGGTTCCCTTGTTTTCACGGGGCAGCCGGAGCCGGCCCAAGGGCTTGGGGCTCGCTGTAGGGCCAGGCACTTGGACATTCGAGTCGGCAGCCATTGGGGCTGCCTCGTCCGGGACCTCGGGGGCCAGAGGAGGGGGGCTCTCGGGGGCTGCCGGGATGGGACAGTCCCCAGCTGCAGGGCTAGACGGCAGGTGGGAAGGCGTTCGCCGCGTTGGTTTCCGGGCCACTGGCCCCTGCCCCCCCTTGCCGCTGCCTGCATCCTGGCCCCAGGGCTTCTTGGGGGATCTGTCTGGAGTCGTCCGTGAGCCAGGCCCATCCTGTGGTGGCTTCTTCTTGGCAGGCAGGCGGGTGCGGCCCCGGGCCTTCCTGGCAGGGTCCCCGGGTCGCAGCGAGGGGTCCCGCATGAAGCTCAGCAGCGTCTCCTCGTCTTGCAACAGCTCCTCTGACAGCAGCCCCGGAGCGGGGTCTTCGCGGTGCCCGTTGTTCAGTGACCACTCGCTCATGGCCATGTTCTCTGCTGTGATCTGCACTGACTGAGCCAGCCAGCTGTTGAAGAAGGTGCCATCGATGGGGAAGGAGGTGGACAGGCCTGGCCGAGGGGAGAGAGGACGCAATTGAGATGCTCGCAGGTGTGGGTCTCACCCTTTCTCAGGAAGCCCTCTCAGACCCTCCCCAGCAGGCCACGGTGCACCTGCCTCCCTCCCTCCCTCCCTCTGTGCCAGACCCCACGGAGCCATCTTGATTTGCTGATCCCTCCCGCCAACACCACCGAAGAGGGGGGTCCACACCGTATTCCCCTTTTCCCCAGATCCACCTACTCCCAGAACTAGTTTCATGATTTGTGGTGCAGAATGCAAAGTGAAAATGTGGGCTCCCTGTTCAAAAATTATTAAGATGTCTCAAGGCAACAAAGTAGAACACTAAACCAAGCAAGAGCCCTTTGAGATGGCACAAGTACACACCCGTGAGGCCAGCTCTGCCCATCACCCCCTTCCCGGCGATGCAAGGGATGGAGGAATGAAAGGCCTCCTCACGCCATCAGGGGGCACTGGGTTTTTATAAGCGCTACTTCCAAAGCAGAGAAGCTGGATCAGTGGGTCAGGTGTGAACAGGGTAGTGAAGGACTTCTAGGTAGAAATTCCCTCTTGGGGGCCTGGGCCAGCAGGTGATCCTGGGCTTTTCTTTTGATCCCCAAGTGGTCCCCTTCTTGAGACTGATGGAAATACAAGATAACCTGAGGCTTCCTTGCTGGAGGTGAGGTCTGGAGCATGCCACAGTCATCCCTGAGAAGTGTTCTAGGGGAAGCATGTGACACCTTGGGAGACAGAGCCCAAAGCCAGGGGACCCCCAAGGGCTGTTCTGCTTAATGCAGCAGCAGTAACGATTCTGTGAGTGACAATGGGCTGGGCCAGTCCTGTGGCCACTCCTTTGGGTCTCTGGGGGTGGCTCCAGGAAGGCTCCCTGGTGCTGAAGGGAGGGCTCGCTGGAGAAATTCCAGCAGGGCGGGACCAGGACGGAGAATTCCGGCAGACCCTTATCTCCCAGCAGAGGGCTTCCTTCTGGAAGGGCCTAGATGGCCTACAGGTCCCTTGAGGGCCTCCAGAAAAATCTGGCATCCAGGACTCTGGCTAGGGGAATGTGCGTGCAGGCTCCTGAGCCCCTGGCCCAGTCTCCAGGTCTAGACAAGGGGAATTTCTTGGGATGCAGAGAGCACTCTGAGACCCTACCTTGTTTCCTTTATGGCTAAAAGGTGTGAGCACCTGGGCATGGAAGGGCTTCCTACTCTGTGCAATGGAGGTACTGGTATAGACCCTGCTGGCCTTAGGTTGGGGGCGGCAAATGGAGCGATGGTGTGATCCTGGCCATGTCTGCCAGGCCAGTGTGGCCACTCACTCACCCAGCTGCCCCAGGACTGAGTCGGTCCCCGCCTTCACTTTCTCCTTCTTCTCGGGGCTGCCCTTCGGGCCCTCGCGGCCTTTCCTTGTTGAGTCGCTCTTCTTGCCCTTTGCTCTCCTCCCAGACCCCTCTGTGCCAGGCAAAGAGAGAGCAGGAGGGAGGTGGTTACGCCGAGCGGCTCAGCCAAAACCAAGATCACTGCCGACCAGCCTAAGAGTCCTCGCTCACCTGCACCTCACCTTCCAGGTCACCTTGCCCTGCTGACGGGCCCCAGGCTCAGAGCCACGGGCGGCTGGGTAAGTGGGGCTCCTGTGAGTCAGGGACAGCTGGTGGGGAAGGGGGGGGTCACTGTCTACTGCTGCCCTTGAGTGGCTTGGGGAGGGCAGAGGGCCACGAAGAGGGTGAAGGACACCCTGTAGGACCCGGAATGCAGGCTGAGCTACATGCCTACAGATATGGAGGGAATCCTGGTGGGTGGGGAGGGTGGCGGAGGTGAGTGGCCAGCACAGGGCCTTCCATGCCAGGCTGAGGAGCCAGGCAGGAGGAGGTGGAGAACACCCTGAGGAGTCGAGAGACATGGGTTCCAGTCAGGCCCTTGAGCAAGTCTCCTGCCTGGTCTCCTGATCTGTTCTTGGGGTCACGCCGTAGACGGCAGACTTGGGGTGCACACCGGGCTCTCATACCCTTTTGGTCCCTGACCATACAGGTCTAGGGAGCCCCCGAGAACGCTGGAGCAGGGGAGGACATCTGCAGGGAGAGGCCCAGCTGCCAGAAATCTCCTAGCTTTTCAGCCAGAGGCTGGCGTGCTTCCCAGACAAAGCTTTACGAGAAGGCTGAGGGATATGCAGTCGCCCCGGCTCTGCCGCTAATCCCCGGCGCAACCTCAGGCCGGGCCTCAGGAGCCTCATCTCTGACGTGGGACCTGTGCCCACATGCTTCGGAGGGACACTTCGAAGTTTCCCCTGCTGCCCTCAGGAAAGTCTGAGCTCTTTGAGGCCATAAAACCTTGCATGTCCGACCCCATCAACCCCCAAACCTCGCTTGAGACAACCTCCTTTCGCCCCACTGGCTGCTAGGCCAGCCTCCTTCCAGTTTCTCTAAAAAGACAGGCTCTGGCTTCTAGGATTCCCAACTGTCCTGCCCCCCACCTGGTTTAGCTCACAGCATAAATGTCACTGCCATGGGAAGCCTTCTCCAGCCCTCTGGCCACACAGACCTCGACAATCTGCTGGTGGCCATGTCCTGTCCCAGGGGCCGAATGTCACAACCCCGAGGGCTCAGCACAGGCAAACCAGTCCCCCCTCCAAATGGCCTGCTCTGAACAAAGGGCTGCCTGTTGCTGCCAGTTAGGTCGAAGAGCTGCAAAAGTCCCCATGCTCCACACGGGGATCGGGCCCTGGCTCTTGACCAGGTTTCTGGAATCCTGTACCTGAGACTACTACACGCCCTGCCACTTTCTGTCGCCCTGATGGTGGGGCTCTCCTGCAGCCGGACGTGCGGCCACAGTGAGGTCCCAGGGAGCCCGATGTGTTTCTAGAATCACCACTGCTGCAAAGCCATCTCTGATACTCTGTCCCTGCACTGGTGCTGACCACAGCCCCTTGGGCACCCTCTCCTTCACCGTTCCAGATGGTGAGCTCCACAAGGACAGGAACTCTATCCATTCAGTCCATGGCAGTGTGCCCCGTGGTGCCCGGCACAGAGCCTGGCATGCTGTCTACACTGTTAATGCTTGCTGCAAAAACCAACAAATAAGAGGGAGCCTGGAACGCTCGGGTGGCCAGGAAGCTGCCAGTCATGGGGAGGCACGGTAAGCTCTGACCTCTGCGTGGACACGACCCGGCCTGAACCAACACCTGTATTGGGTAGGGCTGGTTTCTTAGGACAGAGTAGGTCGTGATCCCAGCCGCTCAGTCCTTCGTTCTGGGGGTGGCCCAGCAGCTCCAGTTCCTCTCCACTCCAGCCCCAGCCCGACCTGGAGGCTGAACTGGCCGTGGCAGCTCCTGGCTCAAAATCTCTCTCCATCCAGCTACACGTCACCCAACACAAGAGCGCCATTTTTTGAGTGAAGCAGTGCCCTCCTTAACATGCACCCACTCTGGGAAGGGCCTGGTGTTGGGCAGTATCCACACAAGCAACAGACAAGAGCCATGTTGAAGCTTCTTTGCCCTTGATATCCAGATCTGTTAAGTGCATGTGACAGCAAGAGTTTAAGAAAACAGAGAAAAAAGCTGCTGGTACAGCATCTAAATTCTCAGTTGAGGTCAGAGGGAAAGAACACACAGGTCCTCTTCCCTCTCTGGGGCAGCTGCCTGGTTCAGGATCCACATGGAGGCACACGGGTTCTGGGAAGCTCACCAGCTTCCGGCCCTTCCCGCCCCAACACCAGCCTAGAGCCACTGTTCCCATACCACCCACTCCTGAACCACGATGGCCCTGCAACTACGTAGGTGTTCCCAGTGGACCAGAAAGCTCCCTCAGGACAGGCCCGATGCCCACATTCCTATCCCTGGCTCCTTGTCAGCCAACACACAACTAGGGCCCCGGGAATCCCATCTTGGTCTACTAGTGGGTTACGAAGGGTCCGTGTACCGGCCAGTGGCCCCTGGCTCCGTGCACATGCCCTCACCAGGCCCTAAACACACCCCCTCCTTGGGCCCCGGCCCCCTGACAGCATGCACACTGAGCGGGGGCTGGTGATGCACAGGGAAGGTGCCTACCTCGACACAGGTCCTGTTCAATCAGTTTCATCTGCAGGTGGAATATCTGCTCCTGCAGTTTGCAGATGGCGTGCTTCGTTCTCTCGCGCCTTGTCACCATGTAGCACAGATTTCTAACCTGAGGAGACGAAGGAGAGGTATTCCACTTTATTCATGGGCGGTCACCCCCTGACCTCCCAGCTCCGGGGGGCCACCACTGCCTAACCTGCCAGGGACATCTGGGAATCAATTCCCAAGCCCCACCCAAGTGAGTCCTCAGCCCAGAGCCACAGTTCTCCGGTCCAAAACACAGGCCAAGCACAGCCTTGATCCTGCAGCCCCCACTGAACCAGAGTGGGCAGGGAGAGCGTCTGGTGAGCTCAGGCTGGTGACTCCACCCGCCTCCTCTTGGCCTTCACTTCCGGGCCCAGTCTGCCATGCTGCCCCTCCAGGCCCTAACAGTGTGGCTGCCCTCCCCTACATACACAGTGCCCCAAGGTCACTGGGACCTGGCAAGGTCACCAAGTCCATCCCTCTGCCTCCTGTCCAAGGTCTCTTTTTCAAAGACATTCCTCAGCCATAAGCACCATGGCAAACCCAACTCCTGTCCTGAGACACAAATGGCCATGGGACACAGAACAGGGAGGCCTCCAGCAGAACAGCTTCTGACCCAGCCGGGTCCTGCTAGGGCCGAGCCCTGTCCACTTGCTGCACTAGGACCCGAGCCAAGCCCACATCTACTCTGGCCAAGGCCCCTAGTCCACACGGCTATGTCCCTATAGGAGACAGAAGTCCGCAGGGGGAAGGGCAGGGGCCTCCCTGACTCCTTTCGGTCAGCTAGGAAGAGTGTCTAGTGCCTGGGAGACAGCTTGCTTTGCTCATGGGGACACAGACCCACTCTGTCGCTCTTCCAGAAGCACCTGAAACCCGGGCCACATTCTCCCCTGTCCCCCTCGCACCTTTCCCCAGCCATCCCTTCACCGCTGCTCTCAGGATGGAGCACACTTCTGGGGCCAAGACCAGGCCTCCCTCCTCAAGACATTTCCTTGTTCTGGCATCGTCTTCAGCTCAGGCTGGAGCCTCAAAGCAGGGACAGCTGGCCAGAAGCTGTGAGCTGGAAATCTGGGTCCCACCAGGCTAGTCCCTCTGTCTGCAGCTGGGTTCTGCCTTCAAAGCCGAGTTCAGGCTTCATGTCCTTAAGCTGCCTAGGGGAGACCAGTGGGTTCCAAAGCCCCTGCCTATTGTCGTGACCTCCCTTTTTCCTGGCCTGGGGGGTAGCTGTGATCACACCTCTCTGCAGACACGGGCAGCCTCCCCTTCCTTCCTGAGCCTAGTAGTGAAAGGGATCCCAGAATGCCAGGCTCTGCAGGAACTCTAAGCACACTCCACACTCCCGTGTGCACCAGCCTAGACCATGGACACAGGCCATCCGAGGCCCACACCTCCCTAAGGGGCAGCTGCCTGGCCCAGCCTAGGAGCCCTTGCTTCCTCTCAAATCCTGGACTTCCTCAGGACCTCCTCGCAACCACACATCCCTGAACACCAGCTGCGGCTCTGGGAACTCATGTGGTGTTGGGCCCTGGGTTCAGCGGCATGCGGTGCCATCGGGGAGATCCCTTTCTTCTGAGGGCTTCTTGCGTAACAGGGCAGAGGGATGCAGAGCGAGTACTTACAGGACCAGGCAGCCCTGACCCACACTTGGGGTGGCGAGAAGGCTTCCTGCACAAAGGGGCAGCCCGGCCGAGTGGGAGAGGCAGAGCGAGGCCTTGTGGCTTGTGTGCCAGGCTTGGCCTGACCGAGCCAGGCCGAGGCGATCTGGGGAGGGATTTTGCTGGGGGCGGGGCGGGAGGGGGTGTAAGTGCTGAGACCCTGGAGTCACCCTTCAGGACCGAGCTCCTCCTCACTCGCCTCCAGAGCCAGTCCCTCAGCATGCCCCATCAGTCCCTGCTGAACGTACATCGTTCCTACCAGCTCCCTCCACTTGTAGTCACATCGGCTCCACCGGACAGGCAGGCATCCTGACCCCTCTGCTATCTCAGACAGTCTTCTTGAAATGTAAATCCCCCTGCCCTTAACACCTCTGCTGCCTTCCCTACTGGGATGAACAGTGCCCCCCGCCAAATTGCACGTCCACATGGAACCTCAGCTATAATCAGTTAAGATGAGGTCATACCAGATATGAATGAGCCCAAATCCAATGACTGGTATCCCTATAAAAGGCCACGTGAAGACCTATAGGAAGAGTGCCACATGACAACAGAGGCAGAGATGGCATCAGGGGTCTACAAGTCAAGAAATGTTAAGCGTTGCTGCGAATCAGAAGCCAGAAGAGAGGCCTGGAACACACACTCCCTCAGAGCCTTCAGACAGAATCAACCTTGCCAACACCTTGATCCTGGATTTGTAGCCTCTAGCACTGTAAGAAAACACTTTTCTGTTGTTTAAGACTTGGAGTTTATAATGCTTTGTTACAGAAGGTCTAGGAAACGAACACAGCTTCCTTCCTATGACACTTAAAAAAAAAAAAAAAGATCAGAGCCAAGTCCAAAGCCTTGCCCAATCTGACCTCCCACTGGCACCTCACAGCCCGTGTCTCATAGCCCTCCAGGCTCCGGCTACTCTGCCCTCCAGTCCTGTCCTGTGTCCACCCTATGTCTGCCTTGGGGCCTTGGTATATATTTAAGGCTCTTCCCAAGGCTGGACCTTGTCCTTTAGGTCTTGGCTCAAGTGTCACCTCCCAAAGGCCTTCCCTGTCCACTGCATCTAAGCAGCCCGACATTATTCTCCCTGCACCCTAGTCCGCTTCCCTCCTGGCAGTCACGTGGCCTCGTGTACACGGGGATGGCTGGGATGAAGAGGGGTAGACAGATTCATGGATACTCTGGAGGCCTCAAAACAAACCAGTCAACACGGTCCAACCTGAAAAACAGATCAGTCGAGGTCTGGCTTTTAAAAAAATTTCCCAAACATGTCATTCTCAGACTTAACTCTTAACACTAACCTCGAAAGATGACCTGAGGCTCAGAGTTGCAAATGTCCCTCTCGAAGAAACCAATACTTAATCACTTCCTATTAAAATACAGACTTTTTTTGGTCTTTTATCTGAAACTTTACAAAAAGGCAAACCCAAATGAATTACTGGCATCAAGATCCCTTGGGTAGCTGGTTAAAACCACAGATTCCCAGGGCACCTGGGTGGCTCAGTTGCTTAAGCATCTACCTTCAGCTCAGGTCATGATCCCGGGGTCCTGCAATTGAGCCCCATGTCAGGCTCCCTGCTCAGCTGGGAGCCTGCTTCTCCCTCTCTCTCTCTCTCTCTCTCTCTGCCTGCCGCTCTCCCTGCTTGTGCTCGCTCTCTCTCTGTCAAGTGGATAAATAAAATCTTTAAAAACAAACAAAACCCCACAGACTCCCAGCGGCGAGCCGTGGGTCCCAAGGGTCTCAGCTTGATCTCAGCTCAGGTGTTGGTCTCAGGGTCGTGAGTTCAAGCCCCGCGTCGGGCTCCGTGCTGGGTGTGGCGCCTACTTTAAAACAAACCAACAAAAGACCTACACAGATTCCCAGGCTTGGGAGAATAGCAAAGTCTCTGGGGGTTGGGTCCTCAAATATACATTTAATCTGAGAATTACTGCTCTCGGCCAGGGGTCTCCAAAGTGAGTTGCATAGGCTACTCAGTTAGTTCATCGCAGTATAGGAAAAAGATGTTACAATATCTACCGGTGCGTGTATGTAGTTTTATCTTAAGATTTTATTTTTAAGTGACCTCCACCCCCAACGTGGGGCTCGAACTCACAACCCCGAGATCAAGAGTCACATGCTCTACCGACTGAGCCAGCCAGGCGCCCCTCTACTGGTTTATTTTTTGATGCTGTTAGAAATTCTGATTATGTCTGTTTCATAATATGCAGTGATAGATATGAATGCGAGATGAAAAATACAATATACTACAGGTAAATGCTCAATTTTTCTCCTGATAAGGTACACTACACAATGGGTGATATCGGAGGCTCTTGCTATGGAAGACAGGAATGCTTCTTCCTTTGAGAATCCCAACAATGCCAACATACTGTGGTTGGTACACTGGTCAGGATGTCACCCCATGCTCCTCCCCCCTCCCCCTGGAATCATCAACTAATTCTCTAATTTCTCTCAAGACTGTTGGTTCAAAAAAAAAAAGACTGTTGGTTCCACAGTGACGTGTTTCTAAATGTTGTAGCATTCCTCTTCCGTGACGGCTTTTGGGGACCGAATATTGATAACACCGTAGAAACTCATCCAGCCTATCAGGTTTCTTACGCTGTCGTTATTGTTTTTTTCTGATTATAAACATAAAAAGTTCTCTTAAAAAAAATCGGAGGGCGGGGCACCTGGGTGGCTCAGCTGGTTAAGCATCTGCCTTCAGCTCAGGTCATGATCCCAGGGTCCTGGGATCGAGCCCCATGTGAGGCTCCCTGCTCAGCGGGGAGTCTGTTCTCCCTCTGCCCTTGCCCCCACTACCTGTTCTCTCTCTTAAATAAATAAATAAATAAAATCTTTAAAAAAAAAAATTGGGAGTGGAAAAAAATGAATCAAGTAGCAAAGTCCCCCCCAAACTGGGGATTGGTCACAAAAGCAGACTTTCTGTTTTGATGACGTTGTTCTGGTATCAGTAAGTTTTACAGCGTGAATCTGAATGGGGGTGAGGAGAGCAGAGGGGCAGGTTGGGCTCCCGGCTAGTTATCTTGAGCTAGACTGGACTAGTGTTGAGGCTTCTGTGCAGACTAGGGAGGTTGTGAGGGGAGCAGGCTTGGACCTGGGTGTGCTGGGCATGAGATACTGGAGCTCAGAAGGGAGATGGGGGCTGGACCAGCCTCCTGATGGGGAGCAGAGCCGTGGAGCCGAGTACTGAGAGGTCAGCCCAAGTGTGCTGAACTGATGACCCTGGGGCCAAGGAGTACTCACAGAGGGAGCGGGAGAACTGGGGTACTAAGGGAGGATGTGGTCAGTGTCCACAAGAAACATATTTTAAGACCAAAGGTATGTTTGACAGTGGCCACCATGGCTGAGAAGGCTAGAGGATGAAGATGGAGAAGTGGCCACTAGACGTAGGGAGATGGAGGCTGTTGGTGGCCCTGGTGGATGGTTCTGGAATACGGTGGTGGCAGGAGCTCTGCCAGAGTAGGAAGCAAGGAGGAGCGAGCAGCGAGGGAGGACAGGAAAGGAGATAGGGATGGGGGTGGTAGAGGGTCCCAGGACTAGAGGAACATGGGGAGGGAGGATGTGTTTTCAGAGATGAGAGAAGGAGACACAGACTCGAATCCTAGAGCCTGAGCGGGCCTGAAGGGAAGGATGACTCCCATGCTCACGCAGGGTGCGTGCTGCGGGGAGGGGGACGGGGAGGAAGGGCGGAGAGCCGATACAGAGGGCTCTAGGGCCCCGAAGTTGGAGGGGTCCGGTCTGAGGCACAGGAAGTGAGGTTGAGGGCTGAGAAGGGGGAGCCCTGAGTGAGGTGAAGCAGGGGTGCAGACAGGCAGTGGGCTGGGGTGCCCAGAACATCCCAGAACAAGGCTGGCTGACAAGAGCCTTGGGGGGGCTCACCTGCTGCTCAGCACAATGGGATTGCTACCGGGGGAGGCTCCACTAGGTACATGGCCTTCACACAAGGGCAAGGGCTCAGGCAGCAGGCCACACGGGGTGGGGCTGAAGAAAACGGGACAGTGAAGGGTGGGGAGCAGGGGGAACAGAGCAGGGAGACAGGAGGCGGTGAGCAAGCAGGGGGATTTGAGGGTGCAGGGTTACTGACGAGGCAGCAGGGTGAGGTGGTGCCCAGGTTTCAGTGGGGTGAGCACACGAATGGGTTGGCAGTGTCCTAGAGATGGGAGACAGAGGGGCTGAGGGGCTGTAGCTCTAGAGGCCAAGGCAGGCTTTGGTGAGAGGCCAACGGGAACACAATCCAGGCCCTGAGGACAGAGGAAATGGGGTATGACCCACTTGACAAGGAAGCGGGTGGGTGGCGAGTGTGGGGGAGGGCAGGCTCTTCTCCATGGGAGAGAATCAGAAATGTGGCCTCGGGGTGATCCCACAGATCTATGCTCAGGGAGGGGTGTGTATGTCTGAGAGCTGCTCCCACCCTCCCCAGCCAGGTCATGCTCTTGAGTCAACTCCGGGTAACCAGATCCAGAGGAACCACAGGCATCGAGCCCCGCGCAGCCCAAGCCTCCGGCACGGTTGCTAGGGGACACCAGCTCGGCGTTGGCAGGCTGCTCATCAGCGCTGCAATTTTTGTGTCAGCTGTGAATAACTCTGGGAGCCGGCGGTGGCCGTGCCTTCCTGAGCGGCCCGCTGGGGCCAAGGCCTGCGGCTGAAATTTTAGGACAACACATCTTCCAGGCTGACCATGAAATGGGACTTGAGGCTAGTGGCGGCAGCCTGGCCCTGGCTTCTGCTTCTCTCAGCAAAACCCCTGCCTGGCCCCGGAGGACACGGCAGTGAGGGAGGGTGCCCTGTGATTCCTCCCCAGGGCCTTGCCCTGGGCCTGCGCGCTCAGTCCTCCGTGGAGCCCCTCTCCAAGCGGCCCACTCAGAGTTGTTAAGAGCCAAGCAGCAACAGTAACCATGACGAAGGGCAGAGGTTGCTGTACTCCCACCTTCGCGGCGACGCCAAGGTCAGTTGGCTCCTTATTCCCATTTTACAGAAAGGAAACTGAAACTCAGAAGGCACAGAGCTGGGAAATGCTGGAACTGGATGCAAACCCAGGCTGCCCAAGGCTTCTGTCTCAACCCCCACCCTGCCTCCCGGATGGATTTGGCCCAAGCTGGCCGGATGCCCAGGCAGAGGCTGGGTCCTTTCGGCCGTTGGCACTGGGCCACGGCCGGGCCACCAACAGCCATGGGTCTTTGCAGAGAGCCTCCCCTGTGGCAGAGCTCTCAGCCCTGCTCCCTCCTGCAAGCCACCAACTCAGGGCTGTGAAAGGCCCTGAGGCGAGACCCAGAGGGCATCAGGCTGGCTTCTCCTCTCCTCTGCCTGCCAGGGCCACGCACTCACTGCACTCCCTCGCCTTGCTCTCGGCTCATGCCCGCCAGTCCAGCTCGGGGGCTGCTGGAGGACGAGTGGGCTTGTTCACACCTGACTTTGGAGGGCTCTGTCCCCTTCCCAGAGGCATCTGCATGGCAGCTCTGGCTGCCTGGGAACCTGCTTGCATCCTAGCTTTTGACCTTGGCTCCCTGCTACAGCTGTACCAGCTGACAGTGAGGTCGAGAGGCTGGGGAGACTGACGAAGGGATGCTTTTGCTCAGAGAGTGTACAGAACAGGAGGTTAAGCCAACAACTCTCCTTATGACAAACCCTGCCCCCCCACCCCCATTCAGGTCCAAATTCAAGTCAAACCCTAGAAAACACACATTTCCCTAGGACTCCCTGTCATTCATCTTCCCGAGCCCTAGTTTTCTCATCTGCTCATTAAGGCCAGGAGGAACTACTTTGTCTCTTTTTGCAGGATGATGATTAAATAAGTCACCCCACCCCCTGGCCTCCCTACACTGCCTAGCTGGAGCCAGACCAGCACAGACCCTAGGGAGGTCAGACCTGAGGGATCATTTGGGAAAGGAGCAGGAGTAAAAGCAGGGTGTTTGCGCTGGAGATCTGGAGGGTGCAGACTCAGGGTGGCCTGAGGACAACTGTGGAGGCAGCTCTGGTGTCTGAAAGTACTCCATGTTCTCACGTACCTGATGCCACTGCCACGAGACAGGACGCTGGGCTGCCCAGGAAGTGATGGCTACGCTGGGCTGCCCAGGAAGTGATGGCTACAATGTAGATGGGCCTTGCCCTCTGGCCTGGCTGGAGCCAGGGACATCTGCCGTCCCCACTCTCCACCTCCCCCTTCTGACCTACTGGCAGGCCAGCTGCCAGGCTGTAAGCTCCCTCCCAGGCTGGTGGGGTCATTTCCCCTTGACCGGGGCTCAGAGTAGAGGAGTTCGGGCAAGCTGGGTCCAGATTCAGTGCCTCCACCTTTTGTTCCTCCCAACACAGCACAACACCTGCCAAGCTCTTCTACCCATTTTACAGACTTGCCAACAGAGATGGACCTAAGCCAAGCAGCTGCCTCAGGTCACACAAAGCCCCCTGAACGTGTCCACGCAGGGTTGCCTCCTAACAAGGCCTGGGGTAAGGGCAGGCAAGGGTGTCTGTGCCATGCACAGAGGACACTATGACGTGATCCCATGTGCCCTGGAACCCTGGGACTGAATGCCCCGAAGAGGAGAGGCCAGAACAGCACCTGCGGTTCAGAGACCATCCCGTTTCATCCTTGGGTTGCCTCCAACTTTCGCTAGAGGTAACACAGTGGGAAAGAAGAGTCAAGTTCGAGGGCATACCCCACAGAAGGTGGAACCACCACACCTCTTTTCTGGACGAGCAGGAGGGACTGGAAGCTTTGGGGGGGCCTCCATGGTCCAGGAAAGCAACTCTCATTATCCCTCAACCACCACAGCTCACCCCAAGGCCATGGCATCTCCTCATCTGACTCAGCTCCCAGAACTACCCTCTTGCACCAAGCCAAGACGGCTTGGTCTCCTAGCACACAGCTGGGGGGTTTGGGTCACCCATCCACTGTAGGCCCCGTGATTCCTTCCCCAGGCTGAGTGTCTGGAAGTTGCAGCCACAGAGGGACAGTCCCTGCTTAAAACATTCCGCAGTCTCCACACACATCATGGCCCACCCACTGACCTTTCTCCTTCTACTCCACACAGGCCACTGTGACTCCGGCCCGCCTGTATGCGCCCACGCCCCTTAACACCGGTCTTCCCTGCCCTGGCCCAGCACACGCTTGTTGGGTTGATTCAACTTGCTGTGATTCCCAGTTCCCCCTCGGCCTCTGACTCCAAGCAGAAGCTCATGTGCTGGGAACAGGCATGGCCCACAGAGGCCACAAATGGGGAGAGAGGCCAGTAGACACTGGAAGCCTGGGTCGTGCCCCAGCTCTGATGCCCTCCAGCCTCAGGACCCTGGCAGGGGCCCCCCACTCTTCAGGCCCACAAAAGGGTAGGGACAAGAGGCGCTCGGAGACCCCAGGGCGAGATGCTTCCCTGTTCTGCACAGTATCAGATACCCCCACCCTGTCAGAGACCGGGAGGCCCTCAGCCCCCGAGCCAGAGCGCCCGCGAGGCGGAGAGGCGCCCGGAGGCGGTGGCGGGGGCACTCACCCTCTCCAAGTCCTGCCGCAAGTGTGTGAAGAGCTTGAGGCGGCGGTACAGGACATCCTGCTCCTGCTGGGCCAGGTTGTCCACCTCGTCGGTCTTGGGGGTCAGCAGTGGCTGGTTGGCATTGGCTTTCCTCTTCAGCTTCCAGTACTGGTAGATGAAGTCAACCAGCGCCTCGGCCAGCTCCAGCCGCTCAGCCACCTCGGCCGGCTCCACCAGCTCGTAGAAGTCCTCCTCCAGCTGCTGCAGCCGCTGCTTGCGCACGGTCACCTTCTCCAGGTCCTCGCCGGCAGGGGTCGGCTCCGCGGGGTCGGAAGTGGGCTCCCCCCGAGGGCCCCCGTCACTGTGCTCCTGGCAGAACGACTTGAACTTGACCTCGTCGTTGTCTGCTAAGATAGTCCGCATTTCCAGGCCATGGTCAAAGGCGCACGTGACGTGGAACGCTGTGACGCAGGAAGGCATGGAACACTGGAGGGAAAGGAGGGAAGGGTCAGGCATGAGGGGAGTCCTGCTAGGAGGGAAGAGGTTCCACCGAGAATCGAGGCTGCTGGTGAGACCCGACCCACAATGGTACGGACTGGCAACATCCTGTGGGTATGGAGGGAGCTCTGGGTAAGTGGAAAGGGGGAACTGTGGGGGAGCCTGAAAGGAAATGGGGCTCAGCACCATATACATCCTGGGGAAAATGAGCAGTCAGGAGATTTTGACAACCCTTGGGGATAAGCTGCATTACTGTGTGGGCAAAATGACTCTGCAACAACAGGCATCAAAAGAGGCTGGTGATGGGTCACTGCCTCCCTTCTGCAACGTGATCTAAGATGGGGAGTTGTGCGCCACCTCTATCCTCTAGGAAGAGGGGCTGGAAGTGGACCCCCTTCCTTCTCTTGCCCAGGCAGCTGGTGCCAACTCAGGGCTGGCTCCTCTCTCCCAGCCTTGGATGATGACTGTGGGCAGCTGATAAATGTTTCAGCAATACCCCACCCAACTATTAATCAACATTTAGACTGCACTCACAAGTCATTTTGAAAGTCTTGAGGAAGACAAAGAATGACCCCCCACTTTCCAACCCAAAGACCAGTAGCACCACATCATCGGGGAACCTGCTGATAAAGCAAATTCTCAGCCCATTCCAGACCTACTGAGTCAGGACCTCTGGGGATAGGCCCAGCAATCTGTTTTAACAAGCCCTCCAGGTGCTACTGCTGCACACCAGAATCTGGGAACCACTGCTGTGGACAGACTGCTAGAGCCCTGCCCGGTATGGGCTCAGCTGGAGTAGAAGTGTTTCCTGCCCCTCCCACATGTTATGTCTGATGTCAGAAGTGAGGTCCATGTGTTTATTAACCCCAAAGATAGTCGCTCTTGGGGAAAACCAGGGCATGGTGGCACGGTGAGCCTTTGTTCCCAGGGCATATACCCCATGCCTGGAGGGGCTGGGGATGGAAGAATGTCCCTCGGTGGGGGTCCTGAGTCTGGCTACGGTACCAGGCCTCCACGGTGCCTCTGTCTGCAGCACCATGGGGACAGGGGGAGTGGGGTGGCAGCTGCCTGTTTTCCACAGCATCCCAGATGCACCCCTCTCTGTGGCTGAGCCTGGCATGAGTCCCCGGGCAGCCGCAAGGTGAAGGGCCTTGTACCTGGATGCAGGTGCCTGTGCACTCCTTGCAGAGGTTGCAGGACAGAGCCCAGCGGCTGGCTGGGATATGCGAGATCTTGGTGATGGGCTCCATCTTCTCTGGACACCCAATGCTGACCTGGGCAGGAGACAGGGAGCAGCTGCGTCAGACCTCTCCTCCCCCGCTCGCTTCTAGGGATCCCCCAAATGGGAGCTGTCTGCCGAAACCAGGTAGGGGGCACACAGGGCCATGGGAGAGGCCCTGCATCCCAAGACCTTCCTGACTCTCCCAAGCTGACCAGGAAGTGAGTGCGTTGGTGTTCGCTCACCTGTGACTAGTTTTGTTTGTGACTGTATAACAGAGTGTGCATCAGGCCATGTAACTGTGTGTGTGTGTGTGTGTGTCCGTACGCCGTGGTGGTGTGGGCCCTGAGGCAGCGAGGCCTCAGTGTGTGTGTGGGTTAGGTGTGTATGCATGCAGACGCACACACAGATGAGTACATGCAGCATCCCCATGTCTTCTATACCTCACGCCTTCGTTACTAGAACCTTTGGAGTTCTTATTAGGACATGAGTTTATTTAGTTTATGTTTCTGGGCAGCAAGTAAAGGCCCCAAGGCAGCATCTCTTCTCCTCCAGGGCCTGCCTGGCCAGTGGGGATGTGCCTTTGTTCAGCCCTGCCTGTCCCTCCTACGGGGACGAGCCAACAACCATACTTAAGTCTCCTGGGCACACAGCCCACCCCTCAGCCCGAGGATACATCTGCCTCCCCACTGCCCATGCCTGAAAATGGAAGAAGGGCTCCTGTTCAGAGGTCCTAAGCCAAAGGGCCCCCATGGTGGGGCAGGGTCCTTACTGGTTCTGTCTCTGAGGTGCCCAGTCCAGGGAACACCCAGAGATAGTCCCAGCTTTCAAGAGGCTGCTCTGGGAGCAAGAAACCACTGTCAACGCAACCATGATGACCACAGAAGCCTACAATGCGGGGGAGGGGGGGTCCCTGCAAGAACCTTCAGACTGGAAACCCATGAAAGGGAGGGGCCCCTGCTGACAGGGCCACCTGGCTTGCTTGCAGGCACAGGCGGCATCGGAGGGGGGCCACGTTCCCAGCTGGGGCACACAGCGGGCCTGGGGCAGAAACTCTGGTGAACGATAGCATTTCCTATTTCAAATAGAACACGATGACCTTCCAGGAGCCCAGCGCCCTGGTGACTTAACTCACAGGGGGTGGGCCTAGCGTGTTACCCATGGGCCCCCTCCACGTAGACTCAGACCCAGGCCAACCCCTCCATCCCAGCCACAGCCATGGTAGCAGACCCACCACCCACTTCTAATTAGCTCTCTGCCTGAACGCCTGATTTCCTTTTCAGTCAACGGCTTATTTTTGTTTTAAGCAAGGAGCCTGACGTTGGTTGGAACCACTGCCTGGATTTGGAAGGACCCACAGCATGCTTCCCCCTCTGCTCTGCTGCCTGACTTCTGCTCAGCTCTCAGACTTAACCACCTGGATCCCCCAGGGGCGCAGAATCCCACCTACCCATGGAAACCACCACCTGAGTTCTAGCCAAGACCACAGGCACAGCTCTCTGCGCGTCGCTGCCTCAGTTCTTCTCAGGTGCCACACGTGAGATATCCCTTTTTATGGGGGCCTGTCACCTTCTTCCCCAGTGCTCTACTCCCTGAGTTCTGGGCTCCATGGAGACCCACTTCCCCAGGGTCGCCCCCTGCCTCAATCTGCCCACCTCAGGAATCCACAGAGCGCAGCTGACGTGCACCCACTTGGTCCCGCTTCTGGTGGGCTTCAAGGCTCCTCCTCGTTTGGGGCAGAGCAGGCACTTTGGCTGGACACCCAGGGCACACGTCCGGCACAGCCAGCTGCCCGTGGGCACCTTGAGGATCCCGTAGCATGCCTGGGGAGAGAGCAGGGCGGTCACCATCGACATCCGGTCAGGAGTCAGCTGCACACAGCCCCGGCCCCAGCCCGAGCGAGAAGCTACAGATCCCCACTGCGAGCAGGCTCTGGCAAGGAGGCCTCCACAGGGATTCTAAGGCAAAGACTCCAGTCCTCTGCCGAAGGGCTCAGCTCTGCCCTCTGTTGGGAGGGAAGTCACTTTGGCCAGAGGTTCCTAATAAGTGCTGGACTTCAGAAGTGTCCATGAACTCCCAGAAGTTGGACACAAATTTGGGTTTGTATGCTGCTTGAGGACAACGGCCTGAGCGTTTTTCTTTTTTCACAGGGATTTGTGAAGGAGGCTCCTCCTAGTCATGCCTAAGGCTTATGGACCTACGAGCTACTGGGTATAAGGGATATGAATGAATGAGGGGTCCACGGTCTCTGAGCTCCCCGGAAGCTATTCCAGCAGCAGTGGCTAAGAAGTTGTGTGTGTGCTCAAAGTCAGGGCTAGAGTGGGTCCACTGGGTTCCAGTGAAGTCCTCTGCAAACAACGCCCAGCGATGCCCAAAACCTGGGAGGTTTGGGGCCCAAGATCAAGGGGGGGGGCATGCCAGGCAACACGCCTGGTAGATAAGATCAGTAGTGGTAAATACTTACAGTCTGTACTATACTGTGCTAAGCAAAGAACTCCTAGGAAGTAAGTGAAACCTCCCAACAACTTATTTTTATTTAGAGCTGAGGAAATAGAGGCCCAGAGAGGTTAAGAAATTACCCAGTTTCTTATTGAGTAATTCTTATTCAAACTGTGCCCTGCCGCAGTTTGAAATCAGGCAGCCTGGCTCCAGGCTTTGCTCTCCATCCCGGCATGGCGCGGCCTCTTTCTAAGTTCAGGTCGGAGAGGAGGGGCAGGGGAGCAGGGTGTTCAGCGGGGAGCCTCAGAGGGAAGCCCCCAGGACAAGGATGGAAAGACCACCCAAGGGATATTTACTCAAGTCTGGCGGACAGCGCTGAGCCCTGGGGCACTCGCTCCATTCCCTTCCGCCTCCCTTGCCCTGCTTCTCAGGGGCCTGTGGCCGCACGGCTGGGGCCTTCCTATAGCCGGGATGACCAGCAGCCAGCAGCAGCCTGGCGGGGCAGCAGGTGAGGGTGGGGTGGGGCTGCGGGGCCGCCCACCTGGTGCACGCAGACGTTGCATTTGTCACAGAAGACCATCTCATTGCCATCTTCACCCTCGGGAGAGCGACACACATCACAGACGACGTCCTCATCATACTCGATGCCCAAGCCCTCCTGAGTCTCGATGGCCCGCACCATATTCTGGTGGCACAGGGTCTCTAGCTCCTCCAGCACACGCTCCAGTGTCAGCTCGTCTAGCTCGGGCCTCTCTGCGAGGACAGCAGGGGAGAGTGTTAGGAGCCTGGCTTGTCAGGACAGGTGTATGGCGGGGGCGGTCTCCACTCACGCACTGTGTGACCTGGGAAAATGCACCCACGGTCATGAGCCTCAGCGCCATCATCTGGAAACAGGATGGGCTGGACCGTTCAATCTCAGAGACCCCTGGGGGCTGGTCCCGGGGCTCTGACTTTAGGCGGCCTGCTTGTGACCACACACGTGTGTACATGCAGATAACATGATAGGATCTCTGGGGTGCAGCTGTATGCATGGGGAATTCACTGCCTGAGCTGCGTGTATGGGGTGGGGGGGGAACTTCCTAGGACATGTTGGTGGGCTCCAGCTGGGAGGACCCTGCTAACTGACCCCGCGCCCCATTTGTCATCCTAACTTCACTTATGTGTTCACCTATTCTTCGTGTAATACTCAGGCTTACTAACAATATCCTCAAGAACTCTGCAAATGACAGGTTATTATTGCCCCGACCTGACAGCTACAGAACATGAGGCACAGAGACATCAAAGAAGTTCTCCGATCAGTAATGCAGTAGGGACTTTCTCTCATACCCATGCGGTGCCAAAGCCTCGTCGTGGCCACTGCCCTTCTGAGGGTGAGGATGCTGGCATTTGGAAGAAAACCCTGCCTGGCCTGCCCCCATCCCACTCTCAGCCTGGCAGGTCACCTACCCATCTCCTTGAGCTCCGAGTTGATGAGCTCCAGCCAGTAGGCATCAATCTCGTCCAGGTCATAGCGGCTGCCCCCAGGCCAATCAGGCTGGGAGCCCTCACCAAGTTCAGAGCTGCTAGGGGACACCTGGGTAGGGGGGCCTTCCAGCGGTGGGAGGATCCTAGGAAATCAAGAGAGAGTATCATGAGGGGAGGGACCCTCAGCCTGCCACCTTCACTGGGTCTGGGGGCCACCAGTGAGCTGGCCAGCTCAGCTGAGGAGCTGGTGGGCAAGTGAGATGTGAGACTTTGAGGTCACCTCCTTACACTACCTCGTCCTGCCTGCCCACCCTGCAGAGACTCAAAGGACTATGGGAGAGGAGACCAAAGGGCAGAATGTGGGTTGGGGGTGGGTGCTGACCCATTATCCTACACATCCCATAAACATCCATCCTGCCCAGAGGACACCTCTACTGGTCCTCCCATGAGGGCATCTGGGCTTAGCTAATGCTCCAGGATCCAGATCTGCCCTGCCCGGGGCTGTATCAGAGGCAGTCCACGTGCTCTCCTGGGCAATGCTCAGTTGGGATAGAGTCAGCAAGACTTCAGGTCCTTCAGCATTCCCCTCAAGGTCAGGGGGACGCCAGGGATTGTCCCTACGTGCCCGCAAGGTGGGGAATTAGAAGGGGTCTTACCTGGGGACAGTGTTGCAGCCCAGGGTGGCCCTTTCCACATTCTCTGTGGTCTCCCTCTCCAGAGGACATTGTGTCTCCTACACATCTTATCATTCCCTCCAGATACGATGTAACCTGAGCAGTCAGGTCTCTCACTGTGGTGCCCCCACCCTCAGTGTAAGATGGAGGCCTCCTACCCTGGATATAAGGATGTACATGCCTACTACAGCCCTAGGATCATACTCCAGCTCAGCCCTCCCTTGGGCCACGGCTCTCCCTGGGGCAGCTCGGAAGGGTCCTGGCTGCAAAATGTGGACTCAAAGTCCTGATCCACTATTTTCTTTTTAAGTAAACTCTACCCCCAACGTGGGGCTCAAACTCGTGACCCCAAGATCAAGAGTCACATACTCTACCGACTGAGCCAGCCAGGCGCCCGCCCCCCTGACCGACCTCTCAGTGTGCGATCTGAACAAGCTGCTGTAACTTCTCTGTGCCCTGGGACCTCATTCAAAAAAATAAGCTAGCAATAATAGTACTTACCTTCTATGGCAGGTAAGGGTTAAATGGACGAATACGCGTAAACTCTGACAACAGTGCCTGCCACACAGTAAGCACTGTAGGTGTCTGAGTGCGTATTTTAAGTCCTCTGGATCTCACTCTACTCCTTCTGAAATGGAATAGGAGGGCTTTTTTGCCTTGGGAGGGCAGTTTCCCCTCTTGGCTCAGCTGTGTGCTGCCCTTGAGTTCCCGATGCCAGCTTTTCCCACCCCCCACCGGTTGCCATGGTTATTGCTGCGGAGCCTGGCTTCCATCTGGCCAGCCCTGCCAGGCCTGAGAGGCCCCTCACTTGCCCGAGAGGCCTCCTGGGGTCAAAGGCAGGGCTGCCGGGGGTTGTGACTCAGCGCAGACTGGGGAGGGGAAGGCAGGGTGGCCCAAAGACATGGCTGAGCTATGGGAGGACTCCCCGGCTCCAGGGTGGGCCCCGCGTGTCAGCCAGAGGGGCAGGAAGGATGGAGGAGACAGGGAGGCAAAAATGGCCTCCAGACCAGGAGGGGAGGGTCAGAGGGAGGTTGAGGGGCGCAAGGAGTGAGGGAAAGTGCTTGGTGCCACGTGGGAGGCCCAGATCAAGGAAGACCTCAGGTAAGGACAAATGGTGTGACTCCCTCCTGTAAAATAGGTCATTCCAAATGGATGCAGTACTCTTAGCGCTCCAAAATCCCCCGAGGGTCTTATTGGAATTAACACATTCTTTCAAAAACATAGATTAATTTTGTCTTGACTCTGCTTTGTTTGTGCCCCCAGCGTAGGCTCAGTCAGGTTTTGGATATAAGCTTTGTCCCACCACCTACCGGCCTCACTGCCTACACCTGTATGGTCAGTCAGCTGCCCCCTGGCCAGACCTCTTGGGGCCAAGATCACGTTCCTTTCTTTCTCAGAGACTCTAGGGTTCGGGGGCTTACACCAGAAAAGGCATTCCCTGTGCTTCCTGGGGCCCTCATCTTCATCTGTGACACCGCTTCTGGCCCTGGCTCTGGCAGAAGCTATCCTACCAGGCGTGCGCTGACCTGACCCTAGGCCAAGGACTCCGTCTCAACTGTAGCCAGCAGGCCAGAGGTCAGCTGGAGGAAGTGGATGGCTCGGCTGGCACCTGGGGGAGGGTCTCTACTCCAAAAGATGACACCTACAACCAGAGGTTGGTTTTGCCTTGGGTTGAGTCTTTTGGCCACACAGAGAGGGAGCAGCATAGACCATCACTCAATTCACAATCAGGGGGTGAGACAGGTTCTCGTTACCCAGATAAATTTCAGACCGTGAGGTGGGCAGACCTGCCCACGGGCCAGGGAAGACTGGAGGAAAAGGGGGAGGCGGAGGGGGCCGGGGTGGCAGCGGGGGGAGGGCGTCAGAGCCAGCATGCCGGTGTGATCGGGGCACGGGCTCTCTCTGGGCCTCACAGGGGCAACCTGGGCTTGTTCTCGTGGCTTGTGACTTCCTGGCCCAGCCCCCTAGGCCCTGGCGGTCATGCAGGGAATTCCCCAGCTTCCTCATCTATCATATCAGGACAGTAAGATGTACTTTTAGAGCTGGTATGCTAATTAAATGAGAAGATGAACGTAACAGGCTCAGCCCAGCAAATTCTCGGGAGAGCTGCTGTAACAATTCTGACTGGGCTGGCTGGTGCACTGGCTTGCAGTGGGAGGTGCCCAGAGAGATGGAGGGACTGGGCTGGAGGGAGACAAGGGAGCCTTCTCCAAGAGACAGCCGTCCCTGCCTCTAGTCTGTCCTCTCCAGAGAGCACGGATAGGCCAGGAATGCCTGGCTCCTGTCAGCTTAGAGCAGCCGTGCATATGCGGGGAATGCACCTCGTTGAGCTCAACGCGTGCTCTCCTCTTGATGTCAACAGATAAAGCACTGCGCCGGCAGACAGAAGCCACGTTACTGGTGTGGAAGCATCTGCAATTAATTACCCAGGCCACTGGATATTTCCGGAACCACCTGACACTGACATCAAGGAGGGAGGACAGACAGCTGGGCCAAGCCTCATCAGGACTCACCTCTCTGCCCGGCTGCTGGCCTGTCCCGCCCCTTCGCTGCCCTGGGCCCTTGCCACGTGTATTCGCATTTAATCCCCACTACACCATTAGGCTGCTACTGTCATTAGTCCCGTTTTACAGAGGAGAAACCTGGCTCAAATAGGTTAGTAATAGTTCTTTAGTCTGCCTAGATGAAGGTATGAAACCGGCTAGGAGCTTAACCTATGTTTAGAGAATACATTCCCTCTGCAAACCCCACATATTCTCCCTTTCAGAGAACCCTAGAGTTCCCCTGATCCTCAGAGGGCCTGACACCAAGAGCTGGCAGGCACTCAGCCCTCCGGAGCCACAAGATGAGCCCTGCCCAGCACCCAATCCTCACAGAGCACCTAAGGAGGGTTCAAGAGTCTGATTTGCCTCTGTAATCCCATGCCCAGCACAGGCCTGGCACCAGCTGGGCACTGGGGGTCTCTGAGCCACTCACAGGTGTGGCTGCCAGCAAGCAACGGTGCCAATGTCAAGCGTGACGAAGGCTGCAATCTTTGCCCCAGACCTGGTCAAAATGCACCTAACCGAGAGCCACGGGGCTGCCAAGGCCAAGTGTGCTGCTGGGCCAGGGAGGCCAGGACATCGGGTCCCTCAGCCCAGAGACAAGATTTAGGGATTTCCCAGGGTGCAGAAAGCAGCACTTGGCTAAGCTCTGTCCCTGGAGGCAAGGGCCATGGCCAAGATGCACCAGGGGTCTCTCCAATCCGCAAGACCAGAAGGCTACAAAGCCTAGAGAGGACGCACCCTGACACAGCCCTGATCCCTGGCAGGGAACCCTCCTGAGGGTGGTCACAGCTTCTGCTTCCTGAGCATCTGCTGTGTGCCAGCATTCAACTCCCTCCCACTCAGAACTCCTTAAAAAGGTTTAAGAAGTCAACAGCATGGCTTATCCCTGTCTTAGAGACTATTTAGAAGCCTGGAGATTTCCCTGATAAGATCTGCTCATGGGAGGCAATCTGGATTGACATCAAGCTAATCCATGGCCATTTTCTACCGAGCGCTGGTGTGTGCCAGGCCCTGCACCAAGCGTCTCCCATGCGTCGCTGCCCTTGTCGTCTCGACCACCATACGAAGTAGGTGGTATTGTTACCACTCTCCTTTCACAGACAAGGAAACTGAGGCCCAGGATATTACATTTCTGGCCCAAGGTCCCAGGGAATGGGAGTGGCAATCTGAACCCAAGCCATCTGGCTCTAGAGCTGAGCCCAAGCCCAGGCCCTCAGCCTCAAAGGTAAACTGCCAGTATTTCTGGAATTTTTCAGTGGTTGATGGGACCAAAGAATCTAAGACGGAATAGAGGGAGGCTACAAAGGCCCCCTGCCCCGGCCTCCCCGGTTTAGGGCCCCCTGGCTTACCTCACCACGGGCTCTGGAATGGCCTCTGCCCCTGCGGGCACCTGCACGCCCTTCTCCCATTCCTGTCGCCACGGGTCCGCCAGGATGTAGTAGTCATCCGGGCTGAGCTGGCAGGAGTCTGGGATCTTCATGGCTGTGATCAAGTCTGTCCGGAAGACCTGTCAGGAGCAGGAGAGGAAAAGAGTGCCTCAGGGGGGTCTGCTCCACAGCCAGGGCAGGAAGACGCAAAGGCAACCTGAGTGGGCTTTCTGCCCACTTACTTAGGAGTGAGAAGCCGAAGCCAAAGGAAATCATGACAATGACACATCTTCTCTGAACTCAGCACAGGGCTCTGCACACAGGAGATGTTGGGTAAACGCGCTGAACTGAATTCACCTGTGTTCTGATCTGTTCAAGGACAGAGCTTGAAGGACGGATGGGAGTGGACCTCAGAGGGAAGGGGAAAAAGGAAACACTAGACTGCAGAAAGGCTTCTGTGAAGGCATTACTGCCACTAAGGGACTGACTGCTCACGGCATTTCCACAGGTTTAGAATTATGTTCCTGCTCGAGGGGAGGTGCGAAGGAGGGCAGGCCACCAACCCCAGGCGAAGGAAAGGCCAGGACCTTATGTAAACAGCTGAGGGAGAGGCCAGGCCCCCACGCAGCTTACAGACAGCTTCCCGTGGGTCAGGGTCCCCAGCGTCCCTTAAGAACAAGGATACCGTGTCCCCTGCTCAGCCAGGGCAACACAGGGCCATCTTCTACGTGTGAGAGAGTAAGAGGAGGGTAGGGCTGCATTTTTTTCTCAGCCAAGCCCATCCAAATCTTCTCAGAGCCAGGCCATGAACGTGCGCACCCTCATGCTCTGGTTTTCTCCTGGGCAACGGCTCACTGGATGGTGTCTGTCCCCACCGACCCCCTCCGTATTCCCACCCCAGAACCATCTGCAAGCCCAGCCAACACCGGCAATGCCCCTCCCTCCCCACCGCCTGACCTCACTGTGGCCTCCCACAAAGGGCTGCTGCACGTCTTGGTAGCAGCTCCAGATCACTACATGACTTGTTTAGGCACCCACTTTCCCAGGGATTATCAAACGAGGATCACAAGTGGAGAAACCACTTCCAAGAGCACTGCAGGCCTCAGACCAAACGCCAGCAAATCTCTCCCTCCCCAGAAAAACCAGCTTCACTGGCCTTCCAGAGGCCCATGACCAACCCGGTCAGTGCTAACCTCTGCCTGCCAGGGGCCCAACTCACTGGCTGTGCGTGTCTCATTTGAATTGAGGGCCACAACAATGAGGAAACAACTGAAATGGGTGCACTAAGGGGACTCAAGGCAGCATCTTCCAGGAATCTAACTAACATTTGCATCTGGCTAGAGAGGGCCCCGGCTTGGAAAAGGTCAAGTTTCCTGAAGACTCTATTTGCCAACATAATTTAATTGTTAAGACTAACACCCTAACGTTTAATTAGGGTGCCAGTGTGAAAAAATTAAAATGAGATTACGATTAAATGCTAATTAAGCAGAAGATGAAATGCAGTGAAGATTTCACAGCCCCGATAATTTGCATATCTTATTAACAAGCGGTGAAGACGGCTGATACAAGAACACAAACTTGGGCAGTGGGTGCTTCTGTGCTGTTCTTCCCAAGTCTCCCTCTCCCGGCTTGGGCCTTTCCTAGCCGATGCCTCTGCAGAGCCCAGCAGGACTGGGGCTTGGTTATTTCCTTCTGGAGCTGAGGCGGGACCTGGTGGGGTGAACTGCCCCCACAGTGGCCTCAACAAGGCCTCAAGTTCTCCTGATCCCGCTAAACTAAGTGGGGTCCAGACCAAAGCCCTGTCCCTCTGATGCCACGGGAAGCCTCCCACCGGGGACAACCCGTCCTCTTGCCCCGGAAATCACCCCTTCACTACCGTCACTAAGCGCCCCTCCAGAGATGCACAGGTAAGTCTGAAAGCGAGTGCTGTTCCCTCATCCTGGGCTACCATATAAGCACCATCTCCTTCAGGATTCCCTTCCCGATCACCCTGACTCAGGGAGTGCCAAGTGTCGCACAAAGGCCCTTTCCACTCCGTCATCCCCCTCGCTTCCCAGCACTTACACCCCAACAGTTGACTGGTGTCCACCTGTTGCTATTTTTTTTTTTTTTACCACCTCCCCTCCACCAACCCCCCCACACAGCAATCCTGTTGTCTGCTACGTTCTCAGTGCCTGGCATGACCACTGCCACACAGTAAGTGCTCAGAAAATAGTGACTGAGAGAGTGAATGAATGAATGAAAGGGCCTCTCTGGGAAATTACCCGAGGAGTCGGAGGCCCCCAGCTGGCTCCTCCACAAGGAGGAGCTTTCTGAACTCCCATCAACAAGGTGAGGTACCTCGAGGATATACGTAGAGCTCCCCAAGCACAGGGACCTAACTAGAGCAACATGCAGCCTCTGGTCTGCAGGGCTTGAAGCCCAAGGACCAGTGCACTACCCAAGCTGGAGTCTGAGAGACCAGACTGTCAAGCCCCACCAGCAGCGGAGAGGTGGCCCTGAGCTAGGAACAGGTGTGGCGCTGAGAACTCAGCAGGAAGGAAGGGATCCCAGGCTCAACTGGATCAGAGAGATTTAGGAAGGAGAGGGAGAGAGGGAGGGAGGGAAGGGCAGGGAGGAGGAGAAGAAGAGAGGGGGAGAGGGAGAGGGAGGGAGAGAGAGAGAGGGGTAAGAGTCTAGCCCCAAGAGAGGTGCGTGTTTCATCCCAGGTCACTCAGGGAGCAGGTGGAAGACTGGACACAGGTGGCCCTTTGGGGCAGGGGACTGATGGAAGTGCAGGAACGGGAGCACCATCATGACGGTGGCAGCCAACAGAGAGCACCGTGTATCCGGTACCAGTCTAAGGGATGTTCTTGAATTGATTTAGTATTAGTCCCTACACCGCCTCTCTGAGGCCGATGCTGCCATCATCCCTATTCTGGGACTCTAACCTGAGGTTAGTTAAATAACCTGCACCAGGTCCTACATGTTAAAGGGGCAAAAGATCCCAGGCCACAAACTCTGGAGCCTACCAGCTCTCCTCCACAACCGGCCTGCCCCTTTTGGCTGCGTGCTCAATGCCCGTACCGAAGCCAAATCACATAGCTTCCCCAAAGGCTGGAATATGCAAATCAGATGGTGGCCTTTGCAAATTTCAAGCCCTTCGGTGGCTTTCCACCGGCTTCCCTCAGGCTGAGCTGCAGGGCCTGCCAGCCCCTGTGGCCACACAGGTACACATCAGTCTGTGGAGCACTTTTGACCCTTGGCACAGAGAGGCACCCTGCTGGGATGCTCTTCTCTCTTGCCAAAGTGGTGCCGGCCTGTTTTATCTTGGAGGGCTTGGTCCCGTCCACATCTGCTCTGGGAAACCTTCCCTGATCCCAGGCTGGGTTCTGGGCTTCCTCTGACCTCCCACTGCCCCTGTATTGGAATCGCCTGGTTTCTTACCATGTAGCCCCCATAAGAACGAGGTAAGCTCAGCTGAGGTCTGGCTGGGCCACAGGCTGGAGCCCAACAGTGCGCATGGGGCCTAGCACTTGGGAGGCGCTAAACAAAGGCTGAATGGCTCAAGAGCCTTCCACGGATCTGCCACCACTTTCCTGGGTTGCTGCCCAAGGCTACGTAGAGCTGGGTACTCTGTACCTTCCAAAGGAGCCTCTGTACATTTATATAAAACCTATCCACAAATATAGCAACCCAATTGTCACCCAAACATCCTTTTTATTTTAAACTGCCAGAGGTTAAACTTGAAAAAGGCTCAATTATTCTCCTAAAACACCTCTGAAATATTTATGAAAACTAAATAAAGAATAAAACGGACACTGATGAACCGGAGGCCTTACCATGGCTAGAAAAGTTGGAAGTTGGAAAACAAGTAGTTTTCTAAGAATGTGAATGTTTACTATTTTTTCTCTCTTATGGCAGAAAATGACAAATTGTCTTTAAAGGTCTGCTGCCTAGCAATCAAGTTCTGCTGAGCTGCTTGGGAGATGTTAATTGTAGCTTCTTCAAACAGTATGAAGAACGTTGAAAGGTCTAAAACTCAGATGTAATAACCAATCTGAGTGATGGGAAGCCAGTGCAGCTCCGGAAGGAGCTGACGACGCTGCTCTGTGCAGACGTAGGGACACGCGCATGGCCCTGACCTTCAGTTCCTCTTCCCGAGACTGAAGACAACAATCACAGAACAGTCTGTCTTGTTTTCCACACCTATTTCCCCAGGAACAACCCAAAACAGGCTCTGCCAGAAACTATCAGTGGAGTCTGACATGACCTCCAAAAGCAAAGCTAATGACCACAGGCAACTTTCCCTGGGCCGTGCACCGAGGTCTCGTACGTGATCACGAGATTTGTGGATGTCACCTGAGCATCTCATCCTGGGACCTTGGTGTCTGCTTCCTTTTCTCAAGGGTGAATTATTGTATCACAGCGTATTTCAGACCAAGAGACACCAAGAGGAGGTTTAGTCACTTAAGGAAAGGCTCCACCGCTGACCATAATTACAAAATAGGATTATTTGTGTAATTATTTGTCGGATGTCCATCTCCTCCAGTAATTCAGCTGAGGAGAAGTGGAGCCTACACGTGTCCTGTTTATCACTGGACCTGTCCGTGGCACCGTGCCTAGCATGCAGCAGGTGCTCAGCAAATCAATGAACGAGCCCCAGGATTTGTCTGAAGTAGGACTAAACTCTGAAACTTCCTGTCCTGCCTAGTAGGGAGAGTAGAGGCAAGAGGCTGGCCCCGAAGATTCCTCCAGGTGGACTTTAGGAATTGGTCTTGGTCAGGGTCTCAAAGTCAATGAAATCAGCTTTGGCCAAGACGGCCTCCCCTTGACCTCTGTCCACACTAGGAGTCCCAACATAAAGCTAGGACTGGCATCTTCCTCCGAATCCCCCTGAGGATGTTTGGGGGTCTGCCAAACGGAACTGCTACTGAGTATCTCATTTTAAATCACAATCGTTTTTTCTGAGCACTTCAATCTCATTAGAAACAAGCTAATTTTGAGAAGTAATTTTCCTGTTAAAACAGGTGCTATGCTAAATACTTGAAATATATATAATATACATGTATATATACACATAACCCCACCTAATCCATATTATCGCCATTTTACAGATAGAGAAACCGAGACTCAAAGAAGTAAACCACTTATTTGAGGTCTGCACTATATTTCAACCACTGCAAATTACTGCCTGGGAATCAGCCAGGTATTTCTTCTTTTTAAGAAATCTACCCTGGGGGGCGCCTGGGGGGCGCCTGGGTGGCTCAGCTGCTTAGGCGACTGCCTTCGGCTCAGGTCATGATCCTGGAGTCCCGGGATCGAGTC
>NW_027397092.1:18354953-18439764 GCF_003265705.2 Callorhinus ursinus | reverse complement strand
AAAAAAAAAAAGAAATCTACCCTGGGGGAGGAAGGTCACCTGGGTGGCTCAGTTGGTTAAGTGTCTGCCTTCGGCTCAGGTCATAATCCCAGGGTCCTGGGATCGAGCCCCACTTCGGGCTCCCCCTCAGTGGCAATCTGCTTCTTCCTCTGACCCTCCTCCCTCTCGTGCTCTCTCTCACTCACTCTCTCTCTCAAATAAATAAATAAAAATCTTAAAAAAAAAAAAATCTCTTCTGGGCTGGAACCTGATAAAGAGTATCTCAGCCAGGGGAGCCAGGGTGGCGCAGTCAGCTAAGACTCCGACTACTGATCTCACGGTCATGAGATCGAGCCCTGTGCTGGGCTCCGCTCAACACGGAGCCTGCTTGGGATTCTCTCTTCCTCTCCTCTCCCCTCCACCCACCCCTGCCGGCTCTCTCTCTCAAATAAATAAATAAATCTTTAAAAGAAAAAAAAAAAAAAGTATCTCAGCCAAGAGCAAACTTACTTACATTAGTCATAAAACACCAGAGAAGGGCTCTGAACATAAACCACCCTCTGCCCAGCCCCATTCAAGCTACCACTAGGCTAATTTGGTCAGACTTCTCTGTCTCTCAAACACACACCCTCTTTCTCTTTCACAAGGATAACAGCACTTCCTGCTCTTTAAAAGAATTTATTACACCCATTTCTTTTGCAAGACAAGCCCCAGAGGCCAGGAGGACTTTCCAGCTGGCGGGAGCAGCAATGCTTCTAACTATACTGGAAGCGGATTCTGCCCCCCACCCCAAGGGAAGGCAGCAGGAGTCTAAGAAAGCAGGCACTTGGCCCAGTGGAAGGGCTCCCCGTCACCGCCCGCCCACCCCACAGGGCAACAGAGGCACTGTTGGCTGGAAACATGGCTTGAAATCACAGGGCAAGCATAAAACCTTTCTGGATTTCCCGTATTTTCTCTCCCAAGCATTTTGCCTTTTCCTACAACGTATGCCATCACTGTTTTTATATAAAATGTTCTTTCAAACATCTGGATAGCACTTGTGCTCCTCCAGGTAGGCATCTTCTTTATCCTGTGGTTTTGCACCCCAACACATTCTGGCCCCCCACGCCTGCACCCAGAATAGAAGGCTCCCGTTTTTTTAAAAGCAACAGGTCAAGCCAATAAGCTGCATCCTCACTCTTCACTTGCTGCCTTTTCTAGGGGGGGGAACTTATATAGGAACTTTCATGGACCCTGGGTCTGGGGGATACCCCACTGGTGACAGAAACTGCTCATTCACAAGGATCACCTTTTTCTCCCAGGCCCTGTCCCCAAGGTCAAGACACTGAGCATGGTGAAGGGCCCCTGTGGGAACTGCAAAAGAGGCCCTATTCTCTCATCTAGGGATATACTAATTTGCCACCAGGGCCTACAAAGGAAACGGACGGTTGGATCCCAACTCCTGCCCACCCCGTTCTGGGACTATCAAGGCTTCGATCCCAGGGAGGCCAGCTTGCACCTCCACTCACTTGCTCCACCTCGGGCTCCACAAGCCTCAGGGACGAACAGTCACAGAGCTCCTCAGTGGCAAAGCTAGCCGCACCTCCCATAACAGACAGTTCCTTGTGTAGCACCTGCATCCTGCTACCCAAGGACCAGCTCCCTGGGGACAGGGTCTGCGTTTTCTGTGCCTTCCCCCCAACCCCCCGCACCCAGCTGGGCCTGTTAGGTGCCCTCAAGCGCTTGTTGAGTTTAATTACTGTCAGCAGCTCTTGGGTCCTGCAGACCTATGCCCTGCCCTCCGGCTGACTTCCTGAAAACCCTGCCCAGGGGAAACCCCCAACATTCGGCCTGCCCTTCTGCCCCAGGCCTGAGGAAGACACGGCCTCAAACAGCAACCTCCAACCCACGGGGCCGGCCTCAGGTCTCCTCCTGAACTGTCCTTCACACCCTGGCGAGGCCGATGGTTTGGAAGAAACCGGTCAGTCCCTTGGCCACAGTGGGGGGGTAGGGGGGGGAACAGCTGGGGGACCGTCCTCACCCACACTCCCTGCCTTTGCTTAGGTCACTGCACCAGGCTGGAAAGCTCCCCTTTGTCCTTCAACCTCGGGGTCCTTCCAGGGAGGATCAAGTCAGGAGCTCCCGTCTCAGCAAATTAAGGAGAAAGCTCTGTGGCCACAGTTCTTAAACCTGGCTTCCAAAAAAGGGGCTTTAAAAAAAGTACAGATACCTGGGGTCCCACTCCAGACCATTTAAGTCAGAATTTCTGGGGGTGAGGTAGGATGGGGGCCTGGTATTAGTATTTAGAAGAATAACCTTCGTGATTCCATCAGATTCTCAGAGATAGGACCCACAAAGTGGTAAGCACCAATAATGGTTATGCCATCTGGTCAGACAAGCCAGGCCAGAAACCCAAGGCCTCGGCATGGTTTACATAGGAGTACCACCTTCCCGGGGCAGGCGAATCCCTTTCCTGCCTGCCGATTCAAGCCCTAAGGGACACATCTCAGCTTTGTTGGGATCCCACAGGCAGGCAGAGCAGGGGAAGGGAGCAGCACGTGTCCTTGGGGTCAACGCTATCTTTTTCCTCTACTGCCAAAGGGGATCCTGCGGCCGACTTCGGACTTGGTGCACTTCTACCAAAAACTCAGCCTCCCAGAAATCCCTGGGCCTGTCCCTTCAGCTCCAGTACTGAGGCCTGGATTCCCCCACCGCCTTTCACAATGGCTGAGGGAGGCCACCCACTGGTTAAAGGCCAGAAGGGAAGCTGGGCCTCATGGCCTGGGCCCTGTCCAGGGTCCTGACTCCTGGTCAGAGCACTTTTTTTCCGGCCCTATAGCACCTTACTCCGGGTATAGAGGGAGCCCCTAGATCTATACCCTCAGGTGCACTCAGAAGGGTGGCCCCTGGCAGGTCATCACGGGCGGTCGCCGGTCTGGCGTAAACCCAAGCCCAGCCCTTACTGTGGCTTTTGGCTCCACTAGGTGCTGGTGCTGCTGCTATGCTAAGGCCTCCAGGCCATCAAATCCCCCAGGCCATCACTGTCCACGGTGAGAAATGAAGAGACAAAGGGAACCATGGGTTTCCCACCAGGGAGGGGACTGCACCATGCTCATCAATTTACAGGCATTCTGGCTGGGACCTTGGGTCAGACTAGGAGCACGCTGTGTGACCAGCCTGACAGCCACCCCACAGAGGTCTTACTCCAGGGACTGGATAGATGGGACTCACAGATCCCCTTCCACCACGGTGACCAAAGCCCTCTGCCCTCAGGCCCAGCAGACTATAAAGGCCCTCCTCCCCAACCCTTTCACAGTAAGAGAGGGGAACCGCCCAGCGAGGAGATTTAGTGCAAACATTATCTGCCGCCAAATCCTTGCTTTTCATCTCCGCCTTCTCATGAGCCAAATAATTTGGAAGCTTTCATTGATGGTTTCCTCTCGGCCCCACGATCGCTTGGAATTTATGCCGGCTATGGCTCAGCCTCCTCACTTAGGGGACGAGGGAAACCTCGTAGGCTACACTCCAGCCTGCTGTGGGAGGAAAAGCTTGTCCTTGGCGACAGTTCAAGATAGGGAGGGCTTCCTCAGCCCTCCTGGAGCCCAGGACTTGAGGGCGGATGTCTTCAGGCAGGCCTCAGAGCTGCCTGCAGAGGCCCCTGGGCTCGAACCCAGGGCCACGCACAACCAGTCCCCAGCAGGGCTGGGCATTGGCACCCCTACAATGATGTGAGTCTATTTTTAGGTGGAGATAGGTTCAAAGGCTCTGTGCTGGAAAACCCAAGAGGTAGGGGAATTTTCAGCCCCATGCAAATCACTCTTTCCCTTTGGCCTTCACTTACACCTGTTTCCTCCCAGCCCCTGGCCTATCCAGGGTACAGACAGCAGCCCTGCCCCTGGGATCTCTGCCTTGAGAAATGGCCCCACCTCCTCCTGGTGTTCAGAGAAAGCAGGGCAGGCAGAGTGGGGTGAACCAGCCAGCCCCAGCAGTTCCCCAGAACTTCCCCAACCAGCCACTGAGAGCAGGGGCAGGTTGAATTCTGAGACAGGTTCCTCATCTCCAAAATGGGCAGAGAATTCCTCCCTCCTAGGTACAGGGAAGGCACATAAAAGTGGCTATTGTTTTACTAATGCAACCACAGTAACCGGGGAGCCTCAGTGGCTCTCAAGATGAGGGTAGGAAGGCAAGGTGGAGTGAGGGTGGAGGAGCAGAGAGGTGGTCCCAGAGGCTCCCAGAGCCCTACAGCACACTCCGCCTCCTGCATCCCAGCGCCCTTGAGCATATCCATCTACCTACTGAGCAGGGCTAGTCCAAGAGGGTGCTTAGAACCTCAAAACAGCAACCCACATGCCCGCCTAATTCCCAGCTTTTGTCCCAGTCCTTACTGCATTCCCGGAGGGATCTCCTTCCATCTCCACCCCTCCCCCATGGGGCCAAAGGAGGACACTAGGTTGGGGGATGGGGATGGGAGGCATCAGGTCTCAACCACCCCACCCCACCCCACACACAAAAGGAGAGTCCCAGGGTAGGCCACCTCAAGGGAGGATGTGGGGAGTTCTTTTTCAAATGCAAGGTTCTGCGGAAGATGCCCCCACTGCCCCCAAGGGGCTGGCTAACTACTGCTGCTCAGGATTGCCCCCGAGCCATGACTGTGGTTGGGGGGGTGGGGAGAGGGCTCCAGGCCCAGAACAAAGATACCCTCCCCCACTCCGTGTCAAGGACTCTGCCCCAAGACTCTGCGCCCTCCCACCCTTGGCAATTTTGGCCTCAAGAGCTTCAGGTCTCGGCTCTATAACCCTGGGATCCTCAATTTCCTTATTGTAAGAGACGGACTGAGAAGGACTAAAAAAGTGAAGTGTCCAGCCCAACTCCTGGCTAGGCTGAACAACGTCTCCTTTAAAGGCCAGATTCAAACCCCCTGCTTCTTGGGGGCTCAATGCTCTTGCAGCTGCATCTGTGCAAAGGGCCTCTTCTGTGCCCAGTGCAATGCACTGAGGACCTGAGAGAGAGTGATGTGGCCCTAGGATGTGATTTTTCAGGCGCCACAACGAGCAGGATCACGATGTCCTTTCATGTCCAACACTACCCACCCCCCACGCTCTTCTCCACAGCTCGAGAAGTCAGGAACACCTACCTCTACGTGCCCCAAGAAACGTCCCGGGTCCAAGGAAGGCAGGCTTGGGATGCAGATGCACAGGACACGGGCAGAAGGAGCAGATGACTTAACTGGATGATCCTGAGGACCGTAGCCCTCACCCCTGTATCAGCACATCCTGGCGCCCTTGGCTTGGCCTCCAGAACATGCCAAATCCAACCACTTCTTCCTCCACTGCCACTACCTGGCTCTCAGCCACCGTGGCTTCTCTCCTGGACAACTGTAGACGAGTCCCCCTGGCTCCCGCCCTTGCCCGCGTATTTCTTCTTCTTCTCCTCACAGCAGCCAGTGGGGCCTTTTGTTAATGTGTCAGACTCTGTCATTACCCGCTTACAATCCTGGAAAGGCTCCTCCTCGTGCTCAGCTGAACTGGAACGTCTTTACAACAACCTACACAGTTTTCACTGGCATGCGCGCCCCCTCCTCCCATTCACTGCACTTAGCCACGCTGGCCTGGCTCTGCAGGGCCCGTCCCCTCTGCTGGGAAGGCTCTTTCCCCAGGCACCTGCAGCGTCCCCTCCCTTCCTCTCCACAGCTCTCCGCTCCTGTCACTTCCTTCCCCACCACCACTTCCTCTTTGTCCGGACACTAGGCACTACCCACCTCTGAGGGCTTCTTTTCGTTCTGCCGGGGCCAGCCCGACTTGGTGCTGCTGGGCAGTTTGGAGCATCGTGATGCAGTTGTAGCGTGACCTGCAGAGAGAGAGCACAGCCCATGAGGGGCCCCTGAAAGGCCAGGGACACCACCCACCCACCCATCCCCATCCAAGGACAGGAAGCGTGTAAGGAAGGCTCTGGCTTGAATGTGCAGGAGGTGGAAACCTCTGTGAGCACCTGTCCCTGCTCTGGACCTCTCCAGGGAGAAGTGGGGACACGAATGCTTCCCCTGCTCACCAAGCACAGGGGTTTCGGAAGTAAAAGGCAGTGACCTGGACTCACGATTGGCTTACTGTGTGACCCATGACAAGTCCCTTCCCCTCTTTGTTCCCCTGCGTCTTCCTCGGAGAAGGAGGCCTTCTGTGGCCACGCTTCATTCCTGCCCCAGGCGGAGACACTCTGGGATGAGGCCCAGTGGGTATGCAGAGGCACAAAAGGGCAGTGGGATGAATGCTGCTCTAAAGTAAACCCATTTACCAGCTTGTCACCCTGGGCAAATGACTTTAGCTCTCTGGGGGCAAAGAGCTGTGAGAATTCAGTGACGCCACGCCTGTTAAGGCTTCGCAGAGTCCCCGGACCAAAGCACGGCCTCCATAAACATGAGCTATCACTGCTAGAGTCTGAGGCCCTGGCTGGACTGCAGGACTGCAGCCTCCACCCCGTGGGTCCAAGCAGTGGCAGCCACGGGTAGGTACAGTGGTGGGGGCTGGTGGGAAGGGAGTATGCCGCAGCCCGGCCCAACTCTGCTGCAGCGGCCCAGACTCCGGCTCTTGCAGGTGCCTGGCCCTCAGGGGTTCCTGTCCTGAGTGAAGTTAGAAGCAGAGGATGCGGTTGTTCTTGGCTCTGCTGAGACAAGCCACAGGCAGTGCGGTTGTGGCCACAGAGGGCCGGACGCTGTGATCTCCTGCCACAGGGAGGAAGGACTGGCCAGGTTAGACACCAGAGCCAAGCTGAGCAAACAGACCCTAAAGGGCAGTGAATGAGACCTGGAGGTAGGAAAGCGGCTGGGACCGACTGGCCGTCTTGGTGCATCGGTCGTCAGGCTCTTGGGGGGCTCTCCGCAGCTGCTCACCACAGACGTGAACAAACTGAGGTGCAGAGCTGCAGGGCTCCAGGCCCAGCCTTCCCGGCAATGAGTTCAGCCTCTTCCTCAGTGCGGGCTCCCCCCAGGGGGCACCGCTAGGCGGAATCCTCCGGGCAGCGCACCTCTCCTATGTAGGGCAGAACGGAACTCCTTACCGGGCCAGCTCACGCAGGCCCAGGTTCCTGCGGCATCTGGGAAGAGCTGCCTTCTGGTACTAGAGAAAAGCTCTCGTCTTCTGCAAACCTCTCTTATCTCCCCCCACATTTGAGAAGAGGCTCCCTAAGCCCCCTTTTCTCCTTGACAATCCCTGTGACCCCCAAGACATCCAGCTGCCACAACCAGCCCATACACAAGTCTACCTCTGGGATTCTCCTGCCAAGATCCCTTGTTAATTCCTTTGACAAACATTTACTGACCATCTATTATGTACCTGATCTAGCTGGGGATACAGCAACCAGCCAGACATGACCCCTCTTCCTCTTATCAAGGAGTTTACCGCTAATTAGGAAATGATATTTATATCAGGTAATTACCATAAAACTTAACAGGTTTTCTGTCTGTTTCTACACAGCCCTGATTTAACATAAGGGCCAGAGAGAGAGGGATGTGTCCCAAGCAGCCAGGAGCAGCAAATGCAAAGATCCAGAGAGGATGTGATCTTTTCTAACCAGAGCAAAACATGTGGGATTGAGACCTAGGGGGGAAAGGGGAGTAGGGTGAAGACACCAAGGCTCAAAAGGCCACAGAGGTGTGGAGACTTTCTCAGGAGTACAAGGAACTGGCCTGATTTATGCTTTCATCAACTTTTGAGACCATGGGGCAGCCTCCCCCCATTTGGGCCTGTGGGCCTGATAATTATTCCAATGCTTTCCTTGCAGGAGCCCCAAATGGAAGGCCTTACTGTCAGTGGTGTCAGAGTTGTCGCTGCTGATGGAGTATTTTCGCCTCTTCTCTTCCATCTGCAACAAAAGGCAGGCCCCATTATACTTACAGGAGGCTTGGGAAATCCTCAGTCTCCTAGAAAACTGCCCGATAACCTACCTCCCCATACTCACCCTGCTGCAGTGGAAGAATAACAAGGCCCTGCCCTAGCCTTCTCCCCAGGCAGCTTCACCCTCTCTCCCCACCCACCCACGGGAGCCCGGGGGGTGGGGCAGGGGGCTGCATCTCCCACCTCCTGACCCCAGAGCCTCAAGATGAACAGGAGTCTGGCCAAAGATGTCAGAGGGAGGGCAAGGGGGTCAGTAGCCCCAGAACAATTAGGGCCTGCTCAGCCCTAGTTTCCACTCAAGGCAACTCAGGTCCTCCAGAGAATCCACTCCCCCCCCGGAGGAGGAGCAGAAAAGTGAAACAAGCCCGACTGTTCCAGAGGGACCATGCCATCTGAGTTTAGAAACAAGCCAGCTCAGACAGCACTAAGGGCACATCCTGAGGGTGGTGGCCAGAGGAGCGTGGAAAAGAACTAGGAGCAGGGAGGCTCTGAGCTGGGTCCCTGAGATGCGCCCAGCCCAGGGTGACTGGTCCTAGGCTGGGCTGCCCTCCCTCCTGCAACGTCCTTCTCCAGATAGGAGCATAAACCAACTTTATCTCAACTACAGTATTTTACTTCAAGGTAAGATGGCCAGCTCCCCACACGGAGCTCCTTCCTCTACCAACACTGGCTCGGCTCACGTTCCTAACACCCCGGGAAGCTCCGAGTTACTGGCTTCCTTACTACAGAGGCACAGGGCCTTGTCCTGCTGTAACTGGCCGAACTGGGATTTGAATCCACGTGGTCTTATCCCTGAGCCCACACTGAGCTGCCTCTGGGCCTGGGTGAGCTCTTGCCTGAGGACAGTGCTTTCCCACCCACTATTTCCTGGGATCTTGCAGACTCCAGGGTGGCAGAGCTTGCTCCAGTCTCCTCTTGGAGGGGAGGACCCCCAGGGGCTCGTTCACCTGCCTTGGGTCTCACAGCTAGTCAGGGGCCGAGTCCTAATGTGAGAACAGATCTGGGATTCGGGACCCAAAGCATTTTCCACCACATCCCTTGTTAGTCTGGAACCTGGGCCGCCTCACTGCCCGAGGCGAAGGGCAAGGAGCCAATGTCAGTCGAGAGAAAGTTCCGCTTCCCAGCCCAGCTGCAGGCCAACCAGGGTCCCCACCTCTGCTTGGGATCCTATGGGCCACCTGCCACTGCCACCCACTCCAAGTCTGTTTACGCCGAGCCCTGGGTTTCCCCTTATCTCACGGTGGCCCTGTAGAGACAAGGGAACATGAGCTCTCTAAGGTGGGGCGTGACCATCCAGACCTCTGAGCCAACCAGGACCTTCTCCTCACTCCAGTGTCTTCTAACAGCAGGAACAGGATGACGGAAAGGTTCACTGGGGCTGCTTGCTGCGAGCTCCAAAGGGACAGGCAAAGTTCTGTCCAGAGGGTGCAGAGGTTCTGGAGGGAGCCTGAGGACACCAGCAGCACAGGTGCCCAGATGTCAATTGCTAAACACTCATTGTGGCAGGAGGAGGATGCCTCGGTACACAGGGACCTCATGAAGCCCTCAGAGCAGCCCTTCTAAGCCAGCGGGCACGATGGCTGCTTCCCTTTTGCAGATGAAGAAAAGGAAGCACAGAGGTTAAGTGACTTGCTCAAGATCGCAGTGCTTGTAAGAAGTTTATCTGGTCCAGGAGCACATGCCCTTGACCTTCAGACTTCTCTGCCTCTGTGCAGCAGAGTACTAGCAGGTCGTGGACTGAATGGGGCAATAATGCTCTGCCACCCACAGCTGCCATCCTTGCTGTCCTCCAGCGTCTGAGTGTGACAGAGAGGACTCCGACAGGGCCCTGACCCTCGCCTGCATCTTACCAGCCCGGTGCTCTAACAGGTGGGGGCGGCAGCAGGAGGAGAAGCGCTGTAAATGCAATCCTGCCCATGATCCCACGTGTCTCCACTTCCAAGCCTGCCTCTCCCAAAGGAGAAAAGCAGGAGCTCTGGATTCGGGGGATGTCGAGTTCAAATCCTAGCTCTACCCCTCTGCAGACCAGGGATCTCGGGAAAGACATACCTTCCCGAGGACAAGGACTCGATCTGGATTTGTACGTAAGTCTCCTCAACTTCCAATGTTGGCAACTGCTTCAGAATTTTAAAAACACTTTGAAAGGGCCAAACCAAACACATCTGTGGGCCAGAATCGGCTGGTGAGAATAAACGAGAGCAGCGTCAAGCCCTAAGCACGGCGGCTGGCTCTCCACATAGGTGCTAGTCACTCTGTGAAAATCTGGGGCCAGGTGAGGAGTCCTCCTCGCTGCGCCCACCCGAGCGGCTCCTGTACAGTAAGTCAGCCTGCCCGGAACAGGACCCCTTGACTGCCAGTGCCCTTCTCATAATGCTGTTTCCTGCTGCCCAGGGACCTGTCACAGGTGACCTGCCCGCATGCAGACCTGCACCCCACCCTCAGCCACCCTCCCCGTCCAACCTGCCCTCCGTGAAAACGCCCCAGAGTTCTCCTGGGTAGGGTGTTATTAAGGGAGCAGATTTTGTGTGGCTTAATTGGAATAATAACTAGGCTTCCGAGGGAAGCTGCTGTTTTGCGAGTGAAGCTTCTTTCCTTTGAACCAAGTCCGTTCCAAAGGCTTCCCCGCCTCAGGTGAGGCTCCACTGTCAGTGGCTAATGAAGCTCCGAAGGAGGCCTGGGCTCTCCTGTGGGACAGCGCTTCGTCCCTGGAACCCCCCTTCCAACTCAACTAGGAGACAGGGAGGACTCCTTCACCAAAGCGGAAATCTAGGTCGTGGTGGTGGGTGCTGACACTTGGGTCTTAGCCTCCGGTTTTCTCTCTCCACTGGCCCCTCCAATCTCTCCCAAAGCAAGGTCTGCTCTGGGAGAACGCCCCAGTGTCCTAAGGCACTTACTTGCGGGGATAAAAGTGTTTCTGAAGCCCTACCTATAAAAGAGAGTCTAGGAAAAGAAAAGGTCCCCTTTTCCTTCCTTGGCACCTCCTACACCACCCCAGCACAGAGACAGAGAGAAGGAGCTCTCCTTCAGGAGTGTGGGTGTCCTACTGTTCCTTCGGTGGAGAGCCCACAGCCTCTGTGCAATCTCTGCCCCACAGCCAACCCCTGGCAAGTCCAGTGGGCTCTCTCTCCAGAACATACGCTGAATGCATCCACTTTCCCTGCCTCTCTCCTGCTACCACCCTGGCCCACCCCGGGCCCAAACCAGTCCCATCTCTTGCCTGGACTTCACACTCATCTCCCAGCTCCCGCTATTGCTCCTCCCCAATCTAGAATCCACAGAGCAGCCAGAGTGACCTTTAAAGAAAACATAAATCAGATCAAGTCATACCCCCTTTTTAAAATCTTTCAAAGGCTTCCTGCTGATCAAAGGACAAAACTCAAGCCCTTGACCACAATATCCTACATGATCCGGTCCCTCCCTACCTCAGCAAGTTCACAGGGACCACGATCCCCTTCCTCAATGCTTTCTGGCTACACTGGTCTCCTTTCATCTCCTGAAATAAGCCAAATATTCGCTTCGGGACCTGTGCACAGGATGTGCTCTCTGCCTGGAAGGTTCTATGTAGTCTATGCATGTCTGACTCTTTATCCTTCACATTTCAGCTTAAATGTCAAGGAGGTCTATGCCAGTTACTTTATCTAAAGAGAGCCCACAACGCCGTCAGTCAACATCTGCAGAGCATCCACCACAGTTACTGTCTGTCGATCTACTTGTTGAATGTCTTCCTCCTTGGAGAGGGGAGTAAAGGGCACGTCTGTCTGATCTCTGTGGGAGCCCCCCGGCCCCTCGAGTTATCCCCAGCACACAATAGGATAGGGGCTTGGTACCCAGGGAGTGCTGAGTAAGTTCTTGTCCCCTCCCTGTACAAGTGTGGGGAGCACACGGCCCAGCTGGCCGGCCTGCAGCTTGCAGGAACAAACACCCCAGGCCAAGATTTCACCCTGTTTTCACAGCCTGCCTTCCTCATCTTAACCTCACACATTTTCCAGGAGGCTTTACTTGGTTGGGCTCCTGGCTAATGATCAATGTCAACTCAGTAATAGGGCAGCAATTTGGTGGCAGATGTTTTCTTGGCAGCACTAGCCATTGGTCTTAGTGGGGGCCTTGGGTCTGGACTTGAAACACCAATGCCCAATGCCAGCCCCCTTTAAAGACCTCTCCGCAAATAAACTCAAATAAACACCCTGGGCCTCCATTAACGCTCTTCCAGCTGACCCTGGGAACAGTGGGCCTTTCAGCTCTGCTAGTGCAGCCGCTCCCCGGGCAGTTAAAACACCCCAACCTGGCCTCCGGCCTCTCCTCTCTGGGGGCCACCAGACCTGCCCTGCCCGCCACCACACACAGCAGGACTTCGTCTTCCTCCTTAAAAAAAGGGGGGGGGGTTGGCTTTCAAGCAGGCAATTTACCATTCCAGACACAATCTTTCAAAGAGAAACAAAAACTTTCCCTGTCTGAGGCAGGCCGCTTAGGCGTGTGTGTAATAAGATGCTAATACAATTTAATGATATTTCGGCTGGAAAACCTGTCCTCAGAGCCTCCTTGTGTCGGGAAGGCCAGACGTTCAGAAAACAAGAACTGCATGCTCTTAAACCGCTGTAAGTGGGGGTCAGAGCCCCGCTCTTTCCTATCTCTCATTAACTTTAATGCCTTCTTGGGGACAGTAATCACCATTACAGAAATGACTTTGTACACACGGACCCTCAAACGTGCTTCTCTGAGCATGGGGGCTCCTGAGCCCTCCTCCGACACTTATCATGGCCCACCTGCAATTCCAAGTGTCCCAGAGGGTACCCAGCTCCCTTGGAACACGCTGCCCACACCCGCCCCCCAAACCCAGTTCTGGGGACATACCTAGGGGGTCCTGGAAGAATGAAAGGGGTTTTGTCTACTTTGTCCTTCGGCACCTTCTCACCCTACCCTCCACCTCAGAGAGGGCAAAGCTCAGTCCGCTCGCTCCCACAGATGGCTGCCCATTGGCAACTGCAGGGTTCTTCCGATCCCTTCTTCAGAGAAGGGAGCTGGCTCTCTGGCCTAGCCTAAAGGGGAGAGATCAAAGGTCAAAGCTGCATTTGGGCCCTCTGTAGATCATCAGTAATAGTAAAAATGGCCAATACTAATCAAGTGCTTACCACATGCCTGGCTTTGGGTTTAATCTTCTTTATGCAATATACTGCTCAATCCATACACCAATCATGGGGTAGGGACTGTTATTAACCCCACTTGCAGATGAAGAAAAGTGAGGCACAAAGCAACTGTCACAGCTGGTAACTGCATATAGCTATAGCACTCAAACCCAGGCTATGTGACTCCAGGTGGTGCACCCCACCCCGCACGCTGGCTACCACGCACAGGCCTACAACCCCAGAGTGTGGCTAGGGTACTCCAGATTCCTATGGGTTATCTGAGAACCTCCCTGGGTTCCTAAACCTCGAGCCACACAGTCAGGGTCCTATGTGGATGGAGGACAAAGCAGGCCAATCCTGGCCTTCCCCTAAAGCACCTAAAGGCAGAACTAACTGTGAGGTCTGTGAAGAGCCTGCTGGATGGGTTGTGAAGAATGTGGACTGGAAGTCACTGAACCCAGTCTTGGGTATAAGAAAAACTACCTCCCCGTTACTCGGAAGTCCAGTTAACCAGAACAGCCCGCACCCCCCCCGCCAAGGGGCTCAAGGATGTGATAGTAGTCAGTGTCAAAGGCCTACCCTCAAGACTCTGGGTTGCACCTTGGGGACTGAGACCAGCAGTCCCACCTCACCCGCCAATGAAAGCCAAGTGGAAGCTCTCTTGGATTAGTGTTACTGGCCATTGAGCCGTGCAATTTAGGCAAAGGAAAAGCATGCTGGATGGGAAATGTTCTGGAAACATTTGCTGCATCCCAAGTCCAAACAACTTTGTCCTTAAACACTTCATCTCCAAAAGTGCTGGGGAGACCTTTGGCCAAACAATTTCAAAACCAACACTCACTACAAGTCCTGCTGCCTGGGGCGAGGACTTCCCTCTGCGAGGGATTTGCTGTAGAACCAAATGCTTTTCCACTCCAAACAACAACCAACAGCACTTGGGACAACGGAGAGGACTCCAGATCAAACAAACATCCCTTTTTTCCCCCCTACCATGCAAACTTTCTCAATAAATTATTCGCCCACTTCGGATCAAAGCCTGTTTTGCAGCCTGTGACCTAAAAAGCAAATAGCGTCTCTTAAACATGAAAGCCCTCCTCCCTGCCTGGGTCGGCTTTATTACTCATTCCTTCCCCTTACAGTTATTCTGTTGTTATTTTCCTCCTCTGCTTGTTAGATCGCTCTGCAAGTCCCAACCCGCCTGAGGAAGAAGAGACGGGAGGAATGGTGCGTTCACTTGGGGCCCTAAGGTGAGAGAGGAAGTCAGGGTAGGGGAGAAGCCAGCACCCTGGGAACCCAGGAAACAGGGCCAGGCCCGGTTGGCAGCTCCTTGCACGGCCCTTTTGCCAAATGTCCTACTGGGAATTTTACCAGTGAAGGGAGGGAATTAATGCCACGGTGGGAGGAGGGGCCAGGCGGCCGTACCACCACCTAGGCCCCTGATTCGGTCTGCAAACAGAAATGTTAAGGGGACGTCCTGATAGCCAGTCTAGGCTGAAAGCTTGGGGCTCCTCCCCTTTCCAACAAAGGCAAGGCGGCAGGCCAGTCCTGCCCTCTCAGACCCTCCCCAATCCTCTTTAGAGCCGCTCTGAGTGCAGACACGAAGACTCCCGATGACCCCCTACAAACTCAGCCTCTGGGTAAAACTTTGTGTCCCGCAGTGGATGAGCAAGGGGTGCTGAGCGCGGGAGCACGGTCTGGAAATCTGCAGAGAGCAGAGTCGCCCGGTGCAGCGGCGCCCTTGGCTCGGGGCAAAGGGAAACACGGCCCCTCCCGCCCCCACCAGCCCCGGGCACTAGACCTGCAGCCAAGGTGGTTTAAAAAAAAAAAAAAAAAAAAAGCGTCCCGGCCCGCGGCGGAGGCTAAGGGGATTGGGAGGGGGTGGCGCGCGCCTCCAGCCCGCCCCTGGAGGCAGTTCGCGGGACCGCAGGCTGGAGGCGCGCCGGCGTGATTCCGACCGCGGGAGCCGGGAGGAGGAGCCGGAGGTGGCTGCGGGGGGCTCCGGCCCAGGCGAAGGAAGGGCAAGAGGCGGTTCGGGCCGGGGGTGGCGGACTTAACGCTAGGGGCGGGGGGAGGGCTTTAGGTGAAGCGGGTAAGAGGAGCCGAGCCTCTTGGGAAGTGGGTAGCTACGTGTGGCGGGGGACTGGGTGTGTGGGGGATGTCCTGGGCCTCTGGAAGCCACAGCGAAGCCTTCCTGCCTGTCTCGCAGACATCCTCGTCTTCTGATGTAACAGCTACGAATCGCCAAGCTGACCCCTTCTCATCCCTTGGCCTGGAGAATAGAGTGGCTCAGGGATAGGCGGGAAGGGACCGGAGGGAGCCACAAGTCTGCACCCAGGCGGGGAGGAAGCGGGCGGGTGCCGCTCCGCAGGCGCAGGCGAGTGGGTGGGAAGGAAGGAGGGAGAGAGGGAGGAAGGAGGTGAGGCCGGGAAGATGCCACTGCCGGGGGCGGGGCGCGGCCGGGGATCCGGGAGAGGGACTGCAGCGGTGCTTGGTGGGGGCTGGGGCTGCAATGTCACTTATTTGAGGGTCAGGTGAGCATGTCCCAGGCTCAGACTGCCACTTGCCTACATCTTCCCGCTACCACCCAGGCCGCAGGGGCGGAAGCGGAGGGCAGGGGACTGCATTACCGTCCCCGAAGCGGGACGCGAACCAGGAGAGTTGGGAGAAGGTAAACAAGGGCCACGCCCCCTGCCGTCGCCCCGCGGGCGCGCACCCGCCACTCCGGCCGCAGCCGGTACATTTCCACTCTCCCAGCGCTTCTCCCCCGCCGGACTCCCGCGCAGCCCCGGAGGGGGGCTATCCCCAACCCCAGCCCCCGCCCCGTACGCCGGGGCTGCACACCCGGCATACTCACCTGGAAAGGGTGTCCCCCGCCCCTCCAAAACACTGTGTTTAATTTGTGCAGAGCCTCCGAGCCGGGGAGCTGAGCATGCTGCCCCCGCGTGCAGCGCCCGCGTGCACCCAGCCCAGAGAGGGGGCGACAGGGCGGAGGCGGTGGCCCCCGGAAGGTGTCTGGGACCGGACCGGCTGCACGTGAGCCCAGCGCGGAGTCATGTGCACCGGCTCAGCCCGGTTCGGCGGCCGGACGTGCTGCGTATCAACAAAATGAAACTCAGGGCGACAGGAGGGCAGATAGGTCCAGGTCCTCTGAACCCCCATCCCCGGCAGAACGACCTCCCCACCACTGCTGTCTCCCGCCGCAGCCCCTCCGCGCGGCCGGAGCCCGCGGGGCAAGTTGCAGCCCTAGCGCGCCCCCGCCCGCCCGCGCCCCCTCACCGGCCCGGGGGCGCTTTGCCGCAGTCATTAATAAAGAAGGTCGCCAAGCTCACCCTTCCAAAAGTTGTTGTTGCATGCGCCCCTCTCAGCCTCCCCGCAATGTACTCTTTAAAAACACGACTGACCAACATGCGCAATCTCTCTCCCCTGTGCTGTGCATCCCCCCCCCCCCCCCGCGCCCTGGCTTCCTAGAACAGGCAGCCAGCAGGAGAGAGAGGGAGCGAGCGAGCAAGAGAGAGAGCGAGAGAGCGAGGAGCGCTGGCAGATCTGTTGCAAAAACACAAAATAACGCCGCGGAGATGCGCAGGGCCCATCGCTGGGGGCTGGATCTTACCTTCCTCCGCGGTGCCCTTCCGAGGGGCGCTGCCCTGGACTACGCGCCGCGGCGGGGGCCGGCGCGGGAAGGATGCTCCCGAAACCCGGAGCTCCTGGGGCCGGCGCGGGCGGGCGGGGGGCGCGCATCCATCCGGGGTCGCAGCGAGGGAGGCGGCCGGGCCTGCGGCGTCCCCGGCCCCGCACCCCTGCTGGGGACGGTCAGCCCGCTGGACCTAAGCCCTTGCCGCTAGGAATGGGCGCAAAGTAACTCCATGGACGCTACTCACCCCCCCCCAAAATAGCCTCCAACTGCGATGGCCGCGGTCGGCACCATTCACCAATCCCCCTGTGTATGTTTCTGTTTCTTTTTAAACCAAGACTTCCTTGTGATCTCTTTAGAAAAAAAAAAATGTGTTGGGGTGGGGGTGGGGTGGGGGCGGGCGGGAGGAGCGAGGGAGGGGGAGTAGCCACTTTTTTCTTATTCACTCGGATCTCCACTCCTGACACCCCCCGCCGCCCGCCCCCCCCCCCCCCCCCCCCGCCCAGTTGTTTGGCTTCGGCAGCGGGTCCAGGTAGCGTTGCAGGCCTCGGGGGGAGGGTGCTCTGCCGGGCCGTCCGTGTGCCTGCACCTCGGGCCCAGACTCCCCATGGGCTCTGGGGCGCCCCCAGCCCGCCCTGTCCCCAGGGCCGGGCCGAGCGGCGGCTGCGCCCGTGCAAGTCCCATCAGGTCTGCTCACACTTCACACACTCACACACACACCCCGCCCCTCCACTCTCTCACTCACACTTTCTGCTCACACTCCGCCCCCTTCGCGCCCCAGACCCGGGCGGCGCCCCCCGCAACCTTAAAAAAAAAAAAAAAAAAGCAAGCTTATACTTAAAAAAATCTTTTGGCGCCATATTAATGACGTACTTAAAATTTGCCATTTCTCCCTGCGTCAAAAAGACGTTTCTTTGCAAATAACAGCCTGAAGGCGACACTCGCGGAGGGAACGAGGTTTGCACTGAGCACCCCGCCTCCCGGGGCTCCAGCGCTGGAAGACCCTCGCCCTAGGCCCTGCTCCCGAATCGCTGGTTTAAAAATGCGAATCGAATAAATCGCGTGGCGCTTTGCAGCGCCAGAAGTGAGCAGAAAGTGCTGGCCGGAGCGGAGGGGAGGGGCGCGCGCGCGAGTCTGGGGGAGGGGGCGCGGCCCTCCTCCCCCACCCACAGCAGATGGAAACTAACATCCCGGGCGGGGGAAACTTGAAATTGTGGACGACCTCAAGAAAGGAGGGGCGGTCCGTAGAAAGGGTCCCTCTCGGGTTCGTCGCCCCCTCCCCCGCCCGGGTGCCTCCGGGTTCCCAGCTCTGCCCCGCATTTCCGGGGGGTGGGGAACGCAGTGATGGGTGGGTGGGTAGCTGCTCGTCCCGGTCCCAGTTGGAGTTTGCCCCGCGGTGTCCCCTTCCCCCCCCAGCTCGTCCTTCCCATTACCCCTAAAGGGTTAAAAACCGAGGGGGCAACTTCCAAAGGTTGGCACTTGGCGAGGAAGCGGGGCGCCCCTCTCCCCACCCTTCGCCTCCTCGCCCCTCCTCCTCCGGCTCCACTTCCCGACTTGACCTTGTGGTGCACAAACAGTGCGCTCGGATCCTCGCAGTTTCTGGAAGAAGCGCTTGCGCTCGCCAGGCAGGCGGGCTGTCGGGCGGCTAGCAGGCGGTGGCGGGGCCTTGGGTCCGTTCCCGGAGCCGCGGGCCACACCCACCCAACCCGCTGCGCCCGCCACGCTCACCTTCTCTCGAGGAAGGAGCTGGGCTGGCCTCCTGGGTGGGGAGGTGTGGGGGGCAAGCTGCAGCCTTTCCGGATGCTCCCAGCTGGGGAGGGGCTGGTCTCAGGCTGGGGAGACCTGGGAGCCTGGGTCAACATCCCCAAAGCATCGCTGCCAACTTTTCCTATCCTCTCCCTTTGGCTGCCCCTCAGAGATAATCCAAATAATTTTTTTGAACTCACCTTTGGCTTTGAAGGCATGTGGGTGAGTTGTGAACGGGGACAGCAACCGCCTTCCCTCTCCAAGACTGAAGGTTGTTTATTCTTTCTTTCTTTCCCTTCCAGCCCCCTTCTATGGAAAGATAAATATACAATTTACATAAGATGACATTTATGTGACAATTAAAAAGATCCCCCGATGGAATGTTGTGAACACATTTGCTTATAGGAGAAATAAATCTAATAATAAACAAACTCATAATAAAAGCACAAATCCTCTGACAGGGTAGATTGTCTACACAACAAAGAGGGAGATGATGAATGCAGAAATAAGCACTTTTTGCAACAAGAAAGAAATATGAGCTCAAAGGGAGTCACTGCAACATTTTCTTCCTTGGCCTTCATTCACAAAGTCTGGGGAGGCTTGTCTGGCAAGATTGAGGCACTGGGGTACCACCTCCTGGTTAGACCTGACTCCAGCTCTGAGTGGTCATTTGTTAGGATTTTCTCAAACCCAAGCTCAATGCCAGAAAACAGATGACACAGGCTGTTCGCATGAAACAACATGGTTAAATACCTGGATTCTAATCCTGGCTTTGCAATTGAGAAGCTACTTGATGTGGACAAGTGCATTCATCTCTCTGGGTCTCTTTCTTCTTCTGTAGAACAGGATGGCTGGAGGGGTCCTGAAGCGGTGTGTGTGTGTACATGCTGTTTGTGTAAACACAAACACTCCTGGCTCAGAGTGCACAGTGCACATTAGCACTTTCCCTGGTGCTTAAGTTTTGGAAGGGGGACCGTGCTCCCTGAAAGTTCTTAACACTGAAAAACTGGAGAACAATGATTTTTGTCTTGCTCTCCATGAGGACCTAGACAAGATCTCCCAGTTGGGGCAAAAAGGAAGGCGAGGAGGAAAAACTGATACGTGGTGGGCTTCATGGTCAAGGTCCAGATGGCAGTCTCAACCACACATCTGAAGTGGGAATGGGGGTACCAATTGACAGTGGCACAGTCTAAAGAAACCACTCTGATTGGGTCTGGTTGCAGAGGACTTACATGCACCAAAGGACGGGACAGTCTCCTCCTCTTAAGCCATCAGGATCCTGTGAACCTTGGCAAGCAGTTATAAAATGACCTAGAGAGAAGGAAGAGGGAGAAGATGACCATTTATAGAGCACCTGCTCTGTGCTGTGCACTATGCAAGTCGTTCCATTTCATCCTCACAAAAATCCCATTTTACCTATTGAGAAAGATTTAGTGACTTACGAACAGTCACACAAGCTGGCAAGTGGTGGTAGAATTGGCACCTAGTCCACACGACCCCAAAGACTACATTTTTTCCATTTTACCCCACTGCCAGAAATAAAAAGTAATAGCATTATTGGTTTGATTGAGGATGGGGGCCTGATTGATATAATAGCAAGAAAGAATTTTGTGGGTAGTACTTTGCCTCTAAGGTGGTTCACTGAATTTGGGTGAGACCCAGGTCATCTAAGGAGTCCTTGGAAGGCACTTCTTGTTTAGGACAGGAAGCTCCATCAGAATTCTTGGATTCCCACTGTTCTCTGCTACTGTTTAAGGTTACCCTTGAAAATGTTAACAGAATAATAGCAATGGAGCTAATTATAACTCCTTAGTCTTTAGTAAAAACCTCACAAATCATTAACTTATTACAGAAAAAAATGAGAAGAAACATAAAGTTCTTGGAGACGTAATTATTCACTTTTTTCAACAAATATTTATTGAGTGTGGGGCGCCTGGGTGGCTCGGTTGTTAGGCTTTTGCCTTTGGCTCGAGTCATGATCCAGGGATCCTGGGATCGAGCCCCACGTCGGGCTCCCTGCTCAGCGGGAAGCCTGCTTCTCCCTCTCCCACTCCCCCTGCTTGTGTTCCCTCTCTCGCTGTGTCTCTCTCTGTCAAATAAATAAATCTTTTAAAAAAATATTTACTGAGTGCCTCTGGTATACCACGCACCATTCTAGGGGCTGAGGACACAGCACAAAAATGACAGACAAAAATGCCTACTCTCATGGAACTCACTTACTAGTGGAAGGAGATACACAAAATTTTTAAAAGTAAAATATATTTGAAGGTTAGTAAATGCTATTCCGAAAAAATTAAGTAGGAAAGGGGGATAGGGAATGTGGTCATGCAATTTAAATAGAGTCCTCAGGGAAGAGCTGCCTGAGAAGGTGGCTTCTGCATAAAAGGAGGTGAAGGAATGAGCTGTGAGGGCTTATGGGAGAAGAACGAGCATTCTAATTCTAAGTCAGGGGTTCTTGACATGGAGTCCATGGACACCCCCCCCCCTACAGATATCTGTGGATAGAAATTCAGGGGGTCTTGGCTTTAGATGGGGAAAAAATATATCTTTATTTTCACTAATTAACATTTAGCATGTTCTTCAATTATGAATGCAGACAGCAAATCACAGTGATATCAGCACCACCTGTGAAGCCATTGCTAGTAGAAATCACAGATATTTTCATATCACATTATCGTTGTTACAACTACCTTAAAATATCATTACAGTTATCACTACTTCATAATTATGCTGCTAGCTCTTATAATTTAATGAATTAATAAGAAACACATATATTACTGTGTATTACACATTTTAAAAATGCTTTGAGAGTTGTATTTCAACATACTTGGTTTTCTTTATAATTTATGAAGCTTATTTTATGGACTTAAAGATATTATTCTCAGAAGGAATCCACAGGCATCACAGACTGCCAAAAGGGTCCATGGTACGAAATAAAAGAAACAACTGTCTCCACGGAGAGACCAGCAAATGCAAAGGTCCTGAGGCAGGAATGTGCTTATTATGTAAATGTATAAGAAAGAGATTATATAGGGTGTTGTTAGGAACTTGGCTTGTGCTAGGTGTAATAAAGATGCTTTTGAGCAGAGGAGTGACATGGTCTGACACTGGATTTTACAGGTTAGTTTGCTGGAGGACAGCCTGAAAGCAGAAAGGTTGAAGCTGGAAGACAGGTTAGAAGGTTACTGTAATAGACCAGGTGAGAGATGATGTTAACATGCACTAGAGGGGCGCCTGGATGGCTCAGTCATTAAGCGTCTGCCTTCGGCTCAGGTCAGGATCCCAGGGTCCTGGGATCGAGCCCCGCATCGGGCTCCCTGCTCAGCAGGAAGCCTGCTTCTCCCTCTCCCACTCCCACTGCTTGTGTTCCCTCTCTCGCTGTGTCTCCCTCTGTCAAATAAATAAATAAAATCTTAAAAAAAAAACATACACTAGAATGGTAGCAGTGGAAATGGTCAAATTCCATATATATTATGAAGATAGCTCTGACATTTATTGATGGGGTGTGAGAAAACAAGGAGTCAAGAATAACAACAAAAGTTTTGTCTTGAGCCAGTGGAAAAACAGAATTGCCATTAACTGAGATGTGCAGACTATGGAAGGAGTAGATTTGGGGCAGGGTAAGGAGCTCAGTGTTACACATGGTAAGCTTAAGAGACCTACTAGATGTCCAAATGCTGTCATCCTATAGGCGGCTAGAAATGGCAGCCTCACCTCAGGGGCATATTCTGGGCTAAAGACATCTTTTGAGAGGTATCTATAGGTGACTGGTATTTAAAGCTATCTAAGGCTGTTTGAGATCACTAAGGAAGTGAGTGCAGAAAGAGAAGAGGTCCAAGGATGGTGCCCTTGGCCACTGCAATGTTAAGAGGTCTGGAAGATGAAGAAGAATCAGCAAGATATTGTTAAAAAGGAAGTGTTCAGACCTTTCTCCAAAGAAGAGATACAAATGGCCAATAAGCACATGGAAAGATGCTCAACGTTGCTAATCATTAGGGAAATGCAGATCAAAGCTGCAATGAGGTACCACCTCACGCCCAATAGGATGGGTACTATTTTATTTTATTATTTTATTTTTTTAAAGATTTTATTTATTTATTCGAGGGGGTGGAAGCGAGAGTGCACGTGCACAAGCAGCAAGGAGGGGCAGAGGGAGAAGGAGAAGCAGACTGCCCCTTGAGCAGGGAGCCCGACATTGGGCTTGATCCCAGGACCCTGGGATCCATACCCCAAGCCAAAGGCAGACACTTGACCAACTGAGCCACCCAGGCACCCTGGATGGCTACTATTTTAAATATTTTTATTTTATTTATTTTTTAAAAAAGATTATATTTATTTATTTGAGAGAGAGAGAGGGCACAAGCCGGGGTGGGGGCAGAGGGAGAGAGAGAGAGAGAGAGAATCTCAAGCAGACTCGACGCTGAGGGTGGAGCCCTTCCCAGGGCTCAGTCTCATTACCCTGAAATCATGACCTGAGCCAAAATTAAGAGTCCAATGCTTAACTGACGGAGCCACCCAAGCACCCCTTTTTATTTTATTTTGAAGTAGGCTCCACACCCAATGTGGAGTTTGAACTCACAGCCCTGAGATCAAGAATCCCACGCTCTACCAACTGAGCCGGTCAAGTGCCCCAAGATGGCTACTATTTTTAGAAAACAGAAAATAACACATGTTGACCAGGATGTGGAGAAATTAGAACCCTTGTTGTGCTCTGTCAATGAGAATGTAAAATAGTACTGCTGCTGTGGAAAACAGTATGGCCATTCCTCAGAAAATTAAAAATAGAATTACCATATGATCCAGCAATTCCATTTCTGGGTATATACTCAGAAGAATTGAAAACAGGGTCTTGAAGAGGCATTTGTATACTTGTGTTCATAGCAGCATTATTCACAGTAGCTAAAATGTGGAAGCAACCCAAGTGTCCACTGATGGATGAATGGACGAATGGGTAAGCAAAATGCAGTATAGACATCTGACGGAATATTATTCAGCCTTAAAAAGGAAGGAAACTCTGCCACATGCTACAACATGGATGAACTTTTGGGTCCTTATGCTAAGTGAAATAAGCCAGTCACAAAAGACAAATACTGTAGATGTCTAGAGTGGTGAAATTCACAGAGACAGAAAGAAGAATGGTGTTTTCCAGGGGCTGGGGTAGGGAGGGGAGATGGGGACTCATCGTTTAATGGGTACAGTTTCAGTTTTGCAAGACGAAAGAGTTCCAGAGATGAATGGTGGTGATGGCTGCACAACAGTGTGAATGTACTTAACATCACTGAACTGTACACTTAAAAATGATTAAGGGGACGCCTGGGTGGCTCAGTCGGTTAAGCGTCTGCCTTCGGCTCTGGTCATGATCCCAGGGTCCTGGGATCGAGTACCGCAGCGGGCTCTTTGCTGAGCAAGGAGCCTACTTCTTCCTCTGCCTGCCTCTGTCTCTCTCTCTCTGATAAATAAATAAAATCTTAAAAAAAAATGATTAAGATAGGGGCTCCTGGGTGGCTCAGTCATTAAGCGTCTGCCTTCAGCTCAGGTCATGATCCCAGGGTCCTGGGATCGAGCCCCACATCGGGCTCCCTGCTCCGCGGGAAGCCTGCTTCTCCCTCTCCCACTCCCCCCGCTTGTGTTCCCTCTCTCACTGTCTCTCTGTCAAATAAATTAAATAAAATCTTAAAAAAATGATTAAGGTAGTAAAATTTATGTTATGTGTATTTCACCACAATAACAAAATTGGGGGAGGGGCGCCTGCCTGGCTCGTTAGTAAAACGTGCGACTCTTGATCTCAGGGTTGTGAGTTTGAGCCCCATGTTGGGTGTAGAGATTACTTAAAAATAAAGTCTTCAAAAATAGTGGTAACGATTTTTTTAAAATTGGGGGGTGGGTAGGGGAAAGTAAAAAGGAAGCAGCGGTATCCAGAGAGATAGGAGGAATGTCCTGGAAACCAAGGTAAGAGCATTTCAGGAGGGAGGAAAGCTCTATGTCCAAAGCTACCAAGGGGAATAAGGTGAGATAAGGACCTGACAACTGATCATTAGTTTCACCCATGTTGGGCTCACTGGTGATATTGATAAAAGCCATGTCAACGGAGGGGCATGAGCGGAAGTTTGATTAAGTGGCTTTAAGAGAGACTGGGAAATTTTATAGTTGGTACAGCTTGTTCCAAGATTTTACCTGAAAATGAGTTTTCTGTAATATGCATGTTTATAGAGATGGATCATCATGTATCTGTAGAAATTCACTCCGTTGGTCATTCAGTAACTATTTCCTGGCTGCCTACCCTGTGCCAAGTCTTTTGCAAAGCGTATAATTTGGCAGTCAGGAGAGGACAAATCCAGCAGCTCTGCCTCCTAAGCTCCAGGCAGGAGCTGCAGGTGGGATTTGGGACAGATAGGAAAGCTGCCCAGGGCTGCATCTGTGGCTTAAGACACTGCCCTGGCAAGATCCAGCCTTGCCACTTTCTGTGGTGCTACAAATGCATGCCTGGGAGAAGCACCCCTCTGGAGCTGGTTTAGAGATGGTACTGACCAGCCCTAGGAGATGTCTGCATGATGTGCCAGCCAGGCCACCTGTCTCTTCTCAGACTCTCAGACCTAGCCCAGTGGCCACAGATGGCAAAAGGCAAAGAAGATCCCTGGGGCCTCTAAACACTTCCCCAGAAACTGACAGCAGGCAGTACCTCTGGCCAAGTCAGGGGCCAGATTGACCAGACACTCATCAAAGTGTGAGACACCCCAAGTGGAGCTGAGGGGCCTGGCTCAACCCAAGAACCACCAAGAATCAAAGGCACTGGCTCCAAGTCAAGTTGAACGGTGCAAGAAAAACCCTTTGGCTTTTCCCTGGGGTTTGTGATAAATTGAAGCAAATCTCTCCTCATCTGGCAGCCTTACGAAGACCCTTCCCATGCATTTACTGATGAATTCATAGCCATGCTGGAGCTAATCTGGTTTTATTAGAAATAACATGCACTTAGCAAGCACTTATGCAAACAAGGCTTTATCTTAGGGCAGTGAGTTCCAGGTCCAGATCTTACCTTCAAGGGATTTTGGCCCATTGAGGAAGACAAGTCCTTAAGCATATGCAGGATGGTCAAGGTAAAACAAGCAGTCTTGGGAGCCTGTGGCGTGGAATGATCCAGAGAGTCTGAGAAGGGTCTGAAGATGGACCTGCATGTAGATAGCGATTTAGATGAGATGGGAGGGGGGAGGACCATCCAGAGAGATGAGGAGTGTCTCTCTGGTTCCCAGCGGTGCAATGGAGCACAGAATATGATGTTAATAGCTGGCCCCAGGGTTCTTCCTGAGAGGAAAGTGCCCTTTGTACAGGAAAATATACTCGTAAGCTGCTTGAGGATGACAGGTGAGAACGTGCAGTTGTCCCAAGTTGGAAGAAAGAGATGAAAACATGCAGTCTACTTCTAGGGATCCACCCCAGAGAGACCCTCTGATGTGGGCCCAAGAAGATCTGTTTAAGAATGTCATTACAAGGGTGCTTGGCTGGCTCAGTCGGTAGAGCATGAGACTTTTGATCTCAGGGTTGTGAGTTCAAGCCCCATGTTGGGTGTAGAGGTTACTTAAAAAAATAAAATCTTTAGAAAAGAAAACAGAGAAGCTGGGAATAGCTTGAATGTCCATCACCAGAGCACTGGCTAAATAAACCAGAGTGCAAAAAAGAAGGCAGCAAGGAAGAAGCATTGTATGGTTTTGCATGTTTCATGTAGAAAGAGCCCTAATAAAAGTGTTAAGTGACAAGCAGGTTTTCAGGATTTGCAAATATCAAAACACTATGCTGTATACCTGAAAACAAAATGCAAATTTCAGTGTACAATGTGCAATATGATCTCATATTAAAAAATTAAAAGCCTAAAAAATACCTTAAAGGGGTGCCTGGGTGGCTCAGTCGTTGAACGCCTGCCTTTGGCTCAGGTCATGGTCCCAGGGTCCTGGGATCGAGCCCCGCATCGGGCTCCCTGCTCAGCGGGAAGCCTGCTTCTCCCTCTCCCACTCCCCCTGCTTGTGTTCCCTCTCTCGCTGTGTCTCTCTCTGTCAAATAAATAAATAAAATCTTTTAAAAAAATAAATTAAAATAAATTAAAAAAATAAAAACTACCTTAAAAAGCCCACATTTCTATTTGAACACAGACACACAGATGTATGTAATTTCATAGAAAAAACAAAGCATCTGGAAAGAGACTCGTCAAACTGGTGACCGGTTGCCTGTGTTGTAGTGTAGGGAGTGAAGCTGGGAAGGGTTGGGGTAGGAATTGTGGAGACAAGGAGGAGGAGTCAGCCCTGTGGTTGTTGAGGGAGCCCTAAGGAGCCCTTTGCATTTGGGTAGTGTTGCTTACCCCACAGGGCTTAGAATTCTCCAGGGACGGAAGCATCTGGGAGGGGGTGTCATGTTTCCCTAGCCCAGTGATGGGCTACAGTGTGGTCTTGGAGAGCAAGGACAAGCAACCTGCCCTCTAGCCTCGCCCCATTGCTGACTCCTGGGTGGCCTGGGTTCTGTTTGGCCCTCTCTGGTCCCCAGCGTCAGGGTCTCTCTGGGCTCCTCCAGCTGGCCCAGCCTGGGATTCTAAGTCCATTCCAGAGCCCTCCCATGGAGTCTGAACTCCAGCAGGGGCATGGAAAAGCTCCATTTGGCCTTTAGCCTGCTGGGACTTGAACATGGGCCAGGCTGGGATTGGGAACCAGTGTGAGAAGGGAAGTTTCTGAGCAGCCTGGCCCCCTGAGGAGGTCCCTCCTCTGACAGGTGGAGTATCATTTCTTCCCAGAACATTTGGCTTGAGGATACCTGGCCCAGCCTGGCTCCTCAGGAAACAAATGTGGGGATAATTCATTACCCGTTGGGCTCTCAACAGTTAATAAAACCCACTGAGTGAGGGCTCTGGGCTGGGAGGCAGATGTGGAGACTGCTTGAGGCCAGGATTTTGGCTCTGGGCGTGTAGGATGTTGGTGTGAGCTGTGCACAGGTGCAGATCTGTTCTGCATACAATTCCTGTGGTTGGTTTGGGCAGGCTTCAGGTTACAGAGATGTTAGATGAGGTCCCTGTCCTGAGGATACCACAGGATGGGGGAGGGGCATCAATTGGACTTGGATGGGGTCAAGTATGTGCATGGAACCAAGCCTCGCTGTGGAATCGGAAGCAGCAAGGGCAGCTGGCCCTGAGATGCCTCACTCCAGTCAAGGCTTCATTAATGGTATCCTGGCCTTAACCAGCCTCCCAGTGCTGGGAAGTGCTCTAGGGTACAAGGTGGATGCCTTGGGAGCCTCCTGTAGGCACTAGTGAGCAAGCTGTTCCTCCCTTAGGGCCGTGGACAAAGTGACTTGTGGGTCTGAGTTGGCCTTGGACACTGTAACTGGTGGGCATCCAGGACCTGCAGCTCTGGTAGGTGGCAACCAGCTTCCAAATGTGCTAGATCTCCAGCCAGGGCCCTGGGGAGAGGCTTGGACAGGAACTGGCCTGGATGCCTGTGCAGCAGAGATGCTTAGAAACAAGGGAATTCTTGTCAAACTGATCCCCAGCTAGGCCAGCTCCAGGCAGATGATCCACCTAATACAATTCCTCTAGGAGAGTTCTACAGAGGAAGGAAAGCATGCATTACCCTGGCATCCACCTGGAGCAAGAGAGGCAGATTCATAGGGGGCAGAGGGCACTATGTTGGGCAGTAGGGGCTTCCCTGGGGAGCCTCTACCATTGGGCATCTAGCTCCTTATCTCCCTGATCCCTAGCTGCCCTCAGAGTTCAAGGAAAGGCCAACAGCTCTTAAGTGTCTTGTCCTCTGGCTGGCCAGGCTGGAAGGGTATCCCTAAGGAAGAGCAAGCACCACCTTGCCCTAGAGGACCTCACAGTTTCAGGTGGGGAGGTGAGGTTCCTATACTGGAAACAAGATGAGGTAGGGCATGAGTCAGCGTCGGAAGTGTCCACTTCGGCCGTGTGGGCACGTGCACACAAGAGTGTGAATGAGCCAGGAAGGAGCCACTATGGGGGGGCAGGGGAAAGAGAGATTATTCCCATGTGTGCATTTGTGTGTGCCCACGTGCATGTGTGTGTGTGTGTGTGTGTGTGTCTGCGTGTGCCCAAACATTGCCTGATGCCACGTCTCTGGAGTCGCCATTCTCTGTGCTACTTGCCCAGACAACCTAAAAATAATTTCCATTTAACTTTAGGATTTGTTATTTGATGCATAAGATGCTTGCCCAGCAGATAGAGTTTTCTACCTACACTTTATCTAGATCAAGTTAAAATGAGTCTGCATTATTCATACACAGGATGGCTAGCGAGCAAAAGGCAGACCAGAACAGCCCGGATTCGTCTCGTAAATCCATATAAAAATGATCCCTATGTGAATAACAAAACTGGAGAGTGTGCACGGATTGACAGTGATGGCAGTGACGGTGATGAGGACGATGATGAAGAAGGGCCCAGCGTGGCTACTGGGAGGTGTCATCAACCAGCTTTCTCACCCACGCATGACTTAGAATTGGGCACATGACATGCAGTCATGAATATTTATTGAATTTGTTTGTAGACATTGAGAAAGAATGTCCACATATGCGACGCAAGGGCAAATATGGAGCTAGATGACTGACAATTCATCCTGGACAGAGGAGAATTGAATGATAGATTGAGTTTAAAAATCAGTTTATTAGACCGATGGCTGAGGGATGATGCAGTTATCAGATTGAAAGATGAAAGCCATGGAGGAATGAGAGATCAACAAATAACTTGTTGATGCTTGATAAAGGCGCAAGAGGGATAAACTATGGCCAGGTGACAAGGTTAGCAGATCCATGGTCAGATCCAAATAGGTAGATGAATAGGTAAACAGAAACGCGGCAATGGAGTTGAGAGGGGCAGATAAGAGGACGAGAGAGATACTGTGGTGGGTAGATGTTTATGCTGTGCTCCCCAGAACCTGCAATATGTTACCTTACATGGCAAAAGGGACTTTGCAGACATGATTAAATCAAGGACCTCGAGATGGAGAGATTATCCTGGATCATCCAGGTGAGCTCAGTTTTATCACATGTCCTACCACTGACCTCCTTTTCAGCATGCCCCAGCCTCTTCTGCCTTCCTTTCAGTTCCTGATCATGCAAAGCTCATTCCTACCTCAGGGCCTTTGAACTCACTGCACCCTCTGTCTGCTTCTTTTTTGTCACTCAGATCTCAGTTCAAGTTAGTGTTGCCTCCCTGCTTCTAGATTTTTGTCCTGAAGCCTTGAGCACACTCCCTTCCTGGGGACTGGGCTGGTGCAATGGGATGTCCCAGCTCCTAGCCTGCCCTGGCTGGCACTATCCCCAGCCCTGGGTCCCGCCCAAGGCTGCGGGATGGAGCAGTGTACATGAGTCATCGAGCCACAGACACAGTCCCCTTGTTGGAGGGACCTGAGCAGTTATGTTGTGGCAAACTCCTAGAGCCAATGGCCGGATTGAAAGGGAAGGTTAGGAATTTCCCCAAGTTATTCAGGCTCACGTGGGGCCAGGCGGGAGCTGGACAGTGGAAGAGCTAGGAATGTGCCGTGGGGACGACGCTGTAACCTCTCTGTGGACTCTCCTATGTCCATCCAAGCTAAAACAGGCTGTGGAAGAGTAGATGGCTCTGAGGGGGGTGTCATTACTCCTCAACTATGTCTTCATTCACGTTACACTGACTTAGCTCCCACGATGTACCAGGAATCATGCTGCCCTACTATAGGTCAGGCCCTGCCCGGAAGGAGCTTCCAGTCTAGTTGGGGAGGCAGGCTGGCCTGCAGACCTTCCCAATCGAGTGGACAAGGGTTCCCCTTCAGGGCTCACAGAGCAGCCGCACCTGATTGCCCGCATGACGGCAGTGACAGAGCTGGCTAAAAGCCATTCCGGGCAGCAGAACTGGCCTGCTCTGTTAGTTTCCCAGGGCTGCCATGAGAAAGAACCACAAGCTGAGTGGCTTAAAACAACAGAAAACTGTTCTTTCACAGCCTTGGGGGCTACAAGTTCAAACTCATGGTGTTGACAGGGCCAGGCTCCTTCTGAAGCCTCAAAGGGAGGATCCTTCATTGCCTCTTGTAGCTTCTAGTGGCTCCAGGTGTTCCTTGGCTTGTGGCTGCAACGTTCCAATTTCTGCTTTCATCTTTCATGCTGTCTTCCTTCTGCGTCTGTGTGTCTTCAAATGGCATGCTCCGTGGGTGCCAGTGACTATGTCCAAGTTCCCCTCTTCTTATAAGGACATCAGTCACATTGGATTAGGGCCCACCCTAATGATTCCTCTTAATTGGATTACATCTGCAAATACCCTATTTTGAAATAAGGTCACATTCACAGGTACTAGGGGCTTAGGGGTTTTTTGGTGGGACACAATTCAACCCCTAACAGTGGGTGAAGACTTGGAGCTCAGGGCCAGAGTGCTCTGCCACCTGCCATCTTATCACCCACAAGCTCTGTACGTATTTCCCCCCAGGGTGACTCACTGGTCCATACACCTGCTGGCATGTTCCTACCTCCAGACTTGCTCCCAGCTTCCCTGTCTGGATGACTTTTCTTTCTCACTCGGCAGGCCCACCTCTTCAAGAGGCCTTCCTCTGGTTTCAGAGATGCTCAGGCTCTGGGCTCATAGTCTGTCCCCTTCAGCCTCCTCCCCGCCCCATGCCAAGTCCAGGGTCAGGGAGCCAGAGGCTTTGAGTCTAGCCCTTCAGCCATCTCCGTATTCCCTCAACACCATCCCTGCCCAGGCTTCTCACTAAGCCTGGGCATCCCCGTGAAGGGGGAGGCAGAGCCCTGACTTCTGCACCAATGGCCCCAACTGCCAGATCGTCTCCCTTGCTCTGGCCCACACTACATCTGCCAGGAGCTCCCTGAGAGTTGTGAGGTTCCCCCCAAATCCATCACTTGGGGCCCCATGGAGTCCACTCCCACCCCTCTCCACCACCAGTGACCAGAGCTGCAGGGAGCACTGCCCAGCTGAGGCAATCTGGGGGGCTCACAAAGGTCTCCCAGACCCAAAGATCTCTTTCACCTACCTGCCCTGGGTCAGAAATTCCACTGTGAGAAGTCTGATAGCATCCACCTCTGATGAGGGCAAATGCCCCCGAGGGGAGACCCTCTGCCAGGAGTAGCTTAGGCAGGGACTTGCCTTGGGAGCCCGGCAGCCTGGTGATATTTCACTCAAGTCCTACAGGAGATTTGCCACCCAGGAGCAGGAGGGGCCAAAGAAGTTGGGCCATTATGCAGAGCTTTGCCCAGAGGCTGCAGGCTGTATACTGCGGGCCCCCGAGGGCAGCCCCGGGCCCAGCCTGGCCCAGGCAGAAACTCACTCAGGCCCCAGGACATGTACTAAGCCCAGCTTCTTCCTTCTCTCTTGCCTGTCCTCCTTTCCTTTGTCCTGCACCTCTCTTCCTGAAGACCCAGCCCCTCGGACAGACTCGCAGCCACTGGGCTGTTAGTGGCCTTTGGACTGGGGAAGGCCTGGGGCCTCCCTGCTGGGCCCCACACCCATGTTAGCAATCATCAGGAACAGGGAGAGGCCAGAACTGTCACTCCCTGGGCACAGTCCCACAGTCTCCTCCACTGGCCAGTCCTGTTCTATCCGTTCTCCTGTGGGGAGAAGCTGGGGGCAGGGAAGAAGGCAGGGTCCCGACCTGGCCGGAGACATTGTCCTGCTGGGGGCCCTCAGCCCCACATGCGCCCATGGAGCCAACACTCTGTATGGAGGCCCTGGGTGAGGCCGGGCTGCCTGGGCTGCTCCTCCTTTCTTGCCAGAGGGACTAGAGGGTAAGATAGGGAGCGGGGAGGGTGTGCTCACCACAAGACCCCAGGGGTTCCAAAAAGGTTGCTTTGGAAGGGTGAGCCAGCCACGTCCAATGAGCTATTTCGGTTCTGCCATAATCAAGTCTAGCTTTGGGCTGCCTAAAATAGCCAGGTATAGAAGCCAAATGTCTGCAAGGACGGTTTGGCTCCTGAGGCCTGGGGTCCAGTGCATGCCCAGGTGGGGGTCAGGAAGGTAGCCTCAACCCCTGCGCCCAGATTGCAGGCCCCTACCTCAACCCCCAGGCACCAGTCCAGGCCTAGCCCCTACCAGGTCCTCAGGCGAACGAATCCTCTCAAATCCTCACTCTTACCTATCCATCTAGTGCCCACATAGCAAGCGTTAATAAGGCCCCTTTTAGATTAAGAGCTGTGCGGAGAATTTCATGGTGCCCCAGAGAGGGTAAGGAATGGTCAGGGGCTTAGCTAAGCCTTGCTCTGAACCTGCTGCTCATCAGAGAGGAGGCATCTCCAAGCCTGGCCTGAGCCTATGTTGGGGGTTCAGTCCGTAGCCTGGGGAGCCGGGGGGGCCTCCTTGCCCCAGATCATCTACCTGCTGGGTTACCGAGGATGGCTAAGTTGGGGGCTGCCTCCCACCCTGGGAACACCCCCCTCGCCCCGCTTTGGCTTGGTCCTCTGTTAAGCATGGTTAGACCTGCCAAATTCTCTCGATCCCCTCTCTCATAGAGGAAGCAGGAGACCAAGCAGTGCGTGGCATGGGCCTTGCAGCCCACGCTCTGAACCCTGGAGCATAGCACCTATGCCAGGGCGGGGAATAGCATAGAGACACCCAGGGGGCACCTTTGGAGCAGAGCCTACTGCCTTTTCTCAGAAAGTAAATGCTCAGCTCCTTCTCTGCAGCAAAATCCTGCTGTGTGTCCTATTTCCTCACCAGGCTCTCAGAGACCATCTGGGAATCTGTGGGGGCATGATCCGCCTCCTCCAGGGGTACAGTCCCTAGGGTCAGCAACCACCAGACTACTCCCAATTCTCTGGAGGTCTTTGTGCAGCACCAGGGAGAACACTTTCTCTCTCATGGGACCGTTGACTTCTCTGGGAAGCTCATCCCTCCCCCATTCCCCCTGAGGCTTCCTGAGCCCCAGAACCTCAAAAGTATAGTCTAACAATGTGGTTAATGGCTGCTCCACCACTTGGTAGCTGTTTGACTGTGAGCAAGATACTCAACCTCTCTGAGCTTCCCTTACCTCACTTATGAAGTAGAAATAAAGACAGCCTTTATCCTAAAGAGTCATTGTGAGGATCAAACAGATCGTCCAAGGGCTGGCACATAGAGAGAGCTTAATAAACAAGGGGCATGATTATCATCATTATCTGTGGGTATCCCTCTTTAACCTGCTTCTCCTCTTTTGCTCCTTTCCTCTAGACCCCTGAATTCAGAATTGTCACCTTCCTAAGGCCTCGGCAGTCTAAACGGGGGTGGCTGGTCAGGTCCTATTCCCAGGTGAGTGGGAGATAGGGATGTGTGTCTGAGCATTCTGGTTGTAGAACCTAGAATGAGTCGTCCACAGACCAAGAATGCTCTCACTTAGGTTACCATTCAAAGGGATTTCAAGAATCAGCATTTCTGTGGTAGAAGGCAAAGCCAAGAAACAGAGAGGGTGAGGGAGTCACTGGAGGCCACACAGGAAGCTTAGGCCAGCGCTGGCCAAGAGCCCCAGTGGACCTGCCATCCAGCTCCTCTCACTGCCTGACTCAACAGCTCTCATTTCTCCAGAAGCTTCACTGGAAACCTCACTCCGGAGCTTTCCTGTTCAGAGAAAGCAGCGAACAAAGCGTAGAGCCAGCCCCCTGGGCCTAGAGCCCTGAGCTCCCTGGGCAGACCCACAGGCTGACGGAGACGTTACCAGAGCTGATGATTCAACTTCCTGCCTTTTGAGAGCGCCCAGACCACAGAGGTTTTCTTGCTTGGAGGAGGGGGGCATCTCCCTGCCTTGGGCCAGGCAGAGTGGGTCAAATCTCCACCACAAACCACAGGGACTAGGCAGTGCGTGGGGCAGGCCGTAAGGGGCCATGCTAGAACCCTGACTGGTGTCTCCTGAAGCCTGTCTCCTCTTTGGGTTAATGATTACCACCTAGGGTGACCAACTATCCTGTTTTCCTTGACTCTGTCCTGCTGTTAGCACCCAAAATCCCACATCCTGGGAAACCCCTCAGCTCTGGGCAAACCAGAACAGTAGGTCACTCTATTACTACCCATATTTCAGGAGAACATGACTTATCATCTCAGTGACTCTGGGAATATGGGCCCCAGGACAGCACATTCTAGAACAGGGAATTGGCAAACTATGGCCTAAGGGCCTGATCTGGCCCTGTACCTATTTTTGTAAAGCCCATGAGCTTAGAACAGTTTTTACATTCTTTAATGGTTGAAAACAAAATTAAAGAACATTATTTCATGACACGTAGAAATTACAGGAAATTCAAATTTCAGCATTCATAAACCAAGGAGCACAGCCATGCCCGGTCACTTACTCACAGGTCGTCTCTGGCTGCTTTCACATTACAAGGCAGAGTTGGGGAGCTGTAATGGAGACCGTATAGACCCATAGACTGCAAAGTCTCAAGTATTTACTACTTGACCCTTTATGCAAACAGTTTGCTGACCCCTGTTCCTCAAGCAGGCAGGGTGGGGATGCCTGAGCTGGACTGGTTATGGGTGTATATTGAGTGGGCAGTGACGCTTCTGTGAAGCAACTCAGAGCTGGAGCAGGCTTGATAGCCCAGCACTAACCCAGGATTTAGCAGATTAGCTGTCAGGTAGCGACGAGGCAGTGAGTTTTTCCGACTCAGTTTGCCTTTCTGTACAGTGGGGTGAAGGTAGGCAGGCTCTGCTTCTCTCTGACTACAGCGCCTAGTCCTTCAAGCTTACACAGTCCTCTCCACTCCAGAAAGTTCTATGTGGCCTAGGGCAGGTCCTGCTCCCTCTGGGCCAAGCCCACAGAGGGAGTGCTTACTTACCTGGCTTTAAGGCAGACCCAGATCCTATTCCCAGGCCTGGAAACTCTATTGTAACCAACTTTTCAACAAAGCTCAGGAAGCACCTACTGTCTGCAAGGTACTCTTAGGACCTCCCAACATTGGAATGGTCCTTTTCATGCAGACATATGAGGTGGGGAGCTCTCCTCTCCAAGATAAGGTGCAGTAGGGCTTTTGGCTCCATGACCCCTCCTTCTTAGACAAACACACTAGAGACCTCACAAGTGCCAGGTCCTGTACTATGTGCTGTTGAGCTGAGCCAGCAGGCAGTTGATGGTCCGGGAGAGCTCGAACAATGTGGAAAGAAACTCTAGTGAAATTGGACCCAATGCCGAGTCTAAAGTGCGTCCTAACTTGGCCCCTCTGCCCCTTCCCTGCCTTAGCCCTACAACAAGATGTGCTTCCTTTCTTCTTTCAGAGGCCTGGGGAAGGAGTTTATCTGAGCAGCACAGGCTGCAAGAAGGCTTGCAGGGGCTGACCTCAGTGGGGACCTTGAGGAGGCCCAGCGCGGCCCCTGCACTAGTCTGTCTGGTCTTCTCATACAAGACAAGGGCAAGCCCTCTGGAGGCCTGTGCGCCCCTGAAGCCTCTCCGCTCCCTCCCGGACACAGTTGTTCCATCCTTGCCCATGTCCTCACAGCTCTGGTTGCTGACCTTAGTTCGTAGGACATCTGAGAACCCAAATATCTAAGGATTAGTGGAGGGTACCACAGAAAGAGATGCTCAATTTCCAGGCTTTCTGGAACTCTGCTTGGGGTAGATTGGGTCAGAGGGGTTATTTATTTTTTTTAAGTAAGTGTTTTAATTAAAGTCCAAAATACATGGAGAAAAGGGCACAGCTCATAAGTATACAGCTCCCGTGAACAAGCCTGTGTTAACTATCACCTGTGTGACCAAAAACAGAGCATTGCCAGCCCCCAAAGCCCCCTGGTGCCCTCTGTAAGTCACTGCCTCCAGGGGTAACCTCAATGGTAGCCTCTGTCACCACAGATTAGTTTTGCCTGTTTTTGAAAACTATGTAAATGGGATCAAATAGGACATACTATTTTTCTGTCTGGTTTCTCTTGCTTAATGAGATTCACTCATGTTACTGGCTATGAAATAGTTTGCTCAGTTTCATTGCTATTCTCTGTTTTATAAATACACGACCACTGCTTTACTGATACCATTGCTAATGGAAATTTGGGTTGTTTCCAGCCTTGGCTATTACAAATAGTGCATGTCTTTTGGGACATGTATGTATACTTTCTGCTGGGTATGTATACTTAGGAGTGGAATTGCTGGGCTATCAGACATGCCTATGTTTAGCTTGAAAACATACTTATGGCTAACAGTTTTCATATGATTTTTTCAAAGCTCAGGCTGAAACTGCAGATGGATGTTTCTAGAACTACTTATATCACTGGTGAAAGGTAATGTCTCAACATTTCTCAGGCCGCAAAGACTTGCCAGCCCAATTCCAAAAATGGTTCAGAAATGATGAGCTTATACGCACAGGCCCTACCCCCAGCCTGCTAACAATTTTGCTGAGCTTGGGCTTATGGGGGGCACTGGGGCCTGCAGTACCAGATCCTTGGCCTAGAGGCCAAAGAGTCCTGTTGAGGCATCAATGGGGCCTACAGTTTCAGGACCCAAAATCAGAACATGGGGTCTGACAACTGGATAGCATATTTGAAACTGGAACCATCTTATGAAACCTACTTTTCTGACTGGACAAGAACAGTAAGGTTCCATGTGGGATCCGGCATCCCAACATAGTCACACAGTGCTATAGGTACAGCAGAGGCCCTGGGTGCCTCCACATGGCTCTCCGCTTGTCCCAGGCCCATCCACTTGTGTAACCGACTGAGCAGCTCTGGACTGCTGCAGCGCTGGCAGGCTGTTCCCAGAGCCTGCTAGGGAAGGGCCTCGTCTGATTCTTTTCTGAGCAGCTTCTAGTTCATGGGACCCTGATTCCTTGCCGTTAGCAAGACCTACAAGCAGCGTTTCTCAGAGGTGGATTCTGCCCTCATGTAGCTCTTCCTGGCCCAGATCTTCAAACCCTAGAATGGACAGAGCTGACCGCATCTCTGCAAAAAAAACCCCATTAGCATCTTACTTGGGAAAGTGGGTGGCTTCCTTAAGGTTTGAGTGAAGCTTTCTATCACTTTGAAGGGCTGGTCATTGAGAGCAAACACCATGGTTAGTTTACTGCTCATTGTGGGAAGAAATGAAGTTTCACTAGTACTCACGGCCCCCTTGGGGAAGGCAGGTTGTGGGGGATATGTGTGAGAGAGAGCCCTAGAGATGTCTTGGAGAAGACCTGGGCCAGTTTGATTACTACCCTGCTGCCAGGAAGAATTCTGTCATAGGCCTAGGCTAGGTTCTTTAGCTCTACATAGACAATGTGTGTGCTTGGCTAAGTATCCTACCAACCACTCCATCAGCCACATGATCAGGTTGTTTTTAGGCCATACATCCCCAGATTGGCTTCTGTGGACTTACTGCTGAGATGTGGAGAGCTTGGGGATGGTACCAGAGGCCCCTCATCCAGAGACCGGGCCTCTAGGTCCATGCTGAGTACCCCAGGCTGTTGCTCTGTTGTCCCTTTGTATTCCCATCTATAAAATGGGATGACTGTGGGGCACTTGTCTTATCATGGGGCTCTGAAGAACTGTCCCACAGAGAAGGCCCTCTGGTGATTTCACTGTAGACATTCCCAAGGAGTTGGTTCCAGGCTGATGCTTTGGCAGGGTGTATGCGGGAGAGTCAATTAGAATTCTTTTAGCTTCAAGTGATATGAAACTCACCCAAACTGGCTTAAGCAAAAGAGAACTATGTATTGGCTTGTTTGTTTGGTGGGTTTACATAATGGAAAAGTTCAGGGGCTTCGGGCACACCTTGATCCAGGGGTTCAACTATGTCATCAGGACCAGGCCATTTTTCATTTCTGCTTCCTTAAGGATTGGGCCTGTCCTTACACTGTGGTGACAAGACAGCTGCCAGTGCTCCAAGCTGACACCCTCATACCTCCAAGTCCAAATGAAAGGACAACATCTGTTTCTAAGATACTCAGATACTTGGTATTGGCTCTGATTGGACCCCGTGGCTTGGCTTATGTCACACGCCCATCCCTAAACCAACCATTGTGTAAGTCTGCACAAGGCATAATGCACTCTGCGACTCTGACCGGCCAGGCCTGGTTCACAGGAGACTCTCAAGCCAGGGCGTTACTCCACTTGGAGCACCCAAGCTGAAAATGGTACGAGGAGCAGTTCCTCAGATGAAAACCAGGGTGCTATTCCCAGAAGAGGAGGGATGGGTACTAAGCAGGGAAACCACAACAGTTCTCAACAGGGAACCCCCTACCTAGAACAGGAGTCATCTGGCCCGTGCCTGCTCCCTCCCTGATTGTCCTGGGCTTTGAGGGCAGGCATCACAACTTCCTCCCCTCTGTATCTACAGAGATATTAATAGAATGAATAATCATCTTTGGCAGGTGTGTTGAGCTTGATACCTTTTCAAACCGCTTTTAACACCTACCATCTTATTTGATTCTTTGTTCTTCTTTTTGGTTACTTAGGATCTGAACCCTCTTCCTGTGACAGGGAATTCCCCTCATTCTGAGGCAGAGCCCACTTCCCACTACAGAGGCTGAAAGTACCATGTGCATCCATTTCCCAGCCTCCCCGTGGCTGGACAAAGGCCCATGACCGAGTCTCTGACAATCAGACACACAGACTCCAGACTGTGACCCAGGAGCTAGTGGCCCAAAGAAGCAGGGATCACAGAGGGTTCTCCTTGGGGGTTACTGTGGGTGCAGCAGGTCAGTGTCGCTAGGGGGGTAGAGATGGTGACAGCACAGAGCATGGGCATGAGGCAAGCAGCCCAGCCTGCAGAGCGGAGTGCATGGTGGTGGTGGTGACAGGGAGGGCAGAGAGGTCCTGACGGAGCCAGTTGGCAGGATGATCTGGGGCCCTGTTCACGGCTGTGTATTCAGAGCCGCTGCTTTTCTGCTCTGCCCAGAGATTCCTGAGCTGCTCAATAGCCTTATTATTTTTCTGCTGAAATCAATTTTGCTTAAGTCAATTAAGTCAGTCTGCTTAAGAGTCAATTTCTTTTGCTCATAGCTAGAAACCCTGACTGTCATAATCCTGGAGACAAAACCACCAGGTAATTCCCCTTTTTCAGATGGATAACTTGAGGCTTAGAGGCTGGCCCAAGTTCATGCAGCTGTGACAGTTGCTGAGTTGAGAGCAGAACCCTGGACCGGGTGGAACAATCCTACGGCTGGCAGGTGGGAGCCCAGGCAAGGGAGAACTTTCTCACAAGTAGAGCCGCCTCACCGGAAAGCAAGCCCCCTGTGACTGGAGGCATGCAAGTAGATTTCTGGAGATTTAAGGGAGAGGCCGAGCAAGGGAACTCCAGTTCCTTTCTTCCTCATGGATTGCACATGTTATCATCTGCCCAGTTGAGAGTACTCTTTGTGAACACAAAAGTGTTAAGGCGAAAACACAGCTCCCGGTGCTGCAGCTCCAAGTCCCCACCCTCTCCTACAAGCCAGGCTCTCCCTGGCCCAAAACACAACTGCTGCTCATCCTATGTCCCAGAACAAAGTCATGGCGTTTACTGGCCTCCGTCACTTTAATGAAAAAGCCCCTACACCAAACAAATACAAGCACAGACATTTGCAACTAATTATGGTAGTGCTGATCAGTCAAATTTCATTGCAAATTGCATGTTGAAATTGATAGTGGGCGAGTCAAGAATAAACTGGTTGGAAAAGTGACACGGGCACACAGGACTGGATTAATAATTCAATTTAGACTCAGTCAGACACTGTGAAGAAGAGGAAAAAGCAGATTAGCATTGCCCCAAGATCGCTTGTTTATCCAGTACTTCTTGCCAATGTGCCTGGCTTCTAAGGGAAGCTGATCCTCCTTTAGGGTCCTCCCACTTTGGGAGACCACAGGGCGTTGAGTATTCCAGCCTTTAATTCCTGGTTTGCAAAATTGCAGCCTTGAGTGGTGTGGGGAGGGGAAAACTGCCCTTCATCCCAGCTGCTGCTGAGAAGCCTACTCAGGGGGCTTCTTGGAAGACAGACACCTCCTGCTTCAGTGAACCACACTCTGGGCCTCCCATTTGTGGGTTCCTAGGTGGGTTCCCAGGTCAGGTATGGCTCCAGGGGAGTAAACGCCAAGAAGGTGGGAAAGGAGCCAGGATGGCCAGTTGGCCCCAGTTGGCCTGGTTTCCAAGGAGTCCCAGAGAGCTATGAAGTCCAGAGGAGACATAACCCCAGCTTGCGTGGAGGCCACAGATGGATGGGCAATGTCCTCAGGATTGGGCTTTCCTGGAAGGTCACTGTGTCCTTGCACCTGGGGAGGAAGGCAGGAAGGAGACACAGGACAGGCAGAGTATCCAGGTGTCAGTTGGGGGGCAGGTACCTGTATGCCCATGAGATGCACTTCCAGTGGCCACCTTGAGCTAGCCCAGAGTGCTCCACACAGAGCCGCTCAGCCAGCCCAAAGCAGACAGTGAAGCAAGCAGCCTGCGGTTGCATGGAGCATGGGCTCCCCCTCCAACTGCCCTGCTTCACAGGCCTGTGCAGACGGAGAGTCTTAATCTTCATCCTCTAGATTTAGGTTCAAAACTCAAATGTCTACAAGGAAGTGGGCCAGCTATGGATGGGGGAGAGTTGGTGAGCTTGAACCTGACTGGCAGGGGGAGAGGGGGCAGCCATGATTCAGCTTTAGGAGTCTGCCTGGAGACAATATAAGTTGGAATTCAGAAAAAGGCTTAGGCCAGAGATATACATTTGTAGGTTGTCAGCAATGGAATGTTATTTAAAGCCAGGGCACTGGAGGAGATTATCAGGGGAGTGAGTGAAGATAAGAGATTAAAAGAGGTCCAAGGACTGAGCCTTGGAGATGAGGAGGTAGGTGCCGGCAAAGGAGACAGAGAAGGAGCAACCACAAAGGTAGGAGGAAAACCAGGAGAGGGTGGTGATGATCCGGGTGCCAAGCCGGGAGAGACGAACTCTTACATGCTATCGAGAAGCAAGGAAGGTGAAGCCTGATATTTGAGAACACGGAGGGTCCTTGACACATGCAGTCTTGCTGTAGTGGTGGGAGAAAAGAAGCAGGGAGAGGATTTGAGGCAGCAAGAAGAGACAATTCCTTCTAGGAGCTGGGCCGTAAAGAGGAGCAGAGAAATGGGGTGAGAGTTTGAGGGGCATATAAGGGCAAGAAGGGGTTTTTCTGTAAGATGGAAAAATCACAGTATTCTTGTGTGCTGATGGGGATAATCCTGGAGAGAGGGGACTTTTGATGACATAGGTGAGAAAGGGGAGAACTGTTGGAGTGAAGTCCTTGAGTAGACAGGTGGGGATGGCATCTGGTGTATAAAAAAGAGGCCTGTCCTTAAAGAGGAGCATGGACAGTTCAATCATGTTAGCAAGATGAAAGCCAGAGTTGATGAGCACAGATGCAAGTGGATGGGGGAAATAGTGGTGGAGCCCGTGGAACTTCTCTGGTTAGGGCTTCTATTTTCTTAGCAAACTAGGAACAGGTTGTCAGCTGAGAGTGATGTGTAAGACGAGGTGTGAGGCAGCCGGCTGGGAGCGAGGGGGTAAGTGCCCTTGGGGGTGTAGTGTGACTGCTGGGCAGCCTGTAGGTCTCGCTGAGGGAGGCTTGGGTTCATTAATTCAAAGTGAGACTGGGCAGCCCATTGCGGGTCTTTCTTTAGTCTCAGGTGGCCTGTGGATGCAGGTGTAGAGGGTGGGTAGAGGGCTGAGTTGAAGCAGGGCTATGGTTTTGCCAGGTGACTTCTGCAGGGAGGGGTGAGGGAGAGATGGTAACATTGGGCCATGGATTCTGAGCTGGGTAAGGAGGGAAGGGGGCCTGAGGGGGCGAGGGACCATGAACATTTGCTCAGATCAGTAGGCTCCATGCAGAGCTATTGGAGTTGGGGCACTAGAGGGAGTCAGCTGGAGAGACGGAGGCAGTGTTTACCGAGAGGAGACACAGGACACCGGTCAATGAAGGGACTTCACTGACAGATGACGACTTGTTGGAAGTCTGGCTGTGGGAGCAAGAGGCTGAGGTTGTGAAGAAGCCAAGGTTGTGAAGAGGAGGCCAAGGGACTGAAGAGCCTGTTCATCTACATGGATGCAAAAATTAAAAACTAAGGCAGAAGTGCCCCTGGAGAGGGGGACTGTGGGCCAGGAGATGAAATCTTCAGGAACGGGGCGGGGGGCGGGAACCGAGGGTTCTGTCAGTGGCTGCCAAAAGCGAGGGAACAGGTGGTCTTGTCTGATGACATGGGTGTTGCCAAGGAGGAGGGCAAACTGTGACACCGAGGAGCAACATGAGCACTCCCCACCCCAAACTCAGGAACACAAGGACCACAAGAGGGAGAAGAGCCACCCTTTGAGAGGCTGAAGGCGAGGCGGAGTCCTTACAGGAGAGGTAGTTTTCCATTAGAGCAAGAAAACAAAGGAAACATTCTGAAATGAGGTTGAGGATAGGGAAGTTTACTGATGCCAGACCATGAGTCGCAGAGACCAGTGAAAGGATTTCTAGACATAGGTAGGCAATGAAGTCAGAAAAGGGTAGTACAGGGCGCCTGGGTGGCTCAGTTGGTTAAGCGACTGCCTTCGGCTCAGGTCATGATCCTGGAGTCCCGGGATCGAGTCCCGCATCGGGCTCCCTGCTCGGCGGGGAATCTGCTTCTCCCTCTGACCCTCTTCCCTCTCGTGCTCTCTATCTCTCATTCTCTCTCTTTCAAATAAATAAATAAAAAAAAAATCTGGAAAAAAAAAAGGAAAGGGTAATGCAGAGCCACATGAGGCTGAGACTCCTGGGGTGAGGGATGCCCTGAAAATTCTGGACCTCTCGTAGGACTGGTATGAACAGGGATAAAGGGACTGGTGAGAGCAGTCCTGAGGGGCCAAGACAGAGGGTGGTGGCCAGGCTGGGTTTGTTGGGAGGTGGGAGGAGACAGAAAGTCAGGAGCCCCCTTCACTCCTGCTGATGGTGGTCTGGAGGTTTGAGGAGGAGCAGTCGTCCCAGAGCAGGTGGAGCCCTGGACTCCCTCTTTACTCCCAGGTAGGAATATTAATCAAAACACTCATCATAGGGGTGCCTCGGTGGCTCAGTCGTTAAGCGTCTGCCTTCGCCTAAGGTCATGATCCCAGGGTCCTGGGATCGAGCCCCGCATCGGGCTCCCTGCTCAGCAGGAAGCCTGTTCTCCCTCTCCCACTCCCCCTGCTTGTGTTTCCTCTCTCGCTGTGTCTCTCTCTGTCAAATAAATAAATAAAATCTTAAAAAACAAAAAACAACAAAAAAACACTCATCATAGAACTGATACTAAAACTACAGACAGGTCAATGAAAGAGAATTACCCAGGAGCACCTGGGTGGTTCAGTCGAGGGACCGACTGTTGATTTCGGCTCAGGTCATGATTTCAGGATAGTGAGATCAAGCCTGCGTTGGGCTCCGCGCTCAGTGGGGAGTCTGCTTGAGATTCTCTCTCTCTCCCAGATAAATAAAATAAAATCTTTAAACAAAAAAAAAGAGAAAGAATTACCCAGAAGTAGACCCTTATATACTGCATAATAAATCTGTATCTTTAATAAAGTTTGCTGTCAAAACAGTTACGATAAAAAGCATGATTCCCCCCTCCCCAGGACAATTCATTAACTATTTGAGAAAAAATAAATCCACATCTTTACCTTAAATCTTACACTAAATGAATTCAAGTGACCTAAAAAGCTAGTGTAAAAAATGTGATATTAGTGTAAAGACAGAAATAGACCCACAAATACACGATTGATTGATGTTCAACTAATGGTACCAAGACAATTCAATGGGGAGCAACAATCTTTCCAACAAATGGTGCCGGAATTATTGATTGGATAGCTGCATGTAAAATTTATAACACATGCATATACCATTTATATCATATACAAAAATTAACTTGATATGAACAATAGGCCTGTAGGTATGAGCCATATCCAAAATTACATATACGTATGTTATACAAAAACGATATACAACCCAGGGGCACCTGGGTGGCTCAGTTGGTTAAGCTTTTGCCTTCGGCTCAGGTAATGATCCCAGGGTCCTGTGATGGAGCTCCACATCTGGCTCCTTGCTCAGCAGGGAGTCTGCTTCTCCCTCTCTCTCTGCTCCTCCCCCCAGCTCATGCTCGGTCTCTCTCTCTCTCAAATAAATAAAGAAAATCTTTAAAAAATGTTATACAGGGCACCTGGGTGGCTCAGTTGGTTGGGCGACTGCCTTCAGCTCAGGTCATGATCCTGGAGTCCCAGGATCGAGTCCCGCATCGGGCTCCCTGCTCAGCAGGGAGTCTGCTTCTCCCTCTGACCCTCTTCCCTCTCGTGCTCTCTCTCTCTATCTCATTCTCTCTCTCAAATAAATAAATAAAATCTTAAAAAAAAAATTAAAAAATGTTATACAACCCAATGTAAAAATAGGCAAAAGATTTGAATCGACGAAGACTTCACCAAAGAAGATATTGAGATAACAAACACATTAGAAGGTGCAAGGCATCATTTGTCATTAGGGAAGTAAAAATAAATTAAAACTACACACCTGCTAGATGACTGGAATTTAACAAGACTGACCAAAACAAGTACTGGCAGGGATGGGATCAGTGGTTGCCCTGGGACGGATGGATCACAAAAGTGCACGAGGAACTATTGGGGAATTACGGGCATGTTGTATGAACAAGACAGAGTTTAACCTTCAGTTAAACCTTCTGTTCTTCAGTTGATAGACATTTCAGTTGTTGCCAGTTTGGGCTTGTAGTTGACGCAAAGATGTGTCACCCAGATCCTTCCTCAAGGAAGGATTTGCTGTCCAGTTGCAGGGAGTGTGATAAGCAGAAACCTGCAGCTGATAGTTTATTCAGGGTCTGCATAAGCTGCAGAGGGCTGCCTTGCCCCTTCCCAGAACAGCTTGTATCCAGTGACTGAACAAAGCAGGGACAGAGAGGCTGGGCCATTTTAATCCAATCTGGGACAATCCAGATGCACAATATTTGCTCCAGAGTTCCCTGCCAACTTGGCTTAGACGTCCATGAACCTGCATCACAGTTTGACTTCTGCTCAATCCTGCTTCCTCTCCCTTCCTTTCATAGATGGTGATCCCTAATGTCCCTCATAAATATCTTGTGCTCCAAACTCCATCTCAGCATCTGTTTCCTGGGAACCAGATTTATGACAGGGCTATGACAAACCGAGTTCCTATGACCATTCTTGTCCATGTTTCCTGTCCTATTAACACTCTTTTCTGTAGGATATTTGCCTAGGAATGGAATTGCTGGCTCAGAGTATGTTATTTTCAGTTTACTTGGATAATGCACAACTGTTCTCCAAAATGGTTGTACATGTTTATGTAAATTTATATAGATGAATGTTTTTGCTACTATTTGGTATTGTGACTTTTAAATTTTAGTCAGTTTGGTAAGTGTATAGTGGTATCTTATTGTAATTTTAATTGACATTTCCTGGATTACCCAAAAAGCTAAACAATGTTTTATGTTATTGGCCTTTGTTTGTTTCTTTGTTTTAGAGAGGGAGGAGCAGAGGGAGAGGGAGAGAGAGAATCTTAAGCAAGCTCCATGGCCAGTGCAGAGCCCAATGCAGGGCTCTATCTCACAACCCTGATATCATGACCTGGGTTTCTTCTTTTTCAAAGTGCCTATCTTTTGCCCATTTTTCTTTTTCCCAAGTTATTTTATTTTTTATTACTTATTTATTTAAAATCAATCTATTAAGGTATGATTGACATACAAAAAGCTGTACATATTTAATGTATACAACTTGATGAGTTTGGATTGCGCAGTCTTCTACTAGATTGTTTTTTGTTATTAATTCTCATGTGTCCTGTATATATTCTGGAAAAAAGCCTTTTGATAGTTTTATCTGTTACTATTATCTTCTGCTACTCTGTAGATTGCCTTTTCACTCTCTTAGTGTTGCCTTTTGATGAATAGAAATTCTTTATTTTATCCATCTTTCCTTTGTGGTTTTGCTTTTTGTGCTTTAAGATAATTTTTCTTACCCAAGATTATGAAGATATCATTCTACATTATTATTATTTTTTCTATGTTATTATTTTAAAACTTTACAATTTTGCCTTTTTTATTTAGGTCCATATAACCTGGAGTTGATTTTGGTGTATGGTGTGAGGTAGGGGTCCAATTTCATTCTTCTCCCATATAGATCCCCAGTTGTTCCAGCCAAATTTATTAAGAGTCTGTCTTTTTGCCAGTGCTATACCATGCCATCTCTGTCACAAATCAAGCATCTAGATATGTGCAGGTCTGTTTCTGTAATCTCATCTCTATTCCATTGAGTTATCTATTCCCAAATCCATGCCACACTCTCTTAATTACCATAGCTTTATAGTAATCTGGTATAGTAATGGCAATCCCTCTAATCTTGTTCTTCCTCTAGAACGGCTTAGCTATTCTTGGCCTTCCGCATGTCCACATAAATTTAAGAATCATCTTGTTGAGTTCCACAAAAAATCCTCATGAGTTTTTATAGAAATAAAATTGAATCTATAGATCACTTTGGGAAGAACTGACAATATATGTAATATTTAGTCTTCCAATCCATGAACACCATAGCTCCATTTATTAAGATCTTTAATTTCGGGCGCCTGGGTGGCTCAGTTGGTTAAGCGACTGCCTTCGGCTCAGGTCATGATCCTGGAGTCCCGGGATCGAGTCCCACATCGGGCTTCCTGCTTAGCAGGGAGTCTGCTTCTCCCTCTGACCCTCTTCCCTCTCGTGCTTTCTATCTCTCATTCTCTCTCTCTCTCAAACAAATAAATAAAATCTTTAAAAAAAAAATCTTTAATTTCAATAATGCTTTAAATTTTTCTGCATTGGAGACTTAATCAAGTTTATTAGTTTTATTCCTAGTGATTTGGTATTTTAAAATGATATTACAAATGTTATTTTTTTTAAATATAATTTTCTCAGGGCACCTGGGTGGCTTAGTTGGTTAAGCATCTGCCTTTGGCTCAGGTCATGATCCCAGAGTCCTGAGATCGAGTCCTGAGTTGGGCTCTCTGCTCAGTAGGGAGTTTGCTTCTCCCTTTCCCTCTGCTCTTCCCCTGCCACTCATGCTTTCTCTCTCGCTCATTCTCTCTCAAATAAATAAGTAAATAAAATATTTTTAAAAAAACCCATAATTTTCTCTTTGTTGCTGTTAAATACATTGATTTTTACATATTTCCTTTTTTTAAGTCCAAGAAACTTGCTGAACTCTCTTAATAATTCCAATTACCCATACAGAATTTTAAAAATTTCCTCTGTACACTATCATATCATCTATAAATAATGGAAGTTTTGTTTCTTCCTTTTCCAATGCTTATTCCTTTTCTTTCTTCACTGTGCTGGCTAGGATCACCAGGATAATGTTGAGTGGTGGTAATGGGGGGGCACCTGGGTGGCTTAGTTGGTTAAGTGTCTAACTCTTGATTTCAGCTCAGGTCATAATCTCAGGGTCATGAGATCAAGACCCAGTTGGGCTCCACTCTCAGCCCCTCTCTCTCTGCCCCTCCTGCTCCTGCCCTCAAGCACACGTGCTCTCTCTCTTTCTAAAATAAAAAAATAAATCTTAAAAAAAAAAAGGTGGTGGGGTGCCCGGGTGGCTCAGTCGTTAAGTGTCTGCCTTCGGCTCAGGTCATGATCCCAGGACCCTGGGATCGAGCCCCGCATCAGGCTCCCTGCTTGGTGGGAAGCCTGCTTCTCCCTCTCCCACTCCCCCTGCTTGTGTTCCCTCTCCTGCTGTGTCTCTGTCTGTCAAATAAATAAATAAAATCTTTAAAAAAAAAAGTGGTGGCAATGGATATCTTCATTTTATTCTAATTTTCAAAGGGAAAATTTCCAATGTTTCACCACTAAGTATGATGCTTGCCTTAGCTATTTTTTAAAAGACAGCCTTTATAAAATTAAGGAAGTTTCTTTCCAGTTCCAGTTTGACTCAAGCTTGTTTCCCCCACCCATTATTATCCATTTAATTCAGTGGATGTTGAATTTTATTAAATGCTTTTTCTGCATCCATTGAGATAACTATAATATTTTTTTAATCTGTTAATGTGATAAATTACATTAACTGGTTTTTGTAAGTTATATAAAGCTTAAATTTCTAGGATTCATTATAACTTGGTCATATGCACTATCTTTTTTATGTGATGATAAATTTTGTTTAGTAATACTTGTTTAGAGTTTTTCTATGTTCAAAAACAATATCAGCCTTCAAATTTCCTATATTGACCCTGTGAGATTTGGGAGTCATTATTGTATTAGTTCCATGAAATGAGTTGAGGAGGATAACCTTAGTTCTTTGGAAGTAGAAACTTGTAAACTTGTGGAAGTTTGTATATGAATGGAATTTTCTTTTCCTTGAATCTTGAATATAATTCACAAGTAAAGCTATCTGGATTTGGAATTTTCTTTGTGGTATGATTTTAAATTACTGATAGAATTTCTTTAATACTTATGGACTTTTCAGGTTTTTCATTTCTTCATGGAATAACTTTTAGTAAGTTATATCTCTAGGAATTTTCCCATTTCATCCAACTTGTTACATCAATTGGCAGTAAGTTGTTCATAATATCTTCTTAATATCTTTTGTTAGATGTATATGGGATCTCTAGTAATGTCCCCTTCTTCATTCTTACTATTATTTGTTCATTGTCTTTTTTCTCTTTGTTGGCCTCACCAGAGTTTTATCGTTTCATTATCCTTTTTAAGATTTTATTTATTTGTTTATTTACTTGAGAGAGAGCATGAGTAGGGGGAGGAGCAGAGGAAGAGGGACAAGCAGACTCCCTGCTGAGCATTCAGCAGGATGTGGGTCTTGATTCCACGACCGGAGATCACAACAGGAGCTGAAATCAAGAGTCTGCCATTCAACTGACTGAGCCACCCAGGTACCCCTTCATTATCCTTTTTGAAGAACAAAGTTCCTGGCCAGAAAGGAAAAAGTAAAACTGACTATTTACAGATGACATGATCTTGTATATAGAAAATTCTAACTAAACAACTATTATAACTAATAAATAAGTTCAGCAAGTTTGCAAGATACAAGCTCAATATACAAAAAATCAGTTGTAGTTCTATATACCAGCAATATATTCTTAAAGTGAATTAAGAAAATAATTCATAAAGAGTAAAATACTTGGGAATAAATTTAAGTGCAATATACTGAAAATTATAATGCATTTTTTAATTCATTTTTTAAAAAAGATTTTACTTATTCATTTGACAGAGAGAGACACAGTGAGAGAGGGAACACAAGCAGGGGGAGTGGCAGAGGGAGAAGCAGGCTTCCCGCAGAGCAGGGAGCCCGATGCGGGGCTCGATCCCAGGACCCCGGGATCATGACCCGAGCCGAAGGCAGATGCCTAACGACGGAGCCACCCAGGCGCCCCTATAATGTATTTTTGAAAAGAATTAAGTAAGACCTAAATAAATGGAAAAGATATCCTATGTTCATAGATCAGAAGACAATATTGTTGAGATGTTAATCTTCAGATTTAATGCAATCCCCATCAGATTCCAATGGGCTTCTTTGCAGAAACTGACAAGCTGATACTAAATCATGAGGGGAAATGCAAGGGACCCAGAGCAACCAAAACATTCTGGGTAAAAAACAAAAAGTTGGAGGACTCACATGTCCTGCTTTCAAAACTTACTACAAAACTACGGAAATCAAGACTACGTGATACTGGCATAAGGAATAAACATATAGATCAATAGATTAAAAGTGAAAATTCTGAAATAAACTCTTACATTTAAGGTCAACCGATTTTTGACAAGGGCATCAAGACAACTCAATGGGGGAAAACAAAAATCTTCAACAAATAGTCCTGGAACAACTGAATATTCACATGTAAAAGAATGAAGTTGGACTGGACCCCTACCTCACACCATATGTAAAAATTAACTCAAAACTGGGGCGCCTGGGTGGCTCAGTTGTTAAGCCTCTGCCTTCGGCTCAGGTCATGATCCCAGGGTCCTGGGATCGAGCCCCGCATTGGGCTCCCTGCTCAGCGGGAAGCCTGCTTCTCCCTCTCTCACTTTCCCTGCTTGTGTTCCCTCTCTCACTGTGTCTTTCTGTCAAATAAATAAAATCTTAAAAAAAAAATTAACTCAAAACAGATCAAAGACCTAAATGTAAGAAGTAAAGCTCATAAACTCTTAAAAGAAAACATAGGTGTAAATATTTGTTATTTGGATCAGGCAATCATTTCTTAGCTATGACACAAAAAGCATAAACAACCAAAGAAGAAATAGATAAATTGGACTTCATCAAAGTTAAAAATTTTGTGTTACATAGAGCATGATCAAGAAAGTATAAAGAGGGGCGCCTGGGTGGCTCAGTCGGTTGGGCGTCTGCCTTTGGCTCAGGTCATGATCCCAGGGTCCTGGGATCGAGTCCCGCATGGGGGTCCCTGCTCAGTGGGGAGCCTGCTTCTCCCTCTCCCCCTGCCTGCCTCTCTGCCTGCTTGTTCTCTCTCTATATGTCAAATAAATAAATAAAATCTTAAAAAAAAAACTTTAAAAAAAGTATAAAGACAACCTAGATGATGGTTGAAAATTTTTATTTTATTTTTTTATTTTTTATTTTTATTTTTTTTTAAATTTTGTTTATTTATTTGAGAGAGAGAGAATGAGAGATAGAGAGCACGAGAGGGAAGAGGGTCAGAGGGAGAAGCAGACTCCCCACTGAGCGGGGAGCCCGATGCGGGACTCGATCCCGGGACTCCAGGATCATGACCTGAGCCGAAGGCAGTCGCTTAACCAACTGAGCCACCCAGGCGCCCTGGTTGAAAATTTTTACAAATCATATATCTGACAAGGGAATTTTTTAAAAGATTTTATTTATTTATTTGTCAGAGAGAGAGCAAAGCAGGCTCCCTGCCGAGCAAGGAGCCTGATGCGGGACTCGATCCCAGCACCCTTGGATCATGACCTGAGCTGAAAGCAGGTGCTTAACCAACTGAGCCAGCCAGCCATCCCTGACAAGGGATTTTTATCTAGATATATAAAAAACTCTAAAAGTAAAGAGTCAAAAGACAAATGCTCACTTAAAAAATGGGCAAAGGACCTGAATATACATTTCTCCAGAGAACATATATAAACGATCAATAAGCACATGAAAAAATACTCATCATCATTAGCCATCAGGGAAAAGCAAATGAAACCATAATGTGATACTACATTATACCACTAGAATGGCTATAATTAAAAGAACAGATAATAACAAATGTTGACAAGGATGTGGAGAAATTGGAACCCTCATATACTGCTGGTAGAAATGTGAAGGGGTGCCTGGGTGGCTCAGTCACTTAAGCATCCGACTTCAGCTCAGGTCATGATCTTGGGGTCCTGGGGTTGAGCTCTGCATCGGGCTCCCTGCACTGTGGGGACTCTGCTTGTTCTTCTCTCTCTCTCCCTCTGCCCCTCCCCATCTTGTGCTCGCTCTCTCAAATAAATAAATAAAATCTTAAAAAAGAAAAAAAAAAGAAAGGAAATGTGAAATAGTGCATCTGCTTTGTAAAATAATCTGACAGTTCCTTAAAGATTAAATATATAGTTACCATATGATCCAGAATTTCTACTCCTAGGGATATACCCAAGGGAAATGAAAACTTATGTCTATTTAAAAACTTGTACATGAATGTCCATAGCAGCATTATTTATAATACCCCAAAAGTAGAAACAATCCAAGTGTCCATGAACCAATAAATGCATAAACCAACTGAAGATATCTGTACAATGGAATATTATCCAGCCACAAAAAGGAAAGAAGTTCTAATACATGCTACAACATGGATAAAACTTGAAAACAAAATGTAAGTGAAATAAGCTAGTGACAAAAGACCACATACTGTGTGATTCCACTTAAATGAAATACCCAAAACAGGCAAATCCGTAAAGACAGAGAGTAAGGGTGCCTGGTTGGCTCAGTTGGTGGAACGTGTGACTCTTGATGTTGGGGTCATGAGTTCAAACCCCATGTTGGGCATAGGGCTTACTTAAAAAAAAAAAAAAGACAGAAAGCAGATTAGTGGTTACCTAGGACTGGAAGTAGGGCATGGGGGGAAAAATGAAATGACTCTTAATGAATATGATTTTTTGAGGAGGAGGGGTGATGAAATGTCCTAAAACTGATTGCAGTGATTGTTGCACATCACTGTGAATATACTAAATACCACTGAATTCTTTACCTTCAATAGATGAATTGTATGGCATATGAATTATACCCCAATCAAATTATTTATTTAAAAAAAATTTCAGGGGCTCCTGGCTGGCTCAGTCGGAGGGGTGTGTGACTCTTGATCTTGGGGTTGTTAGCACCCCAGATTGGGTGTAGAGATTAGTAAAATAAAAAATTAATTTCAATGGATCTGACTGTCAGGAGGACGCTGGTGACCCCTAGCCAACCAAAGGCATTTCAGTGCTATAGTGGGGTATTGAAAAGTGGCAGGATGGGGAGTGATGTGAGCAGGGAAGAAAGGAAAATATATGGAAAAAACTTGGTAGGCTCATCTGGCCACGAAGGCAGAAGTGGGACTTGATGGAAGGAAGGGCTTGGGGGCACGTATTCCGTAGGCTCGTGTAAGACACATCACGTTCCTCAGCCTGAGATCCAGCTCCTCAGAGTAGCTGGTGAAGCTGATTCTCTGGGCCTCTCCAGCACTCTCTCCTGACGCTGGCCAGACCGGCCAGGCCAGTCCTCTCTTCCTATACCACTAAAACTTAGCCACCTGGAAAGTCTTACCACACCCTGCCTCATCCCAGAGCCCTCCCCTGGAGGTGCCAGCTCCCCCTGACCTCTCCCTTCTCAGCCTGCTTTCATACTGCATACAAGATAATATCACTATATTGTATAATACATGGTCAGGTCTTCTGATTCACAGTACTGATGCTGGGCTGGGGACCTGATGTGGGGAGCAGGACATTGCCTAGAGCCTGGGACCCGGAACCTTGAGCCTGTGAAACTCATGCATAAAGTCTTCTATGGGCTGGCCTCCCTTTGAGGAGATGGTCATTGAATCTCGGTTTCTAAGAAAGTCATGCTTTCCTTAGTGCCTACAGGTGCCCACCTATTCCATGTGGGCCAGAGCTAGCAAGAAAGACAGACTTATTAATCCCTGGACCCCACTGTTCTCAGAAGAGCACAAGTCCCATGAGGCTGGGCTAAAGGTGTGACGGGGCCTTCTCCATATTCTCCCCACTCTTGGAAAACAAAGATGCTTCTTAATGAGCATGTGAAATAAAGGCTCTGATAAAGTCCAGCAAGTGGTGTTTAGCTTTTTTGAACACAGTGTTTCCCAAATATATTTGTCCTTGGAATCTTTTGTCCACTCCACCCACTATCATCCAGGGACATATCACCGTAACAGTAAAGTCCAGAACCTGCAACTGGTACTTGTGGCCCAGCCTACAAATCTCAATGGCCAACCTCTCTTCTCCTCGCCTGGACTCTTCTCCCTACCTTACCCGTTCTCCTCCCAGGCAGAGCCCACAGCTCTCTCCACCTGCTGGGGTGCCAGTACCTCTGAGCCACCTGTCCCCTTAAACACCCAAAGACCCCTCTCCCCACCTCATACCCACAGCTGCCCATTGCTTCCAACATCAAGTATCTTTCAGTATGCCTGTCTCTACCCATCCTCCTTCCAGGTCATTCCTTGCTGCCCTCTGGGTTGTCCTTGTGAGGTCATGGGCATGAGATGCCACACTTGGCAACAAGCCAAGGGGGCAGCGGTGCACCTGGAAGTGTTCCCAGAACCTGAGCCCCCTCTCTCAGCTTCTCTACCCCATAGGGATTCTGCCTCACGCAGCAGGAGAGCAGGGTATGGGCACGATCAGAGATGGAAATGGGCATGGGGCCACAACCCAGTACCAGCTTCTCCCATGGGCAGGGACCAGAGGGCTGTCCCCATGCCTCAGTCTGGCACTTGGTGAATGAAGGATCAATGACAGTTCTTAGAGAGAAGCCCCCACTCCTCCGGACCCCAGTCGGGGCACATTCCCCATGAGGGTACTGGACACTTCCCAAAACTCAAGACACATCCTGGCTGGAGCTGGCTGTGGGCCGGGCACCCCCGGGCCAGCCGGGCAGGGCGGGGTGTCCTGGAGAGCCGCGGATGGGCCTCACACCCAGGCTGGGCCAGGACACCCCGTCCTTGGCCGAGGCCCAAACCGGCTCTGTTTACAGAATCTGTCAGCTCTGTTCCCCCTCCCCCACCCGGCACTTCCCCTAGAGTCCTGGGGGCTGGGAGAGGGGCAGGCGGGGCCTGAGGGAGGCTAGGAGACAGCCAAATCCTAGGCCAGCCCCTCAGTCCTCCTCCCCTTCTTGGCGCCTACGGTCTCTCCGCGCCGGTTCTCCAGTGTTCTGGTTTGTCCTTCAAAACATTGGGTGGGAATGCGCTTTTTAAAAGAGAAATCTGCAGAAGGCCACGCTTAGTCCCAAGGAAAGTTTAGCTAATGGTGGAAAGATAGGCACTGAGCCGGCAGGCGCAGGGACAGTTTTCTGGCAAGGGGTTCCTGGATACCTCCAGACAGCCCGGAAGGAGGCTTCTTCTTTCCTCGGGACCCTAAAACTCTTGGGGCCCTGGGAAATCTTCTAGAACTGCCGGAGGGACTTGGCGCAAATTAGATGTAGCCGGGCAGGCTGGGGGCTTTGGAGGGGTAGCGACGTGTCGAGATAAGGCCAACGGCTGAACAGGCCGCAGTGACTCAGCTCCCTTGGGCTGCAGGGAAGCTCCGCGGGCCCCCCGGGAGCCGGACGGGGGAGGCGGGGCCTGGCCTGCGACGCTCCGCCCCCCCCACCCCGCCCCCTGGCTCCGGGAAAGCCCGCCCAGCACCCCCAGCTTCCCAGAGGCGCCCGGATTTCCCACGGGTTTCCCCACCTGCTGCAAATAGTAACAAAGGCTGGCACTTTCAGAGCGCTCACACTGTTCTAGGTACTTAGCAGGAATCATGTCTTTTGTTACCTCCAACGAGGCTCTGAAGCGGGCACCGCTATTCCTATTAGAGACAAGAAAACTGAGGCTCAGAGAGGCCAAACTACTTGCTTAAGGCCACACGGCTACTGAGTGGTGGGGACCAGAGTTTATAAAACCCCAAGATACCTCTTACCCCTTGTGAGTGCCATGTCCTCCTGTCCTTCCTGTTGCTAGCCGGTCCCCTGGTGGTGCCTTCCTAGGGAACCAGGACATCCCCTGGTTTGGCGGCTAACACAATACAAATATTTATCATCTTGGGGCAAATCCAGTGGTATTGATTATGTTTCTCCTGAACTCCCAACCTGGTGTCACGTGGTGGCAAAATTCCCCAGCCCTGAGTTTCCCTTTGACCTCCACTCAGAGGGAAACTCCTGGGCACAAGTCTGGGCCCCCAGGGAACACTGCCACGCCAACACTCAGCCCTGCCCTCTGGAGAGATGCAGTTCTCTAGAAAGCCCCTACCTCGCTTACAGATTAGTCCCCCAACCCTGGGGCCTTGCCAAGTGGGAAGCCGCAGGCGCACACCACCCCACTGCTGCTGGCTGGCCCCTGCCCATATGGGGTCAGGGACAGGACAGTGCCACAGAAAGCCGTATCTGAGCCCAGAAGAAGTCAAGGAGCAGAGTGCAACCTGTACCCTAGGGCTGTCCCGGGAAGTAGTGAGCTCCATGTTATCTGGGGTGGAGGAGCACCTGTGGAAGAAATGATTCAAAAAGAGGGTGGGATGAGATGACCTTTTAAACCCCAGCTTCGTCTCTCCTATGAGTCAGGCAGTGTCCAAGTGAATGGCTTGTTCTGAAAGCCGCTTAAATAGAAACTTTCCCAGACTCTCCCACTTCCTTCCCCTTTGACCTCTTTCTTCTGGGCCCGTGATGTTTCTCCTGGAGACTCAGAGAATATTGGGAAGAAGATCACACCCACATGTCCCTGCCTCAGTTTGTGACTGTCTCAGTGGCCATTGCATGGGCTCTGGGAGGCTCTGACTCGTGGGAAGTAAGGAAGGAAGCAAAGAAGGAAGGAAACACAGACAAAGAGAGGGAGAAGTCTGGAGACCAGAGACCACTTCTGTGGTTGAGTTGGTTTGACCCTTGGCCCCATCCCAATTCCATCCTCTTCCCCCAGATACGTGATCTTAAGTGATGTCACTTTACCTCCCAGGGCCTCTGCAAAATGAGAGAACTCTAATCCCAACCACCCTTCTTGGGAGGGCTGTTTGTAGCAACAACGAATGACCACCGTGGGTAAGGTCATCCCAAACACGATTCTGTGATGGTGCCCAGTGGGCAGCTCGGCTCTATAAGCAGACACCATTCCTCATGGTTCTGTCTGAGGAAATAAGTCCCCAAAGACAGGCAAGTTTGAGTGGCAGAAGAGGGCGAGAGAAAGGGACCCAACTGGGGGCTGCTGGGGATGGGTTTCCTGCAGTGGGAAGGGCTGTGTTCTGGGGGTCAGTGGACCTGTGTCTTAAAGATACTAAATACTGCCTCTGTGGGCCAGCATGGTGCTAGGTGCTTCACAAACATTGTCACATTTAGTTCTATCTACAAGGCAGGTAGTGTTATCACCCCATTTTCCAGTTAGCAAAAGCAAGGCTTAGAGAGGTTTGGTGAGCTGTCAGTGGAGGAGTCAGGAGTCACATGACTCCGGAGCCCTGTCCTACCCAAATCCTGACTCAGGTCCCTTGTCCCTCCCCCAACGGCTGTCTTGGAGGCCGGTACCCAGTGGCCGGGCAGAATGTGCCCAGTTCCCCAAGATCCCTGCCCTAGCCTGGCACCCTCTCTCTGCTCTGTCCAGCGAGAGCAGCTCTGGCCAACCAGAAACAGTGTGGCATCATGGCTGTGCTGGACCTTGAACAGAGAGAGGGGGACTAGGATCAGAGCCCCAGATGACAGGAGATAGGATACGGGGGAGGGATCTCGACTGGGGCTCAGCTTTGCCCAGCGAAGGAAGAGAGGAAGACTGGGAGGCAGGAAGCCACGCCCACCCACCCTGAATTCAGAACTAAAAATGACCTCAGGCACCCTGTTCCCTGAGACCAGCTCTCGTTCCATAAGGGTTGGCGAAGGCTTTATTCTAATTAATTAATTAATTAATTAGAGAGAGAGAAAGCAAGTGAGTGGGGGGGGAGGGGCACCCAAGCCTGCTCCGTGCTGAGTGCAGAGCCCCACATGGGGCTCCATCCCAGGTCCCTGAGGTCATGACCTGAGCAGAAAGCAAGAGTTGGACACTTAACCAACTAAGCCACCCAGGTGCCCCGGGGAAGGTTTTAGAACGTCACCAGGGAAGCTGTAGGACTGGGGCTGCCCCAGCTCTAAGGTGATACTGGAGGGCCCCAAGCCCCCCACACCCTGTTTTCCTATCAGAATCATAGCATGGCCTGGGGCATCCCCTGATCAAAGGCCTGTATTGCAGACCTCCTGGCTGTCATGGAAAACCTCTGTCCAGTGGCTCTGAGTCCCAAATGGGTCCCCTGCCTTTAGCTAGAAGAGACTTCGCTTGTCCTCTCACCTCCACTCCCAGTGCACTCTTCATCTTCCCCTGGAAACAAATAGCTCCCAACTTCAAAGCATCATAATCCCCCCCAAAGAGCAATCTTGAGAATGTCAAGGGGAAATTATTGAATTATCCTGGTTGGCAGAAAAATCTAATTTATAGCAAAGCATTTCTCCTGAAGTTTTAATAGATTTTTTTTCCTCTGATGGATTTTAATGCGCAATTGTTTCCCAGGCTTGGAAATTTAGTTTGAAGCACTGACATTGCTTTTCAGTTCTTGATTTATTGCCAGCTCCCCGCTTTTGAGCCTGATAGTAAACCCAACATTCTATTTTCCATTAAACTGGCAGACTGTGCTCTCTGGTTAGCCTCCTGGACCAGACATCTGATGGCACTGCCATCTCATTAAGGGTGCGAGGGGGCCTGGCAACCTGGCTGAACATTCCATGCTCTCCGTACCTGGTTCACAAGGACAAGTACCCTCCTTGAGGATTTTGCTAGACGGAACCTCGGCGCTATGTCTATGAGGATACCACTGGTCTGTGGAGACCACTGGGGGCAGTGGCATGGCTAACCTTCCTCTCTGCCCACTCCCTGACTCTCAGCCTATGAAGGGGCTTAGCACAAAATAAGGAATCAGCCAATAGGTGCTGGTTCAAAGAGGATGGGGAAAGAGAGTGGCATGGCTGAGTGTTAGAGTCCTGCTTGGGCCAATGACAGTTTAGGCTCCCATTAGCAAAGGAATGTAGTGTTGACATCTTTGCCAAAACTCCAGTCCATTGGATTGGAATCATTTGGGCATAGCAAGAGACAGCAGGCAAGGGTGTTGTCTAGAGATTTTAATTTATGGGGGCACAGCCAGCTTGGGAGAAAAGGGCTGGAGGGCACAGTGGCATCAAAAAAAGGCATTCCCCCCACAAAGACGAGAAGCTTAGTGTGCCCCACCTTTCAAGAGTATCTGACCAGGGCAATGCTTAACCAAAACTCGCTAAGGAGAGTGGGCTTTTGGAACGAACAACAGGCGGAGAAGGGAGATATTTAGGAATAAAATAGACTTCTTTTGAGTTCTTGGAATGACGATACCCGTTTTACAGATGCAGAAAGTTAGGCTCAGAGAGGGGCAGAAACTCTCAAAGCTTTGGCAAACGGCCAGAGCGACAGTGAGACCCAGCAGAAGCAGACACCCTGAGGGCTCTTTTCGCAGCTGTGTGGGAGGTTGTACCAGGCTCTTGCTAGCCTGACCCTGTAGGGCTCAGCAAAGGTCAGGCTCCTTTGGAAGGGTGGGGGTCCCTCAAGTCCCCAGAGGAGGTGGCCCACCATCTAGTTTTAGACTGGGCTGACAGGTCTGTGGGAATTCCTTCTTAGGTCACCACTGTTTTCCGGGGGTTTCTTCTAGCACTGCTGCCGTCCCTGACCCCATGTACCCAAATATCCAGAGCCCCCAGAGATTTCAGTCTCTTTCTTCCCAGAGATCCCTGCTGTGGTGCCAAGTGAGGGGATCATTTGGCCAGAGAGGAGTGTGAACAAGGGGCAAGGGGGAAAGGGTCTGCACCCTTCCACTCACTCCTTCGCTCTCTGTTGTGCCCGCCCCCTTCTCTCCCTAGCTGCCTGATCTTCTACGCTCGGGCAATGCGGGTTTCCTATCACAGGGCAGTACCAGGAACAGAGTCAAACAGCCTGACCCCTGCGAAGCCCTGAGGAGCTCCCAGGGGGTGGAAGGCTTACCCTGGCCAGAGTCCCTGTCAGGACATGGAAGTTGCGGGGGCGGGCGGGGGGGAGCACTACACTCCCAGGGCCTGAAGTGGACTTTGCCCGCTTTGTGAGGCCACCCCCACCCCATCCAGCCCTCTGGAGCAAATCCAGGAGCCCAGCCAGGAGAGGGTGGTTTGGGGGAGTTCACAGAATTGCGAGGAAGGCGTATTGTGGAAGGTGTTTCTGTTTTACTTCAGGGCAGAACCAGGCCCGGCTCTGAGAATCCAAGGGACTCCACTCCTATAAGGGAGGTGTCCTCACCACTCAAGCTACAGAAGCGCAGGGCAGGAGGAGTCATGGGGACGGAACGCACCGTCCAAGCGCTATTCCCCTAGAGGCCTGCCTCTCAAGGTTCCACCAGACAAGCTTGTGCTCAGGAGTGAGGGGGAGCTACTACTCTCATTAATCCACCCTGCCCCTCCAGATTTAATGACTTCTAGAATGCTACCTTTGCTGGGACAACTCCCTGGCTCTGTCTCAGCCAGCTGGAGCCCAGGTCACCGGACTCTCTTCCTGGTGCTCATCTCCTTACTCTCTGGCAGTCCTGTGACTGCGCCAGGCACGCGTGTAAGCCAGGCCCAGGAGAGCCGAGTGGCAGGTGGAGGGACAGGAGAAAGAACCGTGGGCAAGCTGGTTATGCAACCCTGACTCCTGGGGAAGGGGAGCTCACGGGAGGCCACGACGAGGACACTTCCCTGAGGGTGTGGGGAAGCAGGTTTCCAGAAGGACAACATGGAGATCAGGGGTGAGGAAGCTGCTGATGGGACCCCAAATACATGTCCAGTCAGTCTTCAGTAGGTCTAGGGGCTTTGAGGGTCCTAACTGGTCAGCTAGAGGGGCAGGACAAGGGTGTGCTCAGCTCAGCGGGGCGCCTGGGTGGCTCAGTTGGTTGAGCGACTGCCTTCGGCTCGGGTCATGATCCTGGAGTCCCGGGATCGAGTCCCGCATCGGGCTCCCTGCTCGGCGGGGAGTCTGCTTCTCCCTCTGACCCTCTTCCCTCTCGTGCTCTCTCTCATTCTCTCTCTCTCAAATAAATAAATAAAAAATCTTAAAAAAAAAAAAAAAAGAAAAAAGAAGAAGAAGAAAAAAAAGGTGTGCTCAGCATGTGGTTCCCGAGTCCCCCACCTGCAATTTGGTGAGATGAGGTGTAGGGCAGGGTTGTGCCTGGAGGGAGCTGTGCCTGGGCAGGGTTCTGGCCCCACTCCTGAAACCCCCCCAGTGCCACAGCCCCTGCTGACCAGCCATTCTCATCAGACCATGGTGCAGGGCCCCTTGCCTGGGTTTCTGAAACTTTGCCCTCTGGTGAGTAATTTCTTAGAGTTTGTGTCTGGCATCAAGATCAGAGGTTTTGTTCTCCACCTCCTACCTCTGAACGAATCATGAAGGAGGACCTTCTTGAGGGCCCTGGGGGTTGCTTCTGATCTGAGAGGCCTCCAGAGGCAGGATGAGGGGCATGTGTGGACCTGAATCACTTGGGGCAGGAGGCTTCTGTACCGGGTCCTCCGGCCCACGCGCCCTGGCACAGGCTCTCTGGGTCTGAGTCTGACGGGCACCAGAGGTTGGCATGCTTGATGGCGTTCATACAAGAGGCATGTCCACCACACAAGCCCTTGGCCCCCAGCCCAATGCCTCAGTCCCATTGCCTCTCAGCACCAAGCCAACTCACCAAGGATGGTATAGAATGGCCTGAGCTCACATTGCAGCTGGAAGTTCAGAGCTAGACTCAAGGAACTTTCTGAATATAAGAACTGTGATGGGTGAGAGAAGATGTACTAATCACTCAAATCTCAATAACCATGTGCCAGCCTTGTCCCTTCAACCTGTTTTTCCACTGGTCAGACCTCAGGAAATGGCATTACCACCCACGTGTCCACCCAAGCCCCCTGGGCACTGAGCCTCTCAGCCCCATGGCCAATCCAGCTTCGATTCCTCTGAAACACCTCCAGAAACTGTCCCCAGCCCTCCGCCTCTACTGCTATCACCCAGGCCAAGCGACCACCTCCTGTCTTTGTAGAGGCCTGTAGCAGCCTCTCCCTGTCTGCCTGCGGATCCTATCCATGCCCCCTGCTGTCCGTTCTCCACCCAGCAGCCAGAGAGAGCTCAGAATTTAAGCCAAATGGGTCTGTCTCCTGCTGCAAACCCTCCAGGGGGCTGTGATCCTCTTGGGTAAAGGCCCTGTCCAGTCTGGCTCTAGGCCATCTCTTGCTACCTATACTGCAACATGCAGCTACAGTGACCTCATTCCACATGCCCCTAGCTTCACTATGACGCCCCTACCTTCCTGGCCTCTAGACTGTCACATACTCATCTTTTAAAACCAGGAAGACTTTCTGGTCTGACAAACCCATCCAGGGCTCTAAGAATCCCTGCCAGACTGGAATCCATCCCCCCAACACCTACCACCTCTTATTGTCATCTTTCTTTGCCCTTCAGTCTACCTACTTGAGAGTGTCAGTCACAATCAAGACAACACGCAGAATGCACATGTGAAATGACCACAGCCCATCATTAATGGCATCATCGTCATCACTGCTAACTGCTTACTGAGCACATTTTCTGTGCCCGGCACTGTTATAAGCATTTTACATGGTTCAAGTCATTTAGCCGTCATAACAATCCTATGAAGTCAGGTGATCCTTCATTTCCAAGAGGCGCTGTGGGGAGTCAGGGGGGCTTGAGGTGGACGGGAAGACTCTGTGGTGGAAGCAGGAGTGAAGCTGGGTCTCACAGGGTGAGGAGCAAATGGTAGATAGGCACAGGGGAAGTCCTCCAGGCCAGTATGAAGAATACTCCTAGTAGTAATAATATATTGGACCCTGCGCTGTGCTTCAGAGCTTTGTATTTACTATCTTGTTGGATGTTTACAACAACCTTGAGAAGTAGATACCCAGAGTCCCATTTTGCAGACAAAGACACTGAGCAACTACTGCTGGCCTCCCCCAGCCTGGGAGGGAGAGAAGCTGCCCCAGCCACAGACAGACTTCCATCCCCTGAGAAAGAGCCCAGGACAAGGAGAGCAGCCTCTTGGGGCAGGAGGGAGTGGATGCTCTACTGAGCTCTGAGGGGAAGCGGGGAGGGCTGGAGACCCCTTCCCAGAGGAAGTGGGAGAGCACTAGCGCTGGGCTTTGAAGGACAGGCAGGAGTCAGGGAAGTAGAAATAAAGGGAGGTGGGGGATGGGGTGGGCGCAGCCTCCCTCCTCTGACCCTGCCCCGGCCATCTCCCCCAATATCTCCCAGGGTCCTGAGTAAGCTCCCAGAGGAGAACACTTACAAATTTAAGTGCCCCATCCCCATGTGACTTTTTCTTTTTTTACTACTGCAAAATATACCTAACATGAAATGTACCACTTTCACTATTGTTAAGTGTACAGTTCAGTGGCATTAAGCACAACCACACTGTTGTACAACCATCACCACATTCCGTCTCCAGAACTTTTTCATCATCCCCAAACTGAAATTCTATACCCATTAACAATTCCCCATTCCTCCCTCCCCCCCTGGCCCACAACCACCATTCAACTTTCTGTCTCATGAATTTGATTTCTCTAGGTACCTCATACAAGGGGAATCATGCAGCATGTATCTTTCTGTGTCTAGTTTATTTCACTTAGCATAATGTCTTCAAGGTTCATCCTGTTGTAGCATGTGACAGAATTTCCTTCCTTTTTAAGGCTGAATAATATTCCATTGTCTGCATATACCACATTTGGCCTATCTATTCATCCACTGATGAGCCTTTGAATTGTTACCACCTTTTTTTCTATTGTGAAAAATGCTATGAACTTGGAGTACACAAACATCTGTTCAGGTCCCTGCTTTCGGTTGCTTTGGCATATGCCCAGAAGTGGAATTGTTGGATCATATGGTAATTCTGTGTTTAATGTTTTTTGGGGCATTGTTTTCTACAGCAGCTGCACCATTTTACATTTGCACTGGCAATGCACAAAACTTCCAATTTCTCCACATCCTTGCCAGCACGTGTTACTCTCTGTTTAATATGTATTTTGTTTTTTATTAATCGTTGTCCAGATGGGTGTGAAGTGGTCCCTCCTAGTGATTTTGATTTTGATATTCCTATTAATCCTGTCCAGCACTTTTTTTGTGTGTTCACTGGCCATCTGTATATCTTCTTTGAAGAAAGGTCTATTCAAGTCCTTTGCCCACTTTTAAATCTGGTTATTTGGGGGTTTTTTTGTTTTTGTTTTTGTCATTGAGTTATAGGGGTTCTTTATATATTCTGCACATTAACCCCTTATTAGATATATGATTTGCAAATATTGCTTCCATTCCATGGTTTCCTTTTCACTCTGTTGGTAGGGTCCTTTCATGCACAAAGGTTTTTCATTTTGATGAAGACAATTTATCTGTTTTTTCTTTTGTTGCCTGTGCTTTTGGTGTCATATTAATTTAATCATCGCCAAATCCAATGTCATGAAGATTTTCCTTTGTTTTCTTCTGTGAGTTTTATAGCTTAGCTCTCACGTTTAGGTCTTTGATCTACTTTGCTTTAATATTTGTTTATGCTGTGAGGTGAAGATCTGACTTCATCCTTCACACACAGATGCTCAGTATTCCCAGTACCACTTGTTGAAAAGACTGTCCTTTCTTCAGTGGATAGTCTTGACACCCTTGTCAAAGATCACTGGGCCACATATGTGAGGATTTACTTCTGGGCAACATATTCTATTTCATTTTTCTGTATGTCCGTTTATTTTTAAAGATTTATTTATTCATTTGAGAGACAGAGAGAGAAAGGGAGAGAGATAGCAAGATGGGGGAGGGGCAGAGAGAGAGGGAGAGAGAGAATCCTTAAGCAGACTCTCTGCTGAGCAGGGAGCTCTACTCGGGGCCTGATCCCAGAACCCTGAAATTATGACCTGAGCCAAAGTCAAGAGTTCGTCACTTAACCAGCTGAGCCATCCAGGCACCTCTGTATGTCTGTTTTTATGTCAGTACCACACTGTTTTGATTACTGTAGCTTTGAAGCAAGTTTTGCATGCAGGAGGTATGAGACCTCTAACTTCATTCTTTTTATTTATTTTTTTGTTTTTTTAATGTTTTATTTATTTATTCATGAGAGTCAGAGAGAGAGAGAGAGAGAGAGAGAGGCAGAGGCAGAGGGAGAAGCAGGCTCCCCGCCTAGCAGGGAGCCTGAGGCAGGACTCGATCCCAGGACCCCGGGATCATGACCTGAGCTGAAGGCAGACGCTTAACCATCTGAGCCACCCAGGCGCCCCTCTTTTTATTTTTTTAAACATTTTTTTATTTATTTGACACAGAGAGAGACAGCAAGAGAGGGAACACAGCAGCAGGAGTAAGAAAGGGAGAAGCAGACTCCCCACTGAGCAGGGAGCCTGATGCAGGGCTCCATCCCAAGAACCTGCAATCATGACCTGAGCTGAAGGCAGAAGCCTAACGACTAAGCCACCCAGGTGCCCCTAACATCGTTCTTTTGGCTCTTCGGGATTCTGTGAGAGTCCACTTGATTTTTGTTTGTTTGTTTGAAGTAATCTCTACACTCAATGTGGGGCTCGAACTCACAACCCAAAGATTGAGAGTTGTACATTCTACCAACTGAGCCAATCAGGCACCCCTGTGAGATGCCATTTGAATTTTAGGATGGATTTTTTTCTAGGGGTGGGAGGGATGGGGTGGCTGGGTGATAGACATTGGGGAGGGTATGTGCTACGGTGAGCGCTGTGAATTGTGCAAGACTGTTGAATCACAGATCTGTACTTCTGAAACAAATAACGCAACATATTTTAAGAAAAAAGAAAAAGAAGAAGATAACAGGAGAGGAAGAAAAGGGGAGTATGTCAGAGGGGGAGACGAACCATGAGAGATGATGGACTCTGGGGGACAAACTGAGGGTTCTAGAGGGGAGGGGGGGAGGGGGATGGGTTATCCTGGTGATGGGTATTGAGGAGGGCACGTTCTGCATGGAGCACTGGGTGTTATGAACAAACAATGAATCATGGAACACTGCACCAAAAACTAATGATGTAATATATGGTGATTAACATAACAATAAAAAAATTTAAAAAAAAAGGATGGATTTTTTTCTATATCTAAACAACAACAACAACAACAAAAACACATTGCTGGGATTTTGGAAGTGATTGTATGGACCGTTGGGACTTTAAGGAGGGCCTGGGCCAGCGAGGGTATCCCAAAGTGGTCAGGAACCGCAGTTTGGTGAGGATGAATGGAGAGCTGAACTGAAGGGGACGCACAGATTGGCACATCAAAGAGTGGGGTCAAGGGGCTACCCTTTTTTAGAATAGTGAATACTTTGGCTCTTCCCAGGCCTCCATCAAGGACAGATCCCCATGGGAAGGAGTTCACCCATCTGTATAATGGGCACTGCATTCCCAAGCCAGTGAAAAAGCTCCTCCAGAATCAAAAGCCTCCTCCCTTTCATCACTGAGGTTTCTCAGCTTTTCCACATTCTTGTTGATTTGCTAGGAGCTGGTACTCCCTACCCCGGCTCTTAGAAGCTTTAGTGCTATTTTTTATGTGGCTGGGACTCTGTCTCACTTCTACCTCTGGGCAGGTCATCCTTCTGGTCCAGCCGGCTATCCCGTCCAGGGGGAGCATGTTCCCTCAAGAGTGGAGGGGAATACGAATGAACGTTCCTGGCCCTTCGGGAGAGGATGGCTGGGTAGAATCCCTTGGTGAAGATTGGAGATAGGGTCTCCTCTTCCTTGTGCACCCTACAGGCGGGCCCAGACCTCAGTAGGTGAGGTCCACCTGCAGCAGAAAAGCAAAAGAAGGCATAGGCAGCCTTCTTGTGAAGCCCAGACTCTTGAGAGATGACTCACCTGACCATACGCCAGACCTCTGGCTCTGCCTCAGAAAAACTCCTGCATTCAGTCCATCACTGAAGACAGACAGATGGACAGACAAGCAGAATAAGCCCTCTGGGCCCCTCATGGGGCATAATTCCCAGTTCTGAGCTGTGACACTCACCCCGCTCTCCTGCCTGGCCATGGGGACACACAAGAGCCTTCATTGCCCTAACTCTAGGAGGCATGGCTGGGGCTTCTAGAAATTCTAGAAATGGAATATGGCATTTAACTCCAGCTCTGACAGTGGGGCCTGGGATTTCAGGCACAGCCTGAATTTCTATCTTGAGGTTCATATATATGTGATTGGGTGTCAGAAAATAAGGTTCTTGAGCCAAATGGGAACCTTTATCCAAGTTGTTTTTAAAGCATCCCAAATTGTATCAGGCTGACTGGGGTCACTTCAGATACAGAAGTAAAGCAGCAAGCAGGGAACATTCTTCCTATTTCACAGATGAAACAATAGAGGCCTAGAAAATTATATCGGTGCTGGAGAGGATCTCATCCAATTGAGCCTTTTGTTTTATCAGGTGAAAGCTATCCATCTGTCCATCTGTTAGTCCATTGATTGATTGATTGACTCATCCATTCATTCATTTTTTTTAAAAGATTTTATTTATTTATTTGACAGAGAGAGAGAGACAGCAAGAGAGAGAGAGTAGGGGGAGTGGGAGAGGGAGAAGCATGCTTCTGCCGAGCATGGAGCCCGATGTGGGGCTCGATCCCAGGGTCCTGGGATCATGACCTGAGCTGAAGGCAGCCACTTAACCGACTGAGCCACCCAGGCGCCCTCATCCATTCATTCAGTACCTACTCCTGAACAAGTCCCTTGGCAGAGGCTAGGGATATAGCAGTGAGTCAGACGGAACCTCTCTCTTATGGAAGGCACAGTCTGCTGGGGAAGGCAGATGGTAACAAACAAACAAACAAACGAAAACCACTAATGAAGGGAAAGAAGTAATGGAACAGGGGTCTATGGGAATATTTAACTAAGGAATCGAACCTGAACCAAGAAGTCAGTGAAGTTTCCCTGAGAGAGCAGAGACCTGAGGGATGAGCCAAAGAAGGGGAAGAGTACTCTAGGCAGAAAGAGCAGCATGTGCAAAGGCCTGGGGGCTGGAGGAGGGACAGGCCCAGAGAAGAAATGTCATCCGGGGAGTTGGAGACCAGACTGAGGCTTTGGGATTCCTACCTATATTCTTCCCCCCAAACCCCAGCTCAATGCCCCCCACCCTGCAACCTTCATGGTGTCAGACAACACCTCTGGCTCCTCTTGGGCCATTCATTGCACCCCCAGGGACTCAGGAGAGCTCAAAGACACACTAAAGAGTGCAGAATGTCAGAATTGTACAAAGAACATATAGGGTATGTTCCACTTTGTGGGAGCTGGTGGGAGCCCCTGGCTTGAGTTAGGATGAGAGACTAAAGATTGAGTGCTGAGTGGAAAAGTTTTACAGCCAAGCAGAGAAACAATTCCAGTACAGAATCTAGGCTCAGCATTGGGGGAGGGGGAGAAATGGAGTAGGTAATGATTTATCTGTGTTCTGTATTCAAAAAGCAAAGTTTCTGAGTGTTGCTGATTGACTGGGGGTATTGGGTTGGCTGGAAGTGGTCAGCTATGTACCTGGAAAATCTGCTTCAAGATTATGGTATCTAGGAGCCTCTCTGTGTACCTGATATGCCTGAATCAAGATCTGGGTGCCCAGTCAGGTCTGCACTGATTGACTAGTTCTCTCTAGTCATCTAGATGGCCAGTTTGGGGTTTATCATTGCCTTCAATTCTTTACCTATGAACGGGTGTAGGGACGCCCAGGTCCTCACACTCTGAGTCCAATCCAGTCAACAACTTTTTGCTAAATGCAACTGTTGATCTGAAACCCATATCCATAGCACCAGAGCTAGTCTCCTTCCTGTCGCTCATCCTCATCTGCTGTGTTATATTCTCCCTCTACTCATACCCCACTGTGTCTGCCCAAGTTCAGGCCAACATTATTGTTCACTCAAAGGCATTCACTTCCTCCAAACTTATCACCTCCAGCTCATGGTCTGTGTCTAAAATATTACTCTTGGTGCACCTGGCTCAGTGCCTGTGTGTCTAAAATATTTCTCTTGGTACACCTGGTGGCTCAGTCATTAAGCATCTGCCTTCGGCTCAGGTCATGATCCCAGGGTCCTGGGATCGAGCCCTGCATCGGCAGGGAGCCTGCTTCTCCCTCTCCCACCCCCCCTGCTTGTGTTCCCTCTCTCACTGTCTTTCTCTCTGTCAAATAAATAAATAAAATCTTAAAATAAATAAATAAATAAAATGTTACTCTTGGGGTGCCTGGGTGGCTCAGTCGGTTAAGCATCTGCCTTCAGCTCGGGTCATGATCCCAGGGTCCTGGGATCGAGCCCTGCCTCGAGCTCCCTGCTCAGTTGGGAGCCTGCTTCTCTCTCTGCCTGCTACTCCCCTTGCTTGTGCTCTCTCTCTCTCTGATAAATAAAGAAATAAAATCTTAAAAAAATAAAATTAAATAAATAAAATAATAAAATGTTACTCTTCTTCTGAAAACTTTTGACTCCCCTTGGCCGTTGGGACAAAGCCTTAAGGTTTGTACACCTAGGCAGTTGTACAAAACCACAGTCAGACTTCCAGTTCAGCTCAGCCTGGGCTTGTAGTGAGAGTGGTGCTAGGCCAAGAGGATTCTCCAGAAGCCTGGATGCCTTTGAACTTGAGTTTCTGGTTCTTGGGTGAATAGAATGGATATTCCCATATGAACTAGAAATGCCTCCCTGGGGCTCTGTTCTTTGAAAGAAATCAAGGGTGATCGTGAAGATTTTCTTTCATCATCAACCCAAATCACCCCCTCTGAAACCTTTGGTCAGTTCTGCTCATCCCCGCCCCCACCGTGCCACCATCTTCAGGTGGTTATGGAAGGCCCCCAAGGGCCCCTCTCCTGCTGGGTAAAATGAGTACCCAAGTGCCTGCCTGACTGTTAACTGGGGCCAGTTCTAGGGAAAGGAGAGTTGGAATGACACACACTCATTTTACTGTGTACGTGTCTATAATGTGGGAATGTTTTTACAAGCATGTATCACGCCTGTAATTAAAGATGCAAATCTAGTAAAAAGCTCCATCCCTTAGGCCATAGGTTCAGAGGGCAGAGGGTAACAAGGAAGACTTGATAGGTGACACAGCACTGGAGCTGGGCCAGGAGGTCAGCAGCAACAAGGGGATATCTGGACCAGATAAAAGCAAGATCCAGGGTGAGCGGAGAGTTAGTACTGTAGTGGGTAGGGCTTTGAATGCCAGACCCAGGAGTTTGTAATTAAGGCATCTCTGAGCCAGAGGGATGTAATCTGAGCTAGGCCTTGGGGTTGGAGCTGGCAAAGGTGGGAGAAAGACCAGGGCTGCCAGGAGACTGTTTGTACATCCCAATGAGAGGAGCAATAATCAGGGGAAAGAGGCATGTGAATGAATGAGCTGGGCTGGCCAGGACCTTGATACTTAGGACAGGGCCCACCCTCTGCCTGTACTGAAAATCCTCCCATAGCCTCACTGGGCCCTGGTAGCTCTGTGTCTGAGGTTCCTGGTCCACCTGGAGCTGGAGACAGGGTAACATCCCAGCATGGCTCTTTTTCCGTTCCACTTTCCCACCTTGACCTAGGAAGGAGATGGTGCCCACTGGACCTCTTGGGGCCTCTAGTTCTTTCTGACTTCATAGAAGAACTGCAGAGCAACTGTTTGGTTTTGGGTCACCTAGTGATTCTCCTGCATATCACATTTTTCTGGGTCCTGGAGGAAAAGCTAGCTGGTACACCACAAAATAAGAGATGACGATGTGCCAACCTCAGCCAGATGATGCTTCTCATACTTCAGGGCCACCTGCAAGAGGCAGGATGGGTACTTCAGCAACGCTGGGGGCTCCAAAGGATCCCAGAGAGACCAAGACACCTTGACAGACTAGGTATGACACCAAGGAGGGGAGACCAGAATGCCCCACCCAGTACACCTCCTAGCCCTACCTCCTGCCCCATCAGAGGCTACTGGGGACAGTCGTGCCTAAGGGGCCATCGAAGGTCACCTGGAAACTTATCATAGGAAAGGACTGGGTTTGAGGTAGATTCTCCAAGATCAGAAAAGCATTCTCTCCTTCCTTGTTATGGTACCTCCATCGTCATGACCAGGTGCTGAGGACTCAAAGATGAACGAAAAGCCAACAAATCCTGAAGAGAGGGAGCATCTTCTGTCTCTGATTCCTTTCAGTGGCTTAGTGGAAGAGATCAAGTCCACACTGTACCCTGAAAGGGCCCAGAAACTTCAGAGTATGGTACACACAAAGGCAAGGAAATTTTCTTCTTCTACCACAGGCGGTTTCAAATTCAGAGCTCTGGGGCCTACTGTTCCTTCCACCTGGATGCTCTTCCTCACCTGGCCCCACTGTCAGCTGAGGAACTCCAGTTCTTTCTTGCAGGTATCATCTTTTCTGTGAAGGTTTCCTTGACTGCTCTGCTAGCACACTCCCCTCCACCATTATTTCTGTATCTTGTACTTGTACCCATCACTGCACATTACACCCTCCTCTGTTTTGCTTTATTTATGTGTCTGGAGTGATGTCATATGAAGCTTCCTCTGCTCTGTGTCCCCAGGGGGTAGCCTAGTGTCTGCCCCATTGAGCTCATTAATCACTGGTGCAACAGAGCCATGATGAACAGTCCCAGATTACCCAAGCCAATTCAAGTCCACTTTAAGATGCTTTAACCCCCCTCACCAGCCCACCCTTAGCCTCCAGGAACCTGCCCAAGGTTGGAGCCTGATGTTGGCTATTCCTGGAGGTGTCTCTCTTGAAAGGGTCCTCAAACTAGGAGCCAGTAGAAGTCCCCCAAGTTCTTGCTGAACTTGGGACTCAGGCCAAAGCAGAGTGGGGAAGGCTGGGAGCTTTGGTGATCCCCTTGCTGTTCTGGAAACTGACCCTTGGACAACAACAATATGGTGATGACTGACAACCCACATGCAATAAAGAGCATGGGTTGTGGCCCAAATATGTTGTCTCCCGAGGGTGTCCTGCCAACCTCATCTGGAGATGGCCAGGTGGGGACTCAGGACCCAGGTATGTCCTCCAGCTTGGGCCATGGGCAGGTCATGTGAGACCAGCCAAGCAGGTAGGAAACCCATAGCCACCCTCATGAAGCAAGGACCTCAGAGTCCTCAGTCTACCTCTTCCACCCTCTGGATAAGGACCTACTGCCCAGGCAGGCTGTGTAGCAAGGAGAAAGCCAGCCCCTGTCAGAAGGGCCTTAGCAGTACCAGTTGTCCTCTTGGGTGCTTCACCCCTGGGCTTCTTGCTTCAGACTTTGCATTCCTCTAGGACAACAGTGCTTCCTGTCACCAGCCACTTGGCCAAGTCAGAGTCTTGCCCTACTTCTGTCAGGGCAGCTTTTCTGTGGACCCTCAGGCCTCAGAATTCTCTGGCTGTCTGATGGCTCATCACCCTCCCTACTCCCTCACCCCATCTTGAGTCAGCACCCAGTTGGCTGCTCAAGCACTGGCTCTGGTTTCTAAGAGGTCTCTGGGCAAATCTGCAGCTCAGCTTTAAACACGTCTGCATTTGGTCTCTTTGGTTCATTGATCAAGAATCATATGATCTTTTAAAAACACAGCTGGTAGAGTTGCCCATCTGTGCTTCTGCATTTGGATCAGTAAATCGGGCTGCCTAGAATTTATTTAAACCTGCAGGTCTGAGTGCAGAATGAGGCTGCCCTCACCATGCGTCCGGTGATAATGTTCTCATTTTCTGGATCATCTTCATTCTTGGGATGACCCTTGACTAGGTTTTAGGACTCGGTCTGTTTTTAATGCTCATTTGTTTCCTGAGTTCTTCTAAGGACTATTTTCTTTTTACATTAAGATTCACTAATTACAGGGTAAAACACTAATCTGCACTTCTCCCCCATGGCTGAAACACACACACACACCACAATTATTTACCAGACAAGATAGGTCACAAGTCCTTAGCTAGGTCAATAACCCAAGGTAGGGATGGTCTCTATGCTCTCCTCACCCACCCCCATCCTTTGAAATACACACAGGAACATTGCTAGTGTGGCGGAGACTGCCAACTGCCAACTGCCAACTGCCCCCCCAATATCTGAGCACATGACCATCAAAAATAAATACTAGGAGTGTCTGGCTGGCTCAGTTGCTAGAGCATGAGACTCTTGATCTTGGGGTCGTGAGTTTAAGCCCCAAGTTGGCCATAGAGCCTACTTAATAAATAAGTAAATAAATAAATATAGATAGATAGATAGCTATACAGATACTAAATTTCCTAGCCTCCTTTCCAGCTATGTGGCTAAGTTTTGATGAGATATAAGTATGATGGTGTATCTGACTTCTAGAAAGTATCCTTAAGGGAAAAGGCATGGCTTCTTCCTTTCTACCTTCTTCATGCTAGCTAAAGAGCACCTTTGGTGATGTGATAACTGGAGTTAGAGCAGCCATCTTGAAACATGAGAGTGAAGTCACACTTTGAGGACGGCAGATGCAGCAGCCCAACTTCCAAGGTGGCCTCCAGTGACTCTCAACTTCTGTATTCGTGTATTTGCTTAGTTTTGTTCCATATTAAATAGGGCTGACCTGTATAACCAATAGGATGTTGCAGAAATGGCAGTGTGACTTCTGAAGCTATATCATAAAAGACATTGCAGCTTCTGTCTTCCTTTTTTTTTTAATGATTTATTTATTTATTTGAGAGAGAGAGAGAAAGTATAAGCGGGGGTGGGGTGGGGAGGAGGGGGAGGGGCAAAGGGAGAGGGAGATAGAAACTTTAGCAAACTCTGTGGTCAGTGCTGAGTCTGACACAGGACTTGATCCCACAACCCCCAGATCACAACCTAAACTGAAACCAAGGGTTGGACGCTTAACCCACTGCACCACACAGGCACCCCTGTCTTACTTCTTTTTGAATCATTTGCTCTAGGCGTGTAGAAGCCAGCTGCCATGTTGTAAGCACACTCAAGCAACCCTATGGAGGATGACTGGTGGTGAGAAGCTAAAGGCTTATTGCCAACAGCTGGAACCAACCTGCAGTCCCAGTCAAGCTTTCAAATGACCAGAGCTCCATCTGATATCCTGACTGCAATCTCATGATTCTCAAGCCAGAAGCACCCCGCTAAGTTACTCCTGAATTCCTGATGCACAGAAAGTGTGAGATAATAAATGTTTATTGTTGTTTTAAGTCACTGACTTTTGAAGTGATTTGTTACGGAACAATAGAGGAGAGCAACAAAAGAGGAGCCTTAGCCTCTGAAATTGTGGAAGGCCATAGCAACCCTTGACCCTTGATCTACCTCAGACTTTTTTTTTTATGATTTTATTTATTTATTTGACAGAGATAGATACAGCAAGAGAGGGAACACAAGCAGGGGTGGTGGGAGAGGGAGAAGCAGGCTTCCCGTGGAGCAGGGAGCCCGATGCGGGGCTCGATCCCAGGACTCTGGGATCATGACCTGAGCCGAAGGCAGACGCTTAACGACTGAGCCACCCAGGCGCCCCTCAAACTTTTTTTTTTTTTTTTTTAAGATTTATTTGTTTGAGAGAGAGCGCATGCAATGGGAGGGGCAGAGGGAAAGGGAGACAAGCAGATTCCCTGCTGTGCAGGGAGCCCAATGCAGGGCTTGATCCCAGATCGCAGGACCTTGAGATCATGACCTGAGCCAAAACCAAGACCAAAACGCAGATGCTCATTCACTGAGCCACCTAGGTGCCCCTCAGACTTTTTTTTTTTTTTAAGAGAAATAAACTACTCTTATTTCCACAACTATTATTTTTAGCATTCTGCCTCTCCTATACCTACTCCTGTTTTGGCACCATTCATTTAGAAACTCTTCTTTTTTTTTTTTTAAGATTTTTTATTTATCCATTCATGGAAGAGAGAGAGAGAGAGAGAGGCAGAGGGAGAAGCAGGCTCCCAAGGAGCAGGGAGCCCGACGCGGGACTCGATCCCAGGACTCTGGGATCATGACCTGAGCCAAAGGCAGACACTTAACCATCTGAGCCACCCAGGTGCACATTTAGAAACTCTTCTAAGAATTGCTAGCTGGAAGTGCCTTTGGAGACCGTCTCAGTCATGCCTGCTGCCAGTGGTATGTTGAGGCCTAAATCTTCCTAAAATGATGGGTAGTTAATGTCTACAAATGTCTGTAAAAGGAATTTCTGTAAATGCCTGTAAAAGGAATTTCACAGAACCACAGGGAGATCCTGGCTCTACCCCACCTTGAGGGATCTCACTGAACATTTTGGTGACTCTACCTGGTACAGAGAGACACTGTCTTCATATGGGTGTTCCTGGGATGTCCATGAGGTTCAAAAGGATATGTAAATAAGCACTTTGGAGAGTGCCAAGCTGCTCTACCAACTGAAGATAGCACTCAGGCAGATTCTGGATGGAATGAGCCTACCTCAGCATTTACAGGTGTTCCTTTCATGGGCCAGCTTTCAGGTGTGCATCTCAGGTGGCCTAGTGAGCAAATCCTAAGCGGTGACGAGATGCCCTGCTCAGGTCCAGGCAGCCATGGCACAGGACTGAGGTATGGCAGTCCTGCTAGTCTTTTCTTTTTACTAAAGCACTCCTTCCTGGTGTCCTGGTTGTAAGGCCATAGCCAGCCCCCTGAGGCTTCCTCTCTATCCCATGTCCTGCTTCACCACAGACTATGACATCCAAGTGGACTAACCAACCAACACAATTCACGACCCCCAGCATCACAATTCCTGGATCTGCTTACTTGTCCTCACCTTCTCCCACTGGGCTCTTGCCACACAGTGGGATAGAGTCTCTCTGAAATCTTAGCCTCCCAAATTCTACCAGAGGCCTTGACCTCCTACTTGTTAGATTTTTCCAGTCCTCTCTCCACTCCTGCTCTTGGACTTTAACAAAAAGTCCCTGGAGGCCTCAATTGTTTCCCCAGCCTGGCCCCATTAGAACCATCTGAACAACCAAAAATCTTCTTAAGCCCTGTATTTATTACAGTAATGCTAGATGCTATAACAAACAAATCCCAAACTATATACTGGCTCAGACAATATAGTTGATTTCTTGCTCACATTAAACCCAAACAGGTGTTCCTGTTCAGTTGGTATCTCTCCTCTAAGTGGCGAGTCAGGGAGAAGGAACTTTCTACCTTATGGCTCTGCCACCTCCAACATGTGGTTTCTGAGAGGATCTCAATCTGGAGGCAAGAGAAAGAAAAGGTGGAGATTATATGTCTGCTGCTTAACTATCTTGGGCTGGAAATGACACGTCTTCCCTGATTGACATTCTATTGGCAAGAACAAGTCAATGGATTCCTCTCAGATACAACAGATGTGAGGGGAGGGGTGTTTATTGGGAAATGTAGTCTTTGCTGGGAAACCCCTTCCCACCCTCAATTCTATTCTATAGAAGGGCAGAGGATGATGGTTTTTTGGTAAACAGTTAGCTGTCTCTGCTCCACACCTCTTACTTCCTTCTGCCACAACCTTCTAGCAAGATCACAGCCCAGGCAGTATATCCAGCGTGCTTTCCTGGCTTCTAGGTCCTGTAGAAAATCCTAAGGGGGACAGATCTGTGCCAATGCAGATGTATCACCTCCAAAGCCAGTAGGGCCCCTGTGTTGCTAGGCCTGGGTCAGATTCTCTCCTATTTCCCATAAGGAGGCTTCCAAACACCCCCTCTTTGCCCTTATTCCTTCCTCCCACCCTCCTTCTCAGCAGGAGAGAATTTTGGGGCCAAAGGGTGCCTCCTCCACTTCTTCTCCTGCTCTCTCCTCCCTGCCACACTCTTATAAACCTGTCTGTGCCCACAGTCACTCCAGCTTCATAGCCCAAACTGTTCCCTAGGTTTTAGACCTATGTATCCACCTTCCCCTTGGATGCTTCCACCTGCATGCACATAGGTCTTTCATACTCACCATGTCTCAAACTGAGTCAACATCGTCCAGCCCCACCCACCCCCATCTGCTTCTCCTCCCGTGGTTCCTTTCTCCTATGATGGCGCCATCCTCCCTGCAGTCACCCTTGCTAAAAACCTGAGGGTCATTGTTGTCTTGTTTCTCAGGTTAAATCCTGGCCCAAACATTTCTTGAATCAGTTCCCTGTACTCCTTTCCTCAGGTCATCTCTTCTTGTTTGGATGCCTATAACCATCTCCTGATGGGTCCTTATGCCTCTAGTCTGTTTCCCTCCAACCTGTGCTCCATGGGCAGCCACAGTGACTGTTCTATGTCTGTACATATCTGACATAATGCCCCCCTTTCTTAAGCATGGAATTCCCTCTGAGGCCCCAAGTCCCCACATGACCCATGGCCCCACTGCCCACTTCAGCCAGCCCCTCACCTCCCTCAACACTCCAGCAACACCCGACTTTACTCTGTACACGTTCTGAAGATCCTTGAAGCCACTGGGGTCATGGGTGGGTGCCCCGCCTTGGTGCTGCTAGTATATCCTCTGTCTGTGCTCATTACACTCCTTGGTAAAGCTTTTTGTATGTCTGCCTCCCAGGACCATAACAGCAGGAGCTAACTCTTCAGTATCTCAGTATCTCAGTGCCTGGGACAGTGTTCAGTACGTGCTCATGAATGAAGGTTGTGAGAAGGTACCTGTTGAAGGTATGGAAAACCTTCATTTAGATACGCTTGTCTTACCCTGAATGAACATTTTCTTCTCATGAGAGCCAAACTGTGCCTCTGTGTGTGTGTGTGTGTATTTATCTATGAAATCTGATCCTTTGCCTGAGAGCCTCCCCATCAATTAATCATGACTGGCCATTTGCACAAAACCTCTTCTCCCAAAGCACTTTGCACAGAAGGGGTGAGCTCTCCCATCTTGCCAGAGCCGTGGGCTCAGTTCCCACCACATGACTGGCCTTGGCAGTAGATTTATACCCAAGCCTCTCACTGGAACCCCATAGCAGTCCTGGGAGGCAAGCCAGAAAGGAACACTGCCCCCCATTTTTTTTATATTATCCAATTAATTTATTGAGTATCACCTACAGAATATATATATATATACCGTTATTTTATGTAAGAAAAAAAATGGATTCTCGGTCTTCACCATAACTGCTCCATGTAGAAATAACAGTAGTCAACATTAAATACAACTCTATTTTCATAACAACTGTGCATCTTTATATCAGACCACTCAGAGGACATGGCCTCCTAATCAACCTAAATTTGCAGTAAAATATGTTTTCAGAAATAATTGATAAGCTAAAATAAGTTAAGGCAAATAGCTATAAAACCTGGACAGAAGCTTCCTTAGTTTCTCATCTTCTAGAAACAGCTTCACAACTCATTTGGAAAATCAGTCTAGAGGTAGGCATAATAAACCACAGTTCCCATCCCTTCTTGAAGCCGATCTTTCTCAAGAATTGATCAAATAGCATCTGTTGATAGAAGACAGCAATAAGGCCTGAACCTGATACTTAGGCTTTAATTCTGGATCAGTTTTCTGGCTTGGGCTGGTTGGGAGTTACTTCCTTCAGAATCTTCATCAGTGAATGTAAGTGAGTATGTGCTAACATTATCTTCTCTTTCAGCTCTGCAACTTTTTCTGGTAGAGACAAGTTGTGAATATCCATCTCAGAGGCATTTACTATGGCTTTTGTTTTTAACAGATAGCACACCATTTTGTCACTGGAAAGGCAAAAGTGACCTCTCAAGGCAGCCAGGGCAGCATGGGTAGAATACAAATGGAAACCAATGGGAATCCCACAGGAAGTACAGAATAAAAGGTTGTAAGTGCTGCCTTTGAGCGAACCATCAATGCCAACTAGGAAGGGAGCTTCCAAAACCACGTTATTTGTGACTCCCGGTCTTTTTCACCACCCGCTCTCGACCATCCCCTGAGAAAGCCCCCCCATTTTTAAGATAAGAAAATTTGTTTGTGGGGTGCTTGGCTGGCTCAGTCAGAAGAGCATGTGACTCTTGATCTTGAGGTCATGAGTTGGAGCCCCACACTGGGTATAGAGATTACTAAATAAATAAACATTAAAAAAAAGAGAGAGAGAAAAGAAACTTGTTCATAGGAGGTGAGGTGATGGTCCAAGGGTGCAAAGTGAGTCAGGTATTTGTTCTTTTCCACTGTATCACGGACTGTTCTGCCTCCGACCTTTGGGGCTGCTATAATGCTCCATGGTGCCAACACAGACCACAAGCTCTGTGGGAAATAGCCTCAGACAGGGAGGATCGAGACGCTACCTGCCGCCCCTCAGTCATAATACATCTTGCATGTCAGTTATTCTCTTAGGTAGGGAATTATTGGAACAGACACCCACCCAAGCTGACTCCAACATAAAGGAGGACTCTCACAGAATCCAAAGGCACAAAGTCATCCTGGGAACTAGACGGCTGGAACTAGACAAGCACTTTGTCTTTTGTGCTGGACCACAAGTCTTTTCTCTCTGCTTTTCTAATCTGATCCCTTTTCATAAAACCTTAACCATTTTTTAACAAGGCCCAACGTGACTGCCAACCCTGAGTTGGCCTGGCTCGCAACTCCGGGGCCCACCACCACAAAAGCAGAGTTAGAGCCTTGGGAGCACTTGGCTGGCTCAGCCCAGGCAATGGTTTGCTCTCTCAGTTTGGGCTTCCAGTCCTGGCTCATCACCTGGAACATGGGCAAAGGGGTTGGCTGAGCTGGTAGTGGGTAGCAGAGGTAGTGGGTAGAGGAAATTCTAGGAAGGATGTAGGTAGGGAGCCCATTACAAGTGGAGGGAACAACTGTGAAAGATGTTGAAATTGAGTGGGCATCCTGAGTAACCAATGCACCTAGGTTCTCTCTGCCTTCTGTTGTCTTTGACTACACAACTCTCAACTCTAAAGATGGAAGTTAAGTTGTAGAAGCTTGATAGGAATGCAAGCAATGCCTGTTCACAGAAACACAGACTGCCTGGTGGAGCACAACTGACTATTGTCTTGTGGGTATTGACCAGTTTTGCAACCATTTCTAAAATCTCTTCAGCATTCCTTATCTGAATATCTATGGGTGATACTTCGAGTTCTCCTTTGAATTGGTTGTAATATTTCAGTGCTTCTCTCATTAATTGATGGATTAAAATAAATCTTTGACACATATTAATTTTATATCTGAGGAGAGGCATGATTGCATCCTCTTTTAAAATGTATCATGGGGCACCTGGGTGGTTCAGTTGGTTAAGTGTCTGCCTTCGGCTCGGGTCATGATCCTGGGGCCCTGAGATTGAGCCCTGTGTCGGGCTCCCTGCTCAGTGGGGAGTCTGCTTCTCCCACTCTCTCCCTCTGCCCGCCCCCCCCCCACTCATGCACATGCTCTCTCTCTCTCGCAAATAAATAAATAAAATCTTTAAAAAAAATAATAAAATGTATTGTGAAGGGGCGCCTGGCTGGCTCAATGGGTAGAGCATGTGGCTCTTGATCTTAAGGTTCTGAGTTTCAGCCCCACGTTAATAGAATTTCAGTGGAAGTTGTCCAGGCAAAGGTTTAAGGGTCATTTATTTCTTTTTCTGTACTTTTCTTTATATTTTTAAAAAAGATTATTTTATTTATTTGAGAGAGAGAGATTGAGCACAAGCAGGGGGAGGGGCAGAGGGAGAGGGAGAGCTGAGCAGGGAGCCCGGATGCAGGACTCAATCCAGGACCCCGAGATCATGACCTGAGCCGAAGTCGGACACCTAACCAACTAAGCCACCTAGGAGCCCCTCTGTAGTTTCTTTATATATAAAAAAAAATAGCATTTACTGTATAATTATTTGTGAGGCTGTACATATGGTTGTTTGCACTTTTCTGACAATAAAAAACTTTTATAAACCTATTATATGTTAAGTTTTAAAGCAAAAAGCAAACTAAATAGGGTAAAACTACATCTTGGCATATTGCTACAAGCCAGCCATGAGTAGGCAGAGGTGGTTATGACATGCTGTCTACCCTCAGGGAAGAGGATGAGGTTCAAGCTCCACCCATTGGCCAAAGGGTTCCACAGGCCAAAGGATTTCCAGACAATACCCACAGCCAACTTGTGTCAGGAGCTGCCCAGGTGAGGGGACTTCCTCACTGTTCCACACCTGCCACATCTCCTCCCTCCAGCCCCTTGGCAGCCCAACCTGGCGAACGCTGATGGAAGCTCACGCCAGAATGGGATTTCTTCCTCCTACCTTTCCTCCCCTAACAGTCTGAGAGGTATCCTGCCCTCCCTAGCTTGCAGCTGAAAGGGAGAATCACTGCCAAGCCTCTGCTTGCACAACAATGCATTTCTGAGAAGGGGACACAAAATTTCTGTCATCTGAATCCTGTTTTCCTCCTGACTTACATGATGGTCCAGATATGCTTTGGCTTCCAATGCCGTGGGTGGCTCACCCACTGTCAATGGTCCCAACACTTCATATTTTTCTCTCTTCGTGAAACCAACCTATAAACTGGGATTGATTTAAGTACAACCTCTTGTAAAAGTAAAACCTTCCTTCTAGGAGGAATACTTCTATCAACCAAACTTGGACATTTGTCTCTGCTGTTTTCTAAGTGTGTATGTACAGTAGGGGAGACAATACCCACAGACAGTGCGACCATCTCTCAGCCCCAGGAGGCTCCCCTGACCTTTGGCATAAGTGTCCGTAATCCCTTGCATTTACCACATCTGCACACAAGTGGCTCCTTAATGAACTCTGGCCTAGAAGGATCAAGGACAAAGGAAGGCATGAGCCCCGTGCCTCCCCTTGCTTGCTGCACACTCAACAGACAAATGCTGGCCTTTCCCACACTTACCCACTAAGCATGAAGTCGCAGCCACTCATGAATCCAGGGGCCGATGCTCCTGGTGCTCCAGAAACCTTCCCAAGGAGCATACCACTGTTGTAGAGAGGAAGAGTCTTACTCTTACTGCCACTACTTTGATGTTCGAGCTCAGACTCCCAGTGCTGTCTGACTACATCACTTTCTTCCTTAAGTCCTTCGGTGGCTCCCTATTGCTTGCGTGATCAAGTCCAAGCTCCATGGCCTGGCCTTCAAGTCCCTTGCTTCCCAGTCTGGCCCCAGCTATATCTCTGGCACCATCTCCCTACACTGTGTACCTTACTGTCTAACCCCTCATTCGCCCCATGCATGCTAGAGCCCAACTTATATATAAGTCTAAAGGTGGTTTCCAAGCTCTCCTAGCTGCTCAAAATGCCTCAGTTCAGTGGCAGTCTCTCTCTTATTAATTGATGTCATCAGAATAGCATTACTGTAGCTGCAGACCAAAGCACACCAGTGCCAGTTCTAATGGAGGGCCTTACCCTGCTGTTCACACCACCTCCATGGCTGCACCTGGGTGAACATCACACAGACCACTTTCCAGAACGGCTCTCTCCACAGGAGCAGCTGCAGATTCCTCCCACCTCCTAAAAGCTCACTGCTGTGGAGCCGAGGCAGTTGCATTAGGACACATCACAGCATCTCGCTGCCAAAGTGACAGCTACAATTATGTTTTGGCCGACAGCTGGAGATGAGAGAATGTACAAACAGCCAAAGCCACATGAGCCTTCATGAATCAGCAGTTTGTAATGCGTGTGCAGCTGGTAGGTGAGGTGGGTAACCTGCTGGCTACAGACCTCAGGTTAGTGCCTGGCACCTCAGGTGAGGTCCTCCCCTTGGACGGTGATAGTTAGTGCCCCCAAGGGCCACCCCAGGACCCAGAAGGGCAGAAGTAGGGTGGTCAGGCCCAGGCATGGTCCAACCCCGAGGGACAGGCACCTCATTCCCAGGCAATGGTGGGGGATAGGCAATGCAAAGGGCCAAACTAGCCAGGGGTGAAGTCCATTTCTCTGAGCAGCCTGATGAGGGGTGTATTCATAATGGGCAGAGGGTCCCTGTCAAGACCCCAGGGCACCACCTCCATAAGGAGCCTCAGTGCCCTAAGAGTGGTGTCAGGATAGGGGCCAAGACACCATAGCAAAAACCAGCATGGTGGTGGCTGCAGCTTCCACTTGTGGAGCCCTTCCACGTGCCGGGCACTGTGCTGACCCCTTTATGTAGGTCTCTTCTTTTCATCTTCCTCAGCATCCAGTGAGGTAAGTCCTGTTATTATCCCCATCTTCCCAGTGAGGAAACTGAGTCTCAGAGGAATTTGATGCAGGCCAAGTAGCCGGCAATTATGGAGATGGGATTTCAGCTCAGACAGTCTGGCTCCAGAGCTTGGCTGGTTTATGCCTCATTATCCTGGTTGGGTCCTTTCACTCCAGTCTTGGTTGCAGGAAGCTAAGAGACCCCCCCCGCCAGCGCATTCCTGGCAGAGGGTGAGTTGAGTTGGGGCCTCCAAGTAGACTTTGGCCTGAAAGCCAAGATGTTACCAAAGGAAAATGAACAACAGCTATTTTAGGTGACAGGTGCTGGTCTGTGGAATTGGGGGAAAAAGTTAAAAAGCTACCAGGATTTCTTCATTGTACATTTTTGCATGTCCAGCAGAACAAGCATCATCAGGAAGCTGCTCCATGACCAGTGTTGCCCCTGGAGACAGAGGGCAGGAGCAGGAAGTGTTCTTTCTCTCTGACCCGCACGCCCTCTGGGGCCCAGCAACACAGGCGGCCCCCAGGCCCAGGGCTTGGCTCTTACTCAGCCTGACCTGGGTTCCGGCCAAGGCCTCTGGGAGGGGCAGGCTCAGGCTCTTGGATGTCCTCGGAGGAGTGTTACTGCCCTTCTCAGGCCCCTGGTTGGAGCAGAACCTGCCTACCCTCACTTTCTGTCCAAATGCATGCCAACAGGGAGGCCGTAGGCTGGCAACTCTGTTCAACAAGCTTCCTAAGGGGGCGTCTGAAAGGCGGGCAGGGCTGGGGCACAGGAATGTTTGTATTTCAAGCGGCTGCTGCCCATGAATCGCCAATTGCATTTTGTGCTCTCAGCTCTGTGAAGGCATCATTCCCAGCAGCCTCACACACCGAGCTGGCGGCCAGAGCCTCTTAGTGCAGCTATAAATAGCAGATCATCAACTCACCTCTTCTGAGCTCAGCACAGGCTCCTCGGTTCACCATGCATCTTCCTGCTGCCTGCATGTCAACGTCACTCAGATTTCCCAGGTATGCTCTGGGGGGCTGCATGGTTTGGGCTCCCAGAGCTGTTCAGGGTGTCAGGGAGGGCAGTGGCAGACTTTTGAAGAGCTTGACATTTCAGGCGTCATAGTTATTCTCGACCATCTCTGAGCGCGTCTCCAATTAAATGCAGCATCAAGGGACTGTCATTTCTTGAGGAGTCCTAGAGATAAAAGGCAAAGGACTCGCCAAAACACACCCAGAGAATGCCACCCGCAGTAGGTAGCACCAAACGAAAGGTTTCATGCCCTCCTGCGGACTTGTCCCCTGACACTGAATGAAATACTTGATAGCTCTCCAGCTGCAGGAGTGAGAGACACTGAATGAAAGACTTTACGACTCCCTGGCTGGAGAAGGGAGCTCACATGTTGTAGTATTACTCCCAGCCTCCGTTTACAGCGTGCTCCCTGTGTGCCAGCCTCTGAGCCCAGCCTTCGCAGGCAGCGGACCAAATCAGCCCAACAGCCAGACGGCTAGCATCACTGGCTTTCTGCGGGCGAGCAGGCTGTGGCTCCCGCGGCCACGCCAACAGGACTGCTGGCTTCCAGGGCCTGATCTCTGAACTGCCACACTTTCTGACTCCGGCAGAAGAGGACCGTTGGGGTGTCCACATATAGCCATGCATGTGCCCACACACTCAGGTGACCAGTGGGATGTGAACTGTAGTCTCCTTTCTCCAACTCCACATACTCCATGACCAGACACTCAAGTCCCAGGCTCCTCTGGCACTTGCATGTCCACTGGCACCACCTTCTTCCAAATCTGATCTTCTTCTAGCTCTCCTCTAGGGAAGGCACCAGCCTCCACTTGGCTCTCCAAGCCCAGTTTGATGGTCTTCCTCATCCCTCCCTCCCCTGAGGCCCTGAAACAGGCAGGAGTCAGGGGGGACCCTCTCTTCCTTCCCCCTCCCCCACCCCCCTTCCAATCTGGTTCCTCCTCTGCCTCCCCACTTTGAGGCCTAGTCCCCTTTATTGGTTTGTCAGAATAGCTCAGTGCTATTGTGAATAGGAATGTTTTAAGAACACAGATTCTTCATTCCCTCCCTCCCTGGGTTCAGACCCCCTGAAACCAAATCTCCCAGGGTACAGGCCAGGATCTAGATTTTTGTAAAAAGCTCTTCCAGTGATCTATGCAGCCAGGATTAAGAACGACTTTGTCTAACTGGCTGCCTAGACTCTAGCCTCTTCCCTATTCTGAAACCCCCCAACCTCAGCTCTCAGGTTAATTTTCTTTTTTTTTTTTTTTAAGATTTTATTTATTTGAGGGGCGCCTGGGTGACTCAGTCGTTAAGCGTCTACCTTCGGCTCAGGTCGTGGTCCCAGGGTCCTGGGATCGAGCCCCGCACTGGGCTCCCTGCTCGGTGGGGAGCCTGCTTCTCCCTCTCCTCCCTCCTCGTGCTCTCTCTTGCTATCTGTCTCTCTCTCTCCCTCAAATAAATAAATAAAATCTTTAAAAAAAACAAAAAAAAAGATTTTATTTATTTGACAGAGAGAGACACAGGGAACACAAGCAG
>NW_027397092.1:18282240-18354553 GCF_003265705.2 Callorhinus ursinus | reverse complement strand
GGGGGTGGGGGAGAGGGAGAAGCAGGCTTCCCACTGAGCAGGGAGCCCGATGCGGGGCTCGATCCCAGGACCCTGGGATCACGACCTGAGCTGATGAAGGCAGACGCTTAACGACTGAGCCACCCAGGTGCCCCTAATTTTCTTAAAGCATAATTTATCTCATGTCACTCTCTCGCTAAAGATCCTTGAGTAGCTTGCCCTGCCTGCAGGAAAGCACAAACTCCTTAGTGTGGCGTTCAAGGCCCTCTCCATCCTGGTTCATTCATTCTCCCCTTAACCCCATGCTCCAGCTACAGAGCTACTCTCCCTGGGATGGCCTCCTGGCCCTGTGCTCTCCTTTGCTTATCTGAACTTTAAGCATCAGCTGGCTACAGCAGAACACACTGAAACAAGAGTGATCCCTTCCTTAAGACTTTGAGCCCTCCAATAAAAGGAATGAGGAATTATTGCTATAATGCCCCTCTTAATTCAAGAGCCACGTGTGTAGCTTTAACTGAAGAGAGTTTTGTGTGGCCTGCAGATGAAAGGAGATCCGCCAGCAGAGACAACACAATAGCAGTAATGTGTAAACACAGGAGAGCAGGAGTGTTGGGGCTCGTGATTAATTCCAAGGAAATGGTATTGCAGCATTCTCCTTGCTTTTAACTCAAGCCGGGGAGACAGAGCAGGTCTGGTAAGCACTGGGGCCAGGGCCATGTTTCAAAATGCCGCTCATGTTTTTTTGTCCCCCAGTCCTAGACAAAAGCAGAGGGCCACATTTGGATCTTGTTCAAAAGGTCAAGAGTGTTTTATTAATACAATTAAACAGTGTGTGAGTTTGGACTTTGAAATCCTTTTCCCATAAAGAAACACCTACCCCCAAATAAAATACAAAGTGATTGTGTTGACTGAAAGCAGGCATTATTTCAGAACGGGGTCTGGAAATTGTTCCCCTCAAGGGCTTCAGAGTGAAAATGAACCTGAAAGAACTTCTGGGTAAATGTGGCAGAAGAGCCTCTCATGAATCTCCATCTGCTCCCTCCCAAAACTCTACTAAAAACAACTATAAAGGAGTAAAAAGAGTTAGAAATCCACAAGGTCTATGAGAACAGGCGAGGAGATTGCAGCAGACAAAGGATGGAGCACATTTCTGGAAGGTGGGAAGCAGAGGAAGGAGTGATGAGTCACACGGCAGCATGGAGGAAGCTGAAGCCCTGATTCCTGCACAGGGGCTCTGGGGGACAGCCAGGGCAGAGCTGCAGGTGGGAGGGCTGATGGAGGCCATGGGAGAGCCCAGTCCCGGGGGGGAGTGGGGTCCCACACCTTGCCCACTCCTGTAGGTCACCTGAGGTGCTCACTGGGGAGGGTGGGCATAAAGTACAGAAAATATGGAGAACAGACAGAAATCTACATGCTGAAAGGTAAAATTCCAGCCCCTTTTCCTCACCCAGCTTTCAGAAAACCTGTGGGTTTAGGCACAACCCTTACCCCCAGGATGGAGACTATACAACACTTTTCTGTAGAAGCTGAGCAAACTCAAGGGGAAGACCTACAGATACAGACATGATATGGATACAGACCCTCAAAGGAAGAGCCAGCTCATGACCAACTCCCCTCTACAGGGAAGTCCACTGTTTGACAAGTTCCACCCAAGCATGCTGACCAGGGAATCATTGCTTCAAAGCATAATTCTTAGATATTATCAGACAGCCATGATCCCCAGACATTTAAGGAAAGCATCAGACATGAGAAACAGGTATGTGGGGAGGGGAAGGAGAGGAAGAACGTCTAGGTTCAGGGAGAAGAAAGCTTTAAAAATGCTATATAATCCTCAGGGAGAGAAAATAAGATTTCTATTTCAAGATTCATTATCCACGAAATGTCAGAACACCAGGGATAAAGAAAAGAACCTAGGGCGCCTGGGTGGCTCAGTTGTTAAGCATCTGCCTTTGGCTCAGGTCATGGTCTCAGGGTCCTGGGATCCAGCCCCACATCGGGCTCCCTGCTCAGCGGGAAGCCTGCTTCTCCCTCTCCCACTCCCCTCTGCTTGTGTTCCCTCTCTCGCTGTGTCTCTCTCTGTCAAATAAATAAATAAAATCTTAAAAAAAAAAGAAAGAAAAGACCCTAAAAAGACCCAGAGAGGAAAAACAGGTCAATTGAGAGGATCAGGGATCAGAATGGCACCAGACTTCTCAACAGCAACACTGGAAGCCGGGAGATAATGGAGTGAGGCCTTTAGAACTCTAAGTGAGAATTATTTATAGCTTAGAAATCTAAATCCAAACCATTAGTTAAGAGAAATGGTAGAATAAGAGATGTTTTCAGACACAAAGGATCACAAATAATGGGCCTCTCATGCTCCCTTTCTCAGGAACCTCTCCACCCAAACAAAAGAATAATTCAAGGATGAGGGGTGCCTGGGTGGCTCAGTCAGTTGAGCATCCAACTCTTGGTTTGGGCTCAGGTCATGATCTCAGGGTCATGGGGTCAGCCCCCCCCCCTCCCCGGCTTCAGGATCTGTCCTAAACAGAGGGTTTGCTTACCCTTCCCCCCCCCCCCCCCCCCCCTTTTTCTTCAATAAAAAAAAAAAAAAAAAAAAGGTCTTAAAAAAAAGAATCCAAAAATGAGGATGACATGCCCAGGAGAGAGCAAAGGGGTGCCCAGGGTGATGCTGAAGGAGAGCCTTGATGACAGTGGGGTGGAAGGCCTAGGGGCAAAAGCTCCCCTCTGAGCCAGAGGATAGAGAACTTCAGGTGAGAGATGGTCAGATTACCCGACAGGTATGCCCAGGTAGGAAATTCGGTCAAGGGGCTATTAGACAGTTGTAAGAATTAGTAATTAGTTCATTAAAAAACTGAGTAAATGGAAAACATGAAGCAATTACTGCCTACAAAAAAAAAAAAGAAAAAAAAGCCCATGACGGATAAACTGCAAATAAATGCAACACCACGAAAACTTACATAGCCAAAGTAACATAAACACACCTTATTGATTTAGCCAAAGATTGTAATAAACAGCATTGGGAAGCTGCAGGAAAGAGAAGGGGGATGCAGGTGTCAATGTATAAAAGTAAATCCTCGGCACCTGGGTGGCTCAGATGGTTGAGTGTCTGCCTTCGGCTCAGGTCATGATCCCAGGGTCCTGGGATCAAGTCCCGCATCAGGCTCCCTGCTCCTTGGGAGCCTGCTTCTCCCTCTGCTTCTCTCTCTCTCTCTCTCTCTCTCCCTCTCTCATGAATAAATAAATAAAATCTTTAAAAATAAAATAAAATAAAAGTAAATCCTCATCTCCCATAATTGCAAGAAAACACATAATGTCTAAAATTGACAATTAACAAAATAGCACTATAAGCGTATTATCTAGAGAAATGGAGGAGGAGGTTAAAACTGGGAGAAACAGCTGAAAGAGTTTATTTAACTGGGTACCTTTGGGCTATCAGGCTGGGGTTGGGGTTGGGTGGGACAGGGGACTGCTATTTTTCACCCTATGCCTTGAGTACCATTTGAATTTTTGTGTGTATACATTATTGTCATAAAAATAAAAAACAATTTTTAAAAGAAAAATCTAAAGAAAATATTATAAATTGACAAAAACGTGTTAGATATTCATTAATTACATCTGTGATTTCTTTCTGTCTTGTTGATCATTCTTTTCATCCATGCACTCATTCATTTTTTTTTCTTTCCAAGTCTTAAATATGGATTGGAAAATATGGTGAGGTTGCCAGAGAAAACACATCTGGGATATACTTACACTAAAAAATGATTTGTCGTTTATCTGAAATGCAAATTTAACCAGGTATCCAGTACTTTCATTTTGCTAAATCTGGCGCTCTAAAAGGTGGGCTCTCCTTTTGCTTATTCCACAGGCTAGGCCTCTGGCTAAATAGATAGTGGAACCAGAAATTTCACCTGCAATTTATATTCACAGGGCGGGGGACACGTATAGAAACTGAAAAAACTACCTGGTCAGTTGCTGAGCAGTGATTTGTGATGTAGTCAAGATGAGAATAGCATGGTGCCAACCAGTCCCTGGCCAGTCTCTTGAGGCTATTAAAGAGGTGCCATTCTTGCCCTGTGACTGACAGTGAGGTCCCCCAAGGGCCCAACACCTGGAACTTTTCCCTCCATTTGTCCCGCAAGGCTCAGGAGCTGGGCCCAAGGCTCTTGCAGGTCATCACCGTCGCTCCTGCTGCATTTTCTCCTCTAAGAGGGGCACGGGTAGGATGACAAATCACCTTAATTTTGCTAAATTCAGGAGTGGGACCCCACACCCACACATCATCCCTTATTCCTTTTTTTAAAAACACTATCTCTTGGGGTCCCTGGCTGGCTCAGTCCATAGAGTGTGCAACTCTTGATCTCAGGGTTGTAAATTCAAGCCCCAGGTTGGGTGTAGCAATTATTTAAAGATAAAAAACAAAACACAAACAAAAAACTATCTCTTCAATAAATTCTTAGACAGATGCCTAATCTTGTCTACAGTAAGCTTACTGAAGAGTTTCACTCTCAAAGGAGGATTTTTTTCTTGAACTGTGGGGAGATTGTTTACCACCACTGACTAATGGTAGGAATGTAATCATTTTCTTCCTTTTGTGCTAGGGAAAGTGGTTTTTGGAGTTAGTAGAAGTAACACTAAGGATATGTGAGTCCTCCTGAAGCTAAAATCATTTCTGGAATATGCAAATATATAATTTGGAAATACATAAATGTATACAGAGAATCAGCTACAATCCAGATATTTCAAAATGAGGAAGGACACAAATATAAAGCATTTTCTTTGTTTTGCTATTAATTATTCCTTATGTGCGTAGATGTCAAGGGTGGCCAGGCAGGCAAGAGTTTTCAGAAATCTGACTGGGATTAAGATGATTAGCTACAGGGTCCTAGTCTACAAAACTAGTGGCGAGAATCACTAAAGAGTTTGCTTTGTTTAAGCATTTTCAAGGCTTTCTAAAAACAAATAGGTTTGGCAATATTTTTTTAAATGTAAAATACTTAATTATGTATCTCATTCAGTCATAAATTTATTGTAGATGTGAGATGACTGGGAGCTCAGTTCAACCCAAGGAAGTTATTCTGTATTTTTCAGACAACAATAATTGTTTAAAGTTTTTCTATTTAAAGATAAAATCTGACTTCATATAGCTCTCAATCTTGGTCCCTATGCCTGCCTTGAAAAGCAAAGAAGAATGAGCTGTCTTCTACAAAATAGTCCTTCAAAGATCTGAAGACAGTCCTAGTGCCCGTCCAATTGTGTCCCTCCTGCCCCGCTACCTGGTCTCCAGCTCCTTCCCTATGAGCACTAGTTCATCAACGTGTGCTTAAAATAAGGCACTCAGACTGAACTCCTGGTATGGCCCGAGGCGTACAAAATAGGAAGAACTATAACTTTCTGTGATCTGAATGCTGAACATTCATTTGGTGAGGTAAAAGCAGCCACTAGATTGCTGTTTTAAGAACATCAACTTTATGGTTTCTGGCAGAGAGACTTGTCTAATTCGAAAGAAAAAAACCTTAAGCTTACATTTACAACAGATTAAAATATTCATGCATTTGGATACAGAAACACCATCTTATATGAATATAAATAATGGATTAACAGAAAAATTTTTGCACAACAGAAGCTAACCTGATTTTCACATTACTACATTGCAGTTACCTTTGCACGGTAACTTCCTGCACTAGGAAGCCTTTGGGGAATGTAATTTCCACTGCCTTGTGATGTTAATTTGAGGTAATTATCATAAGTAGACTAAAAAAACTTTTGCATATTATTTGTTCTTGTGGGAGCCCAGGGCTGTTGGCGAGTCAGGATACAGGAGAAGCCAGAGGAGAGGAATATTCAGAATTTAGAAACTTCTTTAATAGCCGTGGATCATAAGGTTTCAAAGCTTTTAATGCTTCCCAGCCTTTGGCTGGTAAAACCTTCCTCACAAATGCTGGGAAGTCAGCTTGAAGGGCCAGCTTGAAGGGCTCCAAGAGCTCTCTGCACTTGTTATTTTTAATGTACTTGAATTTTCAGGTTTTCCAAGGCAGGATGGGTAAGAATAAAACTGCTTCTCCAGTCCATTTGGCTATTTAACAGTTCTGTCAGGTATAGAGGGGAAAATAGGTAATTTTTTCCTCTTGACACTTCCAGGACCACTATGAATTTGGGTTACCTGCTGAGCTTATGTGTGGTGGGAAGAAATAGGAAACCCTGGTGTCCATGGTTCTGTGCTCTCACCTGACCACCCTCTAGGAGGCCTCCTTGAGCCATTTCCAGGGGCATTTTCACGGTTGGCTTGGCCTCCCCCCCTTTTTTAAAGATTTTATTTATTTATTTAATTAACAGAGAGAGGGAGAAAGACTGTGAGAGGGAACACAAGCAGGGGGAGTGGGAGAGGGAGAAGCAGGCTTCTGCCCCGGCAGGGAGCCCGATGCGGGGCTCGATCCCAGGACCCGGGGATCATGACCCAAGCCGAAGGTAGTCGCCCAATGACTGAGCCACCCAGGCGCCCCCTTGGCCTTCCTTTTTGAGACCAAAATCAGAACAGAAGAGCTTATGGGTGCTCTTAATAGTAAGTGACTTACTGTTTTTCCAGACACCTGTCCCTATGCCAGGGCATCTAGGCTGGGGGCTTCAGTGCAGCAGTCACCAAGGAGGGGGCTGCACAAAGAGAAGGAAGAGTTTGCTCAGGAGAGTTTGGGGATTCAAGAATGTGGGAGCAGTGATTGCAATAACTATTCACTAGTTTATTTATTTATTTTTAAAGACTTGACCTATCCATTTATTTGAGAGAGAGAGAGAGAAAGGGGGGGAGGGGGTGGGAGGAGCAGAGAGAGGGGACAAGCAAACTCCACGCTGAGTACAGAGCCCTACGAGGGGCTCCATCCCAGGACCTGAAAATCATGACCTGAGCCGAAGGCAGACACTTAACCGACTGAGTTACCCAGGCACTCCTACTCACTAGCTTTAAAGAGGAAGTCCGTGACTGGTACAAACTTGGGTACAGACTTTCTATCTACAGGGTACTTTGGCAAAACACAGCAAAAGCTTTAAAAGTGTGCCTGCTCTTTTAAACCAGGAATGTCACTTCTAGAAGTTCATCAGAAGAAAACACAAACAAATAAACCTCCTCATGTCCATAGAAGTTCAGTTGAAAGGATAAGTCATAGTGGCATTAATTAAAATTTTTTTATCAAAACTTAAAAATAGAGGAGAATGTGGGGCGCCTGGGTGGCTCAGTCAGTTAAGCGTCTGCCTTCAGCTCAGGTCATGATCCTGGGGTCCTCAGACTGAGCCCCACATTGAGCCCAGCATCAGGCTTCCCACTCAGCGGGGAGTCTGCTTCTCCGTCTCCCTCCATCCCTCCCCCCTGGTTGTGTCTCAACCCCCCCTCAAATAAATAAATAAAATCTTAAAAAAAAAAAAAAGAACGTTCCATTTCAGAAGGAACTCAGAAGCGTCTTGGCTCTGAATTGTCACACTCAACAAGGATTAACAACAAATCTGCCAACTACGCATTTGGTGAAAACATGATGCAACCTCCAAAGTGTTGTTAGGGGTTGCCGAAGATGAAAAAAAGCAGAAGAGCTGGTGAACAACCTTGAGGGAGGAAGGGACATACAGCCTCAGAGAGGTCAGAAATCTCCCGCAATCATTGCCTTTCAGAAGGGGAGGGTCCTACTCCAAAAGAGAACTACAAGCTCAAGACCTAAATTGAACAACACGAGGTTGCTGGGAACAGTTGGAAAGTCTTGGAAAGCACCAAAGGGGGAAGAGAAAAACTTTTCAAAGTACTCTTAGAAACAAAGCCTGTAAAAAATTCTGGGAGACAGATGGACAGAAAAGCTCTCCTCACCCAAACTCTGAAATCCAGAGGGGGTGACTTCCCACAGAAGCCACGTCAGGGGTCCATCACTGGGGTAACATGGAGAGCCCCCCTGGTCGCACCTCTCCACTCCTCCACCAGTTTTCTAGGGCAAAAATCACTACCACAAACAGCAGACCAACACCTGCAAGACACTCAAAGGGAGAAAAGTATGGACCAATAATTTCACCTACCAACCTGATCTTCAAGTATAAAGCTTAAAGACAAACGTCTTAAAACCTGTAAGAAATCAGGGAATAGTATTTTTATGAGCCCTTTCTGAAGAACCTCCTAGAACTATAAAACAGCAGTCACAGCACCACTTGGTGAGCCTGATGAAATCAGGGTAAAAGGACCTTCCTTGAGCACTGAATGTATTTAACTGTAGAAATAAGAGTAAAACAAATATAGAGATCAGGGTGCAAATGTTATACGCCTTAATAATGCAGAAATTTCTTATTATTAATAAAACACAGGAGAGAGAGAAAAAAGGAATAAGAATGAGCTTACTAATTGCCTCGAATCAATAGATTCAAAGGAGAGTATTTAAAATTTCCAAATCAAGTAGAAGCTTAAGCATATTTAATATAAACACTTAAGACTGATAATACTATTGACTGTATGAAGGACTGGATTACAAGATTTTTTTTGTGTTCATAGTAGGGAATCAAGGGTATTTTACACAGGTAACTTCTAGAACAAAATTACAAACCTTCCTAAATATCAAAACTACATTAAGAAGAAAGGGAAATACAAAAATACATTATGGAAACACAACATAATGACAGAATTGAGAACAAATACATCTGTCATCTCAATAAATATAAATGAGTTTAACTCTTTTTTTTAAAAAGATTTTATTTATTTATTTGACAGCGAGAGAGGGAACACAAGCAGGGGGAGTGGGAGAGGGAGAAGCAGGCTTCCCGCTGAGCAGGGAGCCCTATGCGGGGCTCGATCCCAGGACCCTGGGATCATGACCTGAGCCAAAGGCAGATGCTTAACGACTGAGCCACCCAGGTGCCCCTTAACTCATTTTTTTAAACTGTTTTCAAAATGGAATTCAAAGTCCAATTCAACTCTAGAGTAGGTGGACGTCTAAGACAAAATGATCTAGAAAGGTTAATAATGAAAGGATGGGCAAAGAAAGGTGTACCAAAAAATTGCAAACATTAAACAGCTTAGTATCTGGCAACATAAAATTCAGGATCAAAAGCTTTAACCAAGATAAAGAGAAGGACTGTTTAATGCTAAAGACTACAATTCATCATGAAAATTTAAGCTATGAATATCTATGCACCAAATAATAGAGCAAGAACTTTCATATAATGGAAACTATAGAGATACAAGGAAATTTAGCCAGAGACACACTAATTATACAAGACTTTGATTTTTCCAATCCAAAACAAATCAAGTGGCCAAGATTAAATAATGATCTAGAAGTCCAAACAACATAATCCAAAAGGTAGGTGTTATTGATATGCATCAAACATTGTGCCCTAAGAATAGAGAACATACTTTCTTTTCAAGTGCTCTGGAATATTCATAAATACACACTTGCACATACACAAAACTTTATGTATTAGGCCACAAACCAAACTTCATTAAATTCCCACAGTAAAAAATAATACAGATAGCATCTTATAATACCAACACAACAAACATGGACATTTATAACATATTCAGAAAACAAACAGAAATTGTCCTTCTCTTTGGATACATATGGGAGGGTCTATATTAAATAACTCCACAATCAAAAGGAAAATATAAATTCAAAACTGCAGAATTTCTAGAAAGCAACAATAATGAACATACCATATAGAAGGATGTATGAGTTCATCTAAAGTAGTACTCAAAGAAAAATTCATTACCTTGAATAATTATATCAACACAAATGAAAGAAAAATAAATGGATTAAACTGGCTCAAAAGCTAGAAAAAGATTTTTTTTAATTTAGCAGTCTATAGAGATCATTTTATTTTTTATTTATTTATTTTAAGATTTTATTTATTTGAGAGAGACACAGCGAGAGAGGGAACACAAGCAGGGGGAGTGGGAGAGGGGGAAGCAGGCTTCCCACGGAGCAGGGAGCCCGATGTGGGGCTCGATCCCAGGACCCTGGGATGGAGCCCAATGTGGGGCTCGATCCCAGGACCCTGGGATCATGACCTGAGCCAAAGGCAGACACTCAACAACTGAGTCACCCAGGCGCCCCGAAAAAGATTTTTTTTTTAAGATTTTATTTATTTATTTGCCAGAGAGAGAGTGAGAGAGAGCACAAGCAGGGGGAGCGGCAGGCAGAGGGAGAAACAGGCTCCGATGCGGCACTTGAACCCAGGACCCTGGGATCATGACCTGAGCTATAGGCAGACGCTTAACCAGGCGCCCAGCTACCCAGGCGCCCCAAAGAAAAAGATTTTTTAAATAAGCCAAAGGAAAGCAAAAGGAAAGATTAATAAAGATAAATACAGAAACAATCAGTTAATACAACAAAACTATAGTGGAACTTACTAATAAACAACCTTGTTCTTAGGAAGTTCAATTATGTTAACTAACTGGAATTTAAATAAAAACTTGAGAAAAGAAAAAAAAGAAAAAATTCAATTAATTAGGTAAGCCATAAACGAAATTAATCTTAAAAAAAGAGAGGGAGGGGCGCCTGGGTGGCTCGGTCGTTAAGCATCTGCCTTCGGCTCAGGTCATGATTCCAGGGTCCTGGGATCGAGCCCTGCATCAGGCTCCCTGCTCAGCGGGGAGTCTGCTCCTTCCTCTGACCTCCCCACTCTCATGCTCTCTCTCTCTCACTCTCTCTCAAATAAATAAAGTCTTTAACAAAAAAACACACACACACAAAAAAAAGAAAAAGAGAGAGAGAAAATGTACAAATACCCAAAATAAAAAATTACAAGTGGGAGGGAAAGAGTCACACAAACATTAGAAAATAAAAAACAAACAAAAAATCATGAGAGAGGGTGCCTGGGCCTCTCTTATGATGTTAAGAGTTGGTTAAGAGTTGGGTTCTCCCTCAACCCTTCCACCCCTACCCTGGCCCTCCCACTTGTGCTCTCTTTCGCTAATGAATAAACAAAAATCTTTTTTAAAAAAAGTCTCTCCCTCCCTCTGTCCCTCCCTATCCCCGTGCTCTCTCTCTCTCTCTCTCTCTCTGAAATAAACAAATATTTAAAAAAAACCTGTAAGAGACTACCTTATACAATTTTATGCAAATAAATTTTAAAACCAATAAAAATGTACAATTTTAACAGAAAACTAAAAGTAGAAAACCAAAACAGAAGACTGATTTGCATAAAATGTGTTAAAATAATTTGAATAAAAATAATATGCATAAATATTATACAGATATAATATTGTGAAATATAATAAATAATTTTAATAAATAATTTTGTCAAAATAATTTGACAAAATTTGTCAAATGCTTACCCCTCCTTCCCAGAAAACCCCCCAAACTCCAGGACCATTGTTTTATAGGTGAATTCTACTAATCTACTAACCTTTAAAGAACAGATGATTCCAGTGATTTTTAAAATGCTCCTTAATTGAAAAGCGCCTGGGTGGCTCCGTCGTTAGGCGTCTGCCTTCGGCTCAGGTTATGATTCCAGGATCTTGGGATCGAGCCCCATGGGGCTCTTTGCTCCGCGGGAAGCCTGCTTCTCCCTCTCCCACTCCCCCTGCTTGTGTTCCCTCTCTCGCTGTGCCTTTCTCTGTCAAATAAATAAAATCTTTAAAAAAGAAAAAGATTTTATTTATTTATTTGACAGAGACACACAGGTAGAGAGGGAACACAAGCAGGGGGAGTGGGAGAGGGAGAAGCAGGCTTCTGCAGAGCAGGTAGCCCGATGCGGGGCTCGATCCCAGGACCCTGGAATCATAACCTGAGCCGAAGGCAGACGCCTAACGACGGAGCCACCCAGGCGCCCCATAAATAAAATCTTTAAAAAATAAAAAAATAAAAAATAAAATGTTCCTTAATCGAGACGCCTGGGTGGCTCAGTTGGTTAAGGTTCTGCCTTCTGCTCGAGTCATGATCCTGGAGTCCTGGGATCGAGTCCCTGGGATTAAGTCCCCTGTCGGGCTCCTTGCTCAGTGGGGAGCCTGCTTCTCCCTCACCCTCTGCCTTCCATTCCCCCTGCTTGTGTTCTCTCTTTCTGTCTCTCTCTGACAAATAAATAAATAAATAATCTTTTAAAAAAATTAAATAAAAATAAAATAAAATGCTCCATAATCTAGGAAAGAATAAAGACTTACAATTTCTTTTCATAAAGCAAATATAAGTACATTGAAACCAAACTATAATAAGAATTTTAAAAAGTAGGACAATGTCATTTATAAATATCAGTGCAAAAATCCTAAATCAAAAATTTTAATTTATTTTTAAGATTTTATTTATTTATTTGAGAGAGAGATAGAAAGAACAAGCAGTGGAGTGGGGCAGAGGGAGAGGTAGAAGCCGGCTCAGGAGCCTAGTGCAGAACTCAGTCCCAGGACCCTGGGTTCATGACCTGAGCTGAAGGCAGATGCTTAACCGACTGAGCCACCCAGGCAACCCTAAATAAAATTTTATTTTATTTATTTATTTTTTTTAAAGATTTTATTTATTTATTTGACAGAGAGAGAGAAACAGCGAGAGCAGGAACACAAGCTGGGGAGTGGGAGAGGGAGAAGCAGGCTTCCCGCCGAGCAGGGAGCCCGATGTGGGACTCGATCCCAGGACCCTGGGATCATGACCTGAGCCGAAGGCAGACACTTAACGACTGAGCCACCCAGGCGCCCCCCTAAATAAAATTTTAGCAAGTAGAATCCAAAAGCACATTGGAGGGGTGCCTGGGTGGCTCAGTCATTGGGCATCTGCCTTCAGCTCAGGTCGTGATCCCAGGATCCTGGGATCAAGTCCCGAATCGGGCTCCCTGCTTGGCGGGAAGCCTGCTTCTCCCTCTCCCACTCCTCCTGCTTGTGTTCCCTTTCTCTCTGTTTCTCTCTCTGTCAAATAAATAAATAAGATCTTAAAAAAGAAAAAAAAAAGCACATTGGAAGAATAATAAATTCTGACCAAATGGAGTTTATTCTAGAAATGGAAATGAAGTTCAATATTAGAAAATCTACTAATATAAATCATCATAAATCATCATATTAATAGTTCTAAATATAAAATTATATGATTGTGTTTATAGGTACTGAAAATGGATTTGAAAAATTAAATACATATTCTTTTTTTTTTAATAAAGGTTTTATTTATCTGACAGAGAGAGACACAGCAAGAGAGGGAACACAAGCAGGGGGAGGGGGAGAGGGAGAAGCAGACTTCCCGCTGAGCAGGGAGCCCGATGCGGGGCTCGATCCCAGGACCCTGGGATCATGACCTCAGCCGAAGGCAGACCCTTAACAACTGAGCCACCCAGGCGCCCCTAAATATTTATTCTTGATTAAAAACAGGACACTCAGCAAAATGGGAATCAATGGATATTTCCTTAAAATGAAAAAGTATGTTTTTTTTTCACAACAGAAAAGCAACAATTTACTTAACAGAGACTCAGATATTTAGGATATGTTAGATGTAGTAACCAATGCAAAGTAGACACAAGAAATAAATTTGTGGTAAAATAAACTGAAGAGAGCTCAGTATAGAACCTACTTTTCCCTCTCCCACTCCCCCTGCTTGTGTGCATGCGCAGGCACGCTCTCTCTCTCTCTCTGTCAAATAAATAAAATCTTAAAAAAGAAACTGAATAGAAACATTTTAGATCATTTTCTGGAGTATCTTCTAGAATTCTCTTAAGGTTTTCAGGGCCACAATCAATAGAACTGTTGAGGAAATTTCTAGAAGATAATCTGAGGAGAAGGAGGAAAGAAGAGGAGCAGAGGGAGGAGGAAGAGGAAGAAGGTGATGAAAGAAGAGGAAAAGAGAGAAGTGTGGTGGCTTTAAAATAAATTCACAAATTCTTTGACACTCCATTCAAAAGATGGAACCTGGGGTGCCTAGGTGGCTCAGTCGTTAAGCATCTGCCTTCAGCTCAGGTCGTGATCCCAGGATCCTGGGATCGAGTCCCGCATCGGGCTCCCTCTCTCTCTCTCTCCATCAAAATAAATAGATAAAATGTTTGTTTAAAAAAAAAAAAACAAAAACAAAAGATGGAGCCTAATTCTCTTGCCTCAATTGTGTACTGAGCTTAGTGACTTACTTCTAATGAACAGAGTAAGTTACAAGTGATGGTATGTGACCTATGAGTCCATGTTATAAAAAATATTGAGGCTTCTGCCCTGCTCTTTCTTGGTTCACTCACTCTGAAGAGAGACCCCTGCCCCGTGAGGGAGGACACACAAGCAGCCCTGTGGACATGTCCATGTAGTGAGCACCAAGATCTGTAGCAAATAGCCATCTAAGGGGTGGCTCCTCTAGCCCTAACAAGGCTTCACATAAATGATGCCTCAGCTAACAAATGTATTGAAACACCATCAGAGACCTTGAGCCAGAACGATACTTAGCTCAAGAACTAAGCCACTCCTGAATTCCTGTTGTTGTTTTTATTTTTTATTATTTTTATTTTTTACTTTTTTAAAGATTTTATTTATCTATTTGACAGAGAGAGAGCACAAGCAGCAGGAGTGGGCGGAGCAGGCTCCCCGCTGAGCAGGGAGCCCAATGGGGGGCTCAATCCCAGGACCTTGGGACCATGACCCAAGCCAAAGGCAGACACCTAACTGATCAGGCCACCCAGGCGCTCCTGTTGTTGTTTTTTAAAATTATTTATGTATTTATTTGAGAGAGAGAGAGAGTGTGTGTGTGTGTGTGTGCGCCTACACGTGTGCATGAGAGGGGCAGGGGTGGGCAGAGGGAGAGGGAGAGAGAAACTTAAGCAGACTCCTTGCTGAGTGCAGAGCCCGATGAGGGGCTTGACCTCACGACCCTGAGATCACCACCTGAGCCTAAACCAAGAGTCTGACGCTTAACCAAATGCACCAAGTGCGGGTGCCCCCTGAATTCCTGTTTTAGACAGATTGTTAGATAATAAATGTTTATTTTTTTTAAGTCATTAGGTTTTGGAGAAACTTGTTATGCAGCCATATAAGTAATACGGAGGGCAAAATAACGTCATTTTCAGATTGACAAAAAGTGAGCTTGTCACCAGCAGGTTTTTACTAAGGGAAATACTAACAAAATTTTTCAGTTAGAAGAAAAATGATACCACATGGAAGGTAAGAGATAGAGAAGGATGAAGAACAAATGAAGTAGTAAATATGTATATTAATCTAATGTTTCATTGGGTTTTAAAATACACAAGACCTAAATAAATGGGGAGATATACCATGTTTATGGATTCCAAGATTCAATATTATTAAAGATATTAATTTTCCCTAAATCAATCTATAGATTCCCCAATTAAAAACCCAGCAGCCTGTTTTTCTAGAAATTGACAAGCTAATCCTCAAATCTGTATTAAAAAGCAATAGACTAAAATAGCCAAAAGGGGCTCCTGGCTGGCTCAGTCAGAAGAGATGTGACTCAGGGCGCCTGGGTGGCTCAGTTGTTAAGCGTCTGCCTTCGGCTCAGGTCATGATCCCAGGGTCCTGGGATGGAGCCCCGCATCAGGCTCCCTGCTCCGCGGAAAGCCTGCTTCTCCCTCTCCCACTCTCCCTGCTTATGTTCCCCCTCTCGCTGTGTCTCTCTCTGTCAAATAAATAAAATCTTAAAAAAAAGAAAAAAAGAGCATGTGACTCTTGATCTCAGGGTTGTGAGTTCAAGCCCCATGTTGGGTGTAGAGATTACTTAAATAAATAAATAAATGAATATATATATATATATATATATATATATAAATTTAAATATATATATATATTATATAAATATATATAAAGAAATAAAATAGCCAAAACAATTTTGGAAAAGAACACTGTTGGAGGACTGAAACAATTTGATCTTAAGACTTATTATAAAGTTATAGCTCAGGTTGGCACGTTATTACCCATGAGCAAAATCTAGCCTGCAGCCTGCTTTTGTAAAGCCCACAAGATACAAATGTTTTTTACATTTTTAAATAGTTGAAAAAAGAAACAAAGAAAAATATGCAACAGGAATTATATGTAGCCCACCCTTTACAGAAAAAGTTTGCTAACTCCTGAGTCACCCTTATCAAGACAGTATAGTATTGGTAATAAGATAGACACATAGATCAATGACACAGAATAGAGTCCAGAAATAGACACACACAAATATGGTCAACTGATTTTTGACAAGGATATTAAGGTAATTGAATGGGAAAAAGATAGTCTTTTCAACAAATTGTACTGGACCAATTAGATGACCATATGCAAAAAAAAAAAAAAAAAGAATCTCAACTTCTGTTGGAAGACAATTCTCATAATTCTCAGTGGGTCTCTCATGCATCTGCACATCTTAAGAGTTAGACACTAACTGCCCTTTTGTTGCAGACTGTCTTTTTAAGGATGTTTGCCCATAAGACAGCTTAGAGATAGTGTCCACCTTCAGAGTAAAGGGCAGGTTTGTTTACTGTCCAGATTAAAAAGGTTATGTATTGTTCTGGGCCGAAGGTTGGGCAGGTCTGCTTGCAGTCCTTTATAAAAAGACTGCTGTTCCCTAAACTGCTTTCCCTAAACTCAGCCGTGATACAAACCCACTGGGTGTACCATTTGTACTTCATCCACCTGACCCTTTGGCATAGCTCCTGTGGAACTTGTGGACAAGGGGAACCAACATAAACCTGAAGCCCATGCTGCTCCCTGTTCTGTGGGTCATAAAGGTCTTTGACTATATGTAGGAGGCTTATGTCTTTTACCAGCAGCCGTTGAAACTGTGGCACGGTAACTTGTTAGCTTGCAAGTAGGGTGAGATCTAGTATCCTTTATCCTTCTTGACAACCCATACCTTGCATTATATACAAAAATTAACTTGAAATGAATCATATATCTAAATGTAAAACCTAAAACTTCCAGAAGAAAACAGAAAATGTTCATGTCATTGGGTTAGGCAAAGGTTTCTTAGACCAAAAAGCATAACTCAGAAGAAATAAATTTGTATTTCATCAAAATTTAAAACTTTTGCTCTTCAAAAGACAGGATTTTTAGGGCAGCAAACTATTCTGTATGTTACTATAATGGTGGATACATGTCCTTACACATTCATCAAAATCCACAGAACGTACAACTCTAAGAGTAAACCCTAATGTAAACTATAGACTTTGGATGATAATGATGTGTCAATGGCACAAATGTCCCATTCTGGTGCTAGATATTGATAGTTGGAGGGAGAGGAGGGACGGGGGAGATGGAAATTGCACTTTCTGCTCAATTTTGCTGCAAACCTAAAACTGCTCTCGAGTGCCTGGGTCGCTCGTCGTTAAGTGTCTGCCTTGGGCTCAGGTCACGATTCCACCACCCTGGAATCGAGCCCCACATCGGGCTCCCTGCTCAGAGGGAAGCCTGCTTCCTCTCCCGCTCCCCCAGCTTGTGTTCCCTCTCTCGCTGTGTCTCCCTCTGTCAAATAAATAAATCTTAAAAAAATAAAAAATAAATAAAACTGCTCTCAAAAATAATGTGTTTTTTGTCTCTTAATGGCAAGGTATCTGGATAGACATTTCTCCAAAGAAGATAGACAAATGGTCAATAACCACATGAAAGTTGCTCAATATCATTAGTTCTTAGGGAGATACAAAACCACAATGAGATATAACTCTGTACCTGCTAAAATGAGTATAACAAAAAAAAAAAAGGGAAAATAGTAATTGGCGGCAGGGATGTGGAGAAACTGGAACCCTCATACATTGGTGGTGAGTGTTTAGAATGGGGCAGACACTGTGGCAAATAATCTGCCAGGTCTTCAAAGAGTTAAACATAGACCCAGCAATCCAGTATATATCCAAGACAATTGAAAACGGATGTCACACAAAAACGTGAACATGAATGTTCACAGAAGCATTATTCATAAGAGCCAAAATGTAGAAACAACCCAGATGTCCATCAAATGGTGAAGGGATAAACAGAATGAGGCATATCCATATAATGGAGTGTTTTTCTTTCTTTTTTTTTTTAAGATTTTATTTATTTATTTGACAGAAAGAGACAGCGAGAGACAGAACACAAGCAGGGGGAGTGGGAGAGGGAGAAGCAGGCTTCCTGCCAAGCAAGGAGCCCGATGCAGGGCTCGACCCCAGGACCCTGGGATCATGGCCTGAGGCGAAGGCAGACGCTTAACGACTGAGCCACCCAGGCGCCCATATAATGGAGTGTTTTTCAACCACAAAAAGGAATGAAGAACTGACACAAGGTACAACATGGATGAACCTTGAAAACATGATATAAGTGAAAGAGGTAGACACAAAAGACCACATACTATATGATTCCATTTATGTTACACGTGCAGAATAGGAAACCCATAGAGACAAAAAGATTAGTGGTTGCAAGGTGCTGGAGGGAATGGGAAGTAACTGCTAAAGGGTATGGGGTTTCTTTTGGGGGTGATGAAATGTTCTATATTCAGCTTGTGTTGATAGTTGCACAAATCTGTGACTATACTAAAACCATTGAATTATATACTTTTTTTTAAAAAAGATTTTATTTATTTATTTGACAGAGAGAGATACAGGGAGAGAGGGAACACAAGCAGGGGGAGTGGGAGAGGAAGAAGCAGGCTTCCCGCCGAGCAGGGAGCCTGATGCGGGGCTCGATCCCAGGACCCTGGGATCATGACCTGAGCTGAAGGCAGACGCTTAACGACTGAGCCACCCAGGCACCCCTGAATTATATACTTTATTTTTTTTAAAAGATTTTATTTATTTATTTGAGAGAGAGAGAATGAGAGAGAGAGAGAGAGAGCAGATGAGAAGGGGAAGGGTCAGAAGGAGAAGCTGACTCCCTGCTGAGTATGGAGTCTATGCGGGACTCGATCCAGGGACTCCAGGATCATGACCTGGGCCCAAGGCAGTCGCTTAACCAACTGAGCCACCCAGGCACCTGAATTATACATTTTAAATGGGTGAATTTATGGTATGTGAATTATATCCCAATAAAGATTACAAAAAAAAAAAAAAGATGAGGTGGGGGCACCTAGGTGGATCAGTTGGTTAAGCACTGCCTTCGGCTCAGGTCATGATTCTGGGGTCCTGGGATCGAGCCCTGCATCAGGTTCCCTGCTTGGTGGGAAGCCTGCTTCTTCCTCTCCCTCTGCCTGCTACTCCTGCTGCTTGTGTTCTCCCTCTCTGTCAAATAAATAGATAAAGTCTTAAAAAAAAAAAAAGAGGGGCACCTGGGTGGCTCAGTCAGTTAAGCCTCTAACTCTTGATTTTGGCTCAGGTCATGATCTCAGGGTCATGAAATTGAGGCCCATGTGAGGCTTCATGCTCAGTGGGGAGTCTGCTTGAGATTCTCTCTCTCCCTCTCCTTCTGCCCCTCCCCTGCTCGCTGGTGCTCTTTCTCTAAAATAAATAAATAAATCTTAAAAAAAAAAGATGAGGTAGGAAAATTGATTCTTGTTTATATAAGTACTCCATTCTAAGGAAATGTGAATCATAAAAACAAATTAGAAATAATAACCTGGACAAGAATTGGACTTGCCACAGGGTCCTGTAAAATGTTAATACTAACATTTTTAGACAGCTTCACATTTTGAAAGAATAATGTAACAATATCATATTATTTTTAATAATACCTATTTGTGCACTTTTGGGTTCTTATACCTTGCATGCATGTTTGAATATATTTGTATATAGGTATATAATCTCGTTGCTGGATGACCCCTAGTTTTTTCCCACCCCATTGGCCAAGTTAGCTGCGTAGCTACAGCTGCTGATAACAAAGCCTGGGTTCCTATTTCGGGGCCAGCTTCTCAACTGTACAGCACGTGACCAAGAATTTGGTTCAGAGAAGCCTCATCAGTGCTTTTCAAAGTTTGGTCAGTGGCAGATGGAATATTTGGAACCTTGATTCTGGGCATCCAGTGATAGGCCCCGGAATCGCTATTTCAACAAGTCCCTCAGGGAGTGTGATCTGCACTCAATTTTGAGAGCCCCAGCTGTGGGCACCTATTCCTGATTGCTGTGGAGAAGCTGTGACTGTTCACATTCTCCTTGCTTGCCAGGGTGAGAGTGGCATGCCTCCTTACTGTTAACCATAATGGGACTTCACTGAGCCTGGTGCTGGGTCTGCAGGCACAGTCTTCTCATTATACTGCCTGATATTTCCATTTTGGATGGGGTTTCTGCCTGCTGGGGTCCTGACATCCCATCAGAAGCTGCAGAAACAGCAGACAGCACAGTTGGCTCTGTCCCTGGATCCTATTCACAATATACTACACTGGAGACCTGGATCATGGACTCTAGGCCAGGCTCTATACCTCTCCCCACAAGTGATGAAAGATGAAGGGGCATCATCTTAGGTCAATAATCTCTCAAGGCTGATGGCGGCTCAAGTGATTTCCCAAGTACTATACTTGAATGCTTCCAGGGATGGGAAATTCACCACTTACAAGTAAGCTCTTCTCTCAGTGGATCTGCTCCCTGTCCCTTGAATGGACAGCAGAGTTATGCCAGTCTCACTTGCTCATCTCATGTGGACACATCTATTCTGGCTCCTTCCAACATCTTTTGGAAACAGGGGTGTCACTGCTCTGGTTAAAATCCTTCAGACACTCACATTCTTCTTAGGAGCTAGACCACAGTCCCTACCATGGCCTACTGTTCTTGCTGATCTTTGCAGCCTCATCTCCTCCACTCTAGGACCCTGTCCCACAGATCTTGGGTTCTCTTACCAGGCCAGGCTGTGTCTTGCCATGGCCTATGTCTCTTTACGTGGTTAACTCCTATTCATCCCTTGGCTCTCCAGCATCATTTCCCTGATCTCCAAGTCTGGATCAGGTCCCTTGCTTGTTCACGCTCCTAACACTCTGGGCCTCTCATTAACATCTGCCAACGCTGAAATTTTTCACTCAAGCAATTCTTTCACCAATGTTTGCCTCCCCCAGTAGACGGCAAAGTTCATTAGTCCAGGGATCTGAGTTGGCTCTCTTGCATCCCCAGCATCTAGCAAAAAGCCTGGCAGGTATTTAATTGGACGGATGGCTAGCTCCAGGAAGGCGGGCCACAACTGGGAATTAATCAAAGACAGACTCGGAGCAGCTACACATATAAAGCCCTCAGAACTGAGGGCATCCGTGTGCGGCCAGGCGCCCGGGGAGCCCCCAGGGCAAGGACACAGCACAGCTCTGGCTGGCACCCAGCCGCCGAATAGGAGAGGGGCACTCCGTCTTTGTGCTTGGGGGCCTCAGTTTCCCTACCGGTTCCCCGCGGGGTCGACTGAGAACGGCCTCAGCGGCCCCCATATAGACGCATGCCAGGCGCGGCAGGCTGTGGAGGTCTGAGGGGCCCGAGCGGGTGAGGCCGCCGCTCCCGGCGAGGGCGCTCCAGGTCGGTCCTCCGGAGCAGTCGCGCGCCGCAGGGGCCCCTCTAGCCGCCAAGACGTGGCGCGATGCGAGTCGGGAAGGCGGCGGGCGGGTGCGGCCCTAGGCGGCGGAAGGCGCCATGGTGGGTGGCGAGGCGGCCGCCGCGGTGGAGGAGCTAGTTTCGGGGGTGCGCCAGGCCGCCGACTTCGCGGAGCAGTTCCGCTCCTACTCGGAGAGCGAGAAGCAATGGAAGGCTCGCATGGAATTCATTCTGCGCCACTTGCCCGACTACCGCGACCCGCCCGATGGCGGTGGCCGCCTGGACCAGCTGCTGTCCCTCTCCATGGTGTGGGCCAACCACCTCTTCCTGGGTTGCAGGTGCGGACCCCTGCGGGCTGGCTGACCCTGTCCCCTGCCTTCAGACCCGCAGCCCTCCCCTAGGGCCGACCCCTGCCCAGTGCTGACCCCGCCCCCAACCTCCCGCCGCACTGGCCCGGCCTATGGCTGATTCCCACGCTAGCCAGCTCCTTGGAAAGACGTTTAACCTCTCAGAGCCTCAATTTCGTCATTTGGAAAATGAGTTGTGATGACTACAATATTAAAGAGCAAAAAAACAAACAAACACCTAGCACAGGCTGCTATTTAGCAAGAGCTCAATCTATGGTGGGCGCTAAAATGCCATTGTCATCTGTATTAATACTGTTAGTTTAAACCATCGCCTTTGCGGAGTACATTGTGTCTTGGCTCCTTCCACCCACATGGCAAACGTGCAGACACGGAAACTGAGATCCCCATTTTACATATGAAGGAGCTGAGAGAGGGCCATATGTCTTCTGGCAGGATTGTGGATTTTACCATTTATGGCAGGATGTGATCTGTGGCCTTTGGCTTTTTCTCCCCACTCCCCAGTCTGCTGGACTGTTTTGCCTCTCTGCCTTTCCTGTTAGGAAAATAACAGATGACTTCAAGGGGCTGTTGTTGAAGTGCTCGAAAAGGCACCCCTTTTACCCCCTCAGTGAAGAAGGTGTCAAATCTTGAAGGTCCCACATCCTTTTATTTTAGTGTCTTGAAATTGTGCTAGGATAGTAAGATGACTTGTCTTAGTCCTGGTTTCTGTGCCCGTTTTGGCTCTCTGACTCTCGTCACATGCTTCCGCCAGCCCTTAGCCACTTGGTTTGTTGGGGTTGTTAGAACAGGATTTGGAGGAGCAGTGCCAAAGGCTTTTCGTCTGTTTTCTGGGTGCCCCTGAGAAATCCTGGCTAATGGGCTCCAAGACTAGGAAAATGTCAGAAAATTGGAAAAATGAACAAATGATGTTATTTACATTAGACCAACATTCCATGTATTTAAATAATAAAACATTTTGGTCCTCATACTGTATCCACGAATATGTACTGCCATATGTACAGTGTCTCTATTTTTGTAAATCTTTTTTGTTTTGTAAATCTTGAAACGCCTGCTCTGTTGGCATTCCTACAGTCGCTTCTGAATCTACAAGCCAGAAGAACGGTTTCCTAACCTGCTGCTGAGCATGTGTCCATTTCCCCTGTAGTATCACATCAGAATGCTGAGTTGGGCTACTTGTAATTTCTCATTAACCCATAGTGACAAGTAATTTCTCCATGGTTTTTATCTTACTTCTTTTTATTGTGCAGTTACAACAAAGACCTTTTAGACAAAGTGATGGAAATGGCTGATGGGATTGAAGTGGAAGACCTACCACAGTTTACTACCAGGAGTGAATTAATGAAAAAGGTAAACGGGATTTCTAAGTGCATTTGAAATGGTATAGCATTAATGGCCCCTGCTTTTATGTTGATGCGTTAGAGTCTATTGTTTACTTCTCAAGGATCTAAGCCCTTTCATTAAAAAAAATTTTTTTAAGATTTTTTTTTTTTTAATTTATTTATTTGACAGAGCGAGCGAGAGAGGGAACACAAGCAGGGGGAGTGGGAGGGGGAAAAGCAGGCTCCCTGCCGAGCAGGGAGCCAGTCTCAGGACTCGATCCCAGGAACCTGGGACCATGACCCGAGCTGAAGTCAGACCCCCAACGACCGAGCCACCCAGGCGCCCTTCATTGTAAGCCCTTACCTCATCCTTGTTGGGTTTTGTTTTGGGAGGCAGGGCATATAAAGAGGTTCCCTTCTGTGTGGGTATCAAGGAACTAATCAAAACCTCCGCTTCCCATAAAGTACTTCAGTCTGAAAGCACACCCCACTTGATTTCAAATAGTTTTGCTAAAAAAAATACTCTTTTAAAATCTGAATCTGGGGTCAGAAATTGGAAGTTTGTGACTTTTTGGATTGTCTCATGTAATACTTTAAAAAAAAATCTCTGGGCAGTTCATCAGTGTCCCATAGTGGTGTGGTTCCTGGGGCTCAGTCATGGGGCAGCTAGATAGTTGCTGGCTGCCTGAGTGCACCCTAGGCAGGAGTAGAATCAGCTTTTACTTCCTAACTGCGTGTGGAAGATTCTTTCCTTGCTTTTTACTCCCAAGAGGTATTTCGTCGTCCTTAAAACTTTTTTCAAGTCAATTTTGTTATACTTGTCTTTTTTTTTTTTTTAAAGATTTTTATTTATTAGAGAGAGAGAACGAGCAAGAGGGAGGGGCAAAGGGCGAGGGAGAAGCAGGGAGCCCAATGCAGAGCTCGATCCCGGGACCCTGAGATCATGACCTGAACTGAAGGCAGATGCTTAGCCAACTGAGCCACCCAGGTGCCCCTATACTTCTCTGTCTTATATGTAGTCATAGTCTTATGGACTATTAGAGATCAGAACCCTTCATGGTGTTTGGGTCACAGACCAAGGGAAACTAAGGAGCTTTTGTAATTGATAAGCATGTCCATAGACCAGTGTGAAGAAATACATGTGTGTGTTGGGCCAGGGTGTTTCTCTAATCTGTTAATACTGTGAAGGGGTCTTGAACCTCCACAGTATAGGAGTCCTCTGCCCTGGGATGTTCATTTCTGACACTGTCATTGCCCAGTGTCAGCCTCCAGAGAAGAGTCCTCAGGCACAAACCTGGTATCCCTGAAAGCAGCTCTGCCATCAGACTAGTCATACTCACCTAGCTACCTGGAAGAAGCCTGCGGGGAGCCTCTACTTCTAGAGCACTTTCGGATTATGTGTGTTTCGGCTTCCTTCAAATAAAACTTAAGTTTTCTTAGTAGCCAAGTTTTAGACTATTGATACCACTGAAAATGAAACTCAGTTATCCTGAGAAGTAGGATCCTTAAAGTGTATGTAGAGTTTTGCCAGTTCTTAAGACTTCTAGATACTTCGATTCTTAGAAGGAATCTTCTGATGTGTGTGCTATGACAGACTTGGGTGGTGTTGAAGGCTGTTCCTTCTCTATTGAAGGCCACCCTGGGAAGCCACTGGAAAGAGTCATGGGGACTTCCCAGCAGTTCTTTTGTCTCTTGCCTGAAGTTTTTGCGTGTAATAGAGGCTGGCAAACATTAAGCAACATTGCTAGGCCACATACCCCCCAAATAAACAAAACAAACAACCCCTTGATATTGAGCCATGCACCTGAAAGTGTCGTAGTTCTGCCTAGAATAGATCCTGAGCTCTAAAATTAGAGTTTAGGTGGGTTTTAAAGCTAGCTAGCAAGTAGAAATGAATCACCTGGCATTGTTGGCATCTTGAGACTGGACAGTGAAGGTAACTTAGGACATAATTTCTTTAGAGTAAGATTTAAGGGGCACCTGGCTGGCTCAGTCGGTTAAGCATCCCGCCTTTGGCTCAAGTCATGATCTCAGGGTCCTGGGATTGAGCCCCATATCAGGCTCCCTGCTCAGTGGGGAGTCTGCTTTTCTCTCCCCCTGTATCCCTCCCCGTGCTCATTCTCTCTCTCTCTCAAATAAATAAATAAAATCTTTAAAAAAATAAAGTAAGATTTAAAAAAATTATATACTGCAGTTTTGAGGCAGATACATCTCTGTGGTGTATCCAACTTATTATTTTGGTCTGAGAAAAGAAATGAGCATTGTTCTCTGACAGGTGGTATTTATCACACAGTTGCAGTGTATGATTTTTCTTCGGATTCAAATACAGATATACTGAGCAAACAATCTCAGTTATCTAACAGTCATCCCTAGGCAGCTACTAGCAGCCTTTGTGGCAGACTAGCTTTATCCATTAGCGAGCAGTAATTTACAAAGGGCAGCAGCTCACTCAGGAAGGTGTCATTACTAGCACTGTCAGAGGTAATATTTCCAAGCCATTGTCTTAAGGAGAAAGAGGAGTGATTAACTAGGAAGCTATCATTATTGGCTCACAGAAAGAATTTGTCAACTTAATTTCTTGGCCCATTTTTCCTGAGAACATTTTTATCCAAGAAGGAAAATGGCAGTACAGAAGGTGACTGGATTTGAAATGTGAACGAGAAGGTAGGAAAACAAGCATACTTGCCTTTGAAGAAGTGCTTTTTTGTGCATTATGTCCAGTCTTGGCAAGCGCTAAGGTAATGGAAAAGCCACTCCTGTGGTGAAAGGAGATGTGATTTTAAAGCAGCAAGTATTTGGAAGTATTAAAACAAATTCAGCCTGTCAGACGAGTGGAGCTACCTTTTCCCCTTTATCCACTAGAAAGAGAAAAAGCCAGAAAAGCTGATTCTGACCCCCCAGGCCAGTCTGTTGCCCATTGCTCAGGATGAGTAAATCACATGCCAACACCTTGTGTCAAAGACCATACTTGAAGCAGCCCGAGCTGTTGGCAGCTTCTCGGCTGCCGTAGTCTTGGTCTGTTCTTTGGGAAATTTGAAAGATGGCTTAGGGGATTTTATTTTCCTTTGGAGTAATGGTGGTTTCTTTGGTGATACTGCATTCTCCTAAAAGGGGAAAGACTTGTTATATTTTGCTTTTCCTGAGGAATTTTGCTTTTTCATTGCTCAAAAAGACTGGAGTGACAGGCTTAGCTAGGAAATAGGTCATACCTTGAAAACTCTGATTACTAAAAAGACTCTCAGATTGATTCACTTGCACTGCTAAATGTTAAGGAAATCCATTCAAATACAAGGTGACAGCCAAAATTTCTTCGCACCCAGCTTAAAAGTTGTCTAAAGCCAAGTTTAAATTTACCAAAGGTGATAGAGAGCACCCAGGAAGAATATATCTGCTTCAGTTCGCCACTATTTGAAGATATGCATTTACAGTTTCTAATAGTGTGAAATCCAGAAATACATAACCTTCACATCTCCTAAATATCCTGAGTCAATGTGAAATCTTGTGAATTACTACCTGGATTCGACTGATTTTAATTTAGAAGAGTGTTGTGTGATTCTGCTTTTAGAACCCTTCACTGAAGAGCATGCCATGAAGAAAGTTATATTTCAGGTGTTTCTGTTATCACTTTAAATTGTCAGCATTTATAGATCACAGGTGTCAAGACAAAAAAATTAGGCTCTAGGTTCCAAATAGATGGTATGTTCAATGTTTTGTTGAATTTTCTGTATGTAGTAAAATAATAATTTGAGTCTACTTTCCATCTAGGTAGGTAGATAAATATTGTATCACTGTTGTATTTTATTTTGTAAAAGATTTTATTTATTTGAGAGAGCGAGAGAGAGAACACAAGCAGGGGGAGAGGCAGAGGGAGAGGGAGAAGCAGACCCCCCACTGAGCTGGGAGCCCGATGTGGGACTCAGTCCTGGGACTTCAGCACCATGACTTTAGTGGAAGGCAGAAACTTAATTGACTGAGCCACCCAGGCACCCCTCATGCTGTATTTTAATTTATAAATTAGATTTGCTGGACTCATGGCTAAGTAACCTTTTCTTTTTTTCCCAGCATCAAAGCTGAGGCAGAAGATTCATCACATTTTCAACATCAGCTACAGGCTTAGGAAGGAGGCTGGGATGAGCGTGACACGGGCCGCAGCAGCTCCCTTAAGATTCCTGGTATTTCCAACACGTAGGAAAGAGGCAGCTGGCATGACAGTCTCATTCTTCCAGTAGCTACCGTTGTAAAAGTGTGCCTGGATATTTATGTATGTATAAATCATGCCCTTTTTTTTATTTTCACTTTTTGAATGTCAAACTTTTTGTTAAAGATGGCTATTTTTTTTTTTTATGTTGTTGTAATAATTGCCGGTAGTGAATTTTACAATTTGGACTTTTCAATAATGTATTTTCAAGTCTGATTCTGTTTTATGGTTTTTTCCCCTCCCCGCACTGAGGCAAACCAACCCTTATTTGTTTTTTTAAGATTTTATTTATTTGAGAGAAAGAGAGCATGAGAAGTGGGGAGGGGCAGCGGGAGAGGGACAAGCAGACTCCCCGCTGAGCGGGGAGCCCGATTCGGGGCTCGATCCCAAGACCCTGAGACCATGACTCGAGCTGAAGGCGTACACTTCACCGACTGAGCTGCCCAGGCGCCATGACCTCCTTCTTTCTTTCTGAAGTTTATGCCATCTCTATGGCCACTGCCACACACACTCCTCTTTTTTAAGAGATGAGTGAGAATCAATTCATAGGCCTCAGGTACCTACCAGCTCATAGGAAGAGACGGCTTATGAAAAGGCATCTGGCCTTATTTTAAAACGGACACCAGATGCCACAGCTTGATCCAGGCAGCCTAGTTGATTTATAGATTTTCTAGAAGGTCTCCTAGGCAGCTGAGTAAAGCCCACATTCTCTTTTTCTGCAGGGATCCTGAGGGTTTTGGTCTTCTAGACTTAAGGAATTGCTTTGCCCATAGCCCCTGAAGAAATACTTGTTTAATGCAATGCTGTTTTGCTCTGAAATTCTCATATTTTCCCCACTTAGTTAATATATCTGTTCTTTATCCCTCCCCTCTTCCACTCATTCATTCATTTAAAATTTTTTTTTAAAGATTTTATTTATGTATTTGACAGAGAGAGAGACAGCGAGAGAGGGAACACAAGCAGGGGGAGTGGCAGAGGGAGAAGCAGGCTTCCCGCGGAGCAGGGAGCCCGATGTGGGGCTCGATCCCAGAACCCTGGGACCATGACCTGAGCCAAAGGCAGATGCCTAACGACTGAGCCATCCAGGCGCCCCATAAAATTTTTTTTTTTAAGATTTTATTTATTTGTTGTTAGAGCACAAGCAGGAGGAGCTGCAGGCAGAGGGAGAAGCAGGCTCCCTGCTGAGCGAGGAGCCCGATGTGGGACTTGATCCCAGAACCCTGGAATCATGACCTGAGCTGAAGGCAGATGCTTCGACGACTGAACCACCCAGGCGCCCCTAAGATTTTATTTTTAAGTAATCTCTTCACCCAACTTGGGGCTCGAACTTATGATATTGAGATCAAGAGTTGCATGCACTACCAACTGAGCCAGCCTGGAGCCCTCTATTTAGTACTCACCATTAAGAACTTACCTCCAGGCATAAATATTGAGAGAGGGACTTCATTTGGGGTCAGCAGTATAACAGTTACAGCAGAATTCACTCATCACTGGGCTTGGTATTTGGGATAATGGTGAATAAGGCAGTGGACCCTGTCTTAGCTGAACCTACCAGTAAACCCAGGTAATTAAAAAAAAACAACCAGGAATGCTGAAAAGGAGAGCTGGCTGTGGGAGCATGATGCTGGGAACAGACAAGTGGGATGACTCTCACTCACTGCTCAAGCCTAAGGACAAGCATCAGACCTTAGATGGGCACATCTCTGTGCGGCTTCTGGCTCTAATCTGTAGCAATCACTAGCCTGGATCACGTGAGGTCAAGATCTCTGATATAATTGGGCAAACCATTTCTCTCCCTAGCCTTACCTGGGAAATGGAGTCCTAGAAATACCTAGCACAAAGAGCTGTGGCAAAGACGAAGATGTTGCAGGGGTAAGCTAGTGCTCAGTGAGCCTTAGCCTCGTCCTCACATGTGGCCTAGCCTCTTTCTATTCTGGTTACCTATACTAATTTGTGAGGCTTAAAATTGGGAAATATCAGAGTGGGGATGTTCACTTCTAAAATGCATCTTTCACAGGTTTCTCGTAACGGATCCTATTTTCTCTGTAAGATATAATGCCCTTTTAAAATAATAACGTCCTGTCAGGAACATATCCATTTCATAAAGCAAGCTTAAATTGTGCACTGATTGCATGTCCCCCTTCCCCATTCTTCTTCGCTGTATTTCTGAAGACTTCTCTAGTTAATCAAAAGCAAATTTTCTGATAACCATTTTCTAGTGGGTTTTCTTATCATTTCCTCAGCTTAAGCTGTCTCTGTTTTTCTTCTCATCTTTAAAACCTTTGTAGCTATCTCGTCTATAAAATTAAGCAGTATTTTAGAATTTCATCCTTTGTTTTTCTGGGATAGAAAGTGGCATAGAAATCTAAATTTTTGCATTGCAGCAGTCCTTGTAGTGTAGGTAGAATGGCCCACTCTGGTGAAACTGCAGCTCACTGCAAGATACTGGCCTTGGAATATGCAGTGCTGTCCAACACGGGGTAAGGATCAAATGAGATCATAGGAAGGGACATGGTAAGTCGTTACCTTCAAATAACAACTAGAGAGCATCTTTTCTGTTAAAGACTTGTCTCAAGACCTCGTGAGAAGCAAGTACTAACAGTACAGTTTAGGGTGCTCAATTAACCGTGATACCCTTTTATATTACCCAGAAAACTGCTTTTTACAATATTCATTAGAGTCTATAGCCCACCTGATGAATTTTCTACCATTGCAGAGGCAAGGATTTTCCAGGATCCATGTGGACCTGAGGGCTTACCTATTCCATGGGCACTGGGAGGATTCATTTATCACTGCCCATCCTCTGAGGCTTTGCTATTTGTAGTAAACGGCACTGAAAATACACACTGTCGCATCTGAAATGAGATTTATTATTATTCTAAATGTCAGGTAACTCAGTGTTTCTCTGCTGCTTAGCCCTAAAGTCTCTGCTGGGTCCCCTTTTGTCTGGAAAGAGACTCAACTTCTGGAGTCTGAGGACTGTAGTCTAGGTATCATGTCATCTAGTCATGGCTCTCATTCTTGACTAGTTAAGAGACATCTTTTGGTTCTGTAGGAAGTAAGATTAAACACAAATCTTAAGAGGCAAGAGTTTTAGAACTTAAACAGATTGTAGTCATGGAAATTGCTTCCTTTAACGAATACTGAATGCACACTAAAAAAAAATCTGCCCTCATGGAGATTATATATATATATATATTTACACACACACATATATATGTGTGTGTATATAAAAAATAAAAAATATATTACATATATACATATTATATATAAACAGTTTTATACACACACACACACACACACACACACATTCCTTGGGAAGAAGAATCTCTCTGGGCTTGCTTTTCATTAAAATAAAGAACAAGCAAGTGAAAGAGGCTATTTATTCATTAAGTGAAAAGCAAGCCAAATGAGGTTCTGTTTCTTCCCCGAAGTTTACTCTATTCCTTCCAAGTTAGGACTCTCAGGTCTAGGGGTGGCAGTGTGTTGGTTGCCTTTCTCATTTTGGTTTAGTTTTTCTCACAATGCCAAGCATTAGGGGCAGAGTCCTTTGCATATGTGCTTTTGTCAGGGAGGGAGGTGGGCCTGAAGCTTTGCCCACAGACAAGAGAACCAGCTGAGGACATGGGGGTAACAAGAATACATCACCTGAACAGATTCCCCTGGGAATCAAAAAAGAAAAGTAAAAACTGAAACTATTAAGTTCCCATTAGAGCTATAATTCTTAGCATATCCTAGGCATGAACATGTGAACCAGAACTTTTTTCCTTGACAGTGCTCTCAGGCAAGGAGGGCTCTTTAGAAATAACCCAGGTGGTCCCAGCCCAAGTCCCATCCTTCTTTCCCAGCCTAGGAAAAGTAGGCAGATGACCCCAAAATAGCCTTGATTATGGTCTTCCAACCTATTTGCCTGGGAGACATGCTGTTAGGGCATCTTAAAGCAGGTCTTGGTCTTCCCCTGGTTTAGTGAAAGGGTGATTTAACAGTAAGGAGGTCAACCTTGAACTGTTCGGGCCTGCTGACTAAAAGCCCTTGCTTTGCTCTGAATCCTAGCACCAAAATCTCACTGCTGGGGCTGCATTTTCCTGTCTCTTTGATATCTTCTCATATTAAGAATATTTAACTGGACCTAGATGTGAACTGGTAGGTAATTCCTTCCTCCTGATTTACTTCACATCAGTGTAGGGATCTTCAAAGTGGGGGATGATTCTTACTTTGATCTTTATTGGAGGCTTCAGTGGAAAAATTTCTCTTTAAGTACCTGGCATTTAGTGAGCTCTCCCTGCTTCATTCCTACCCTACTCTCCCTTTGAGGCCAAGCTGGGAAAACAAAATGTTTCAACTAACTTACACAAAAGAAAAATGAGCACCCACAATGACCCCCACAAGACCAGGCTCCATCCCCAGAGCTGCAGAAGGGCAGACCAAATCAGTTCCAGTTGCAGAGCAGGGCCAAACATGTGAGTTGGCACCCATTAAGTACTCAGTAGCTATGCTGACAAAATGAATGGCAGCAGGCACTGAACGATGCAGCCTTAATCAAATGCCTGGCGGTCCCAGAGAGGGAGGTAGAAGCAAAACATCCAGGCGTTCCTGGGTGGCTCAGTCGGTTTAGTCTGCCTTTGGCTTGGGTCATGATCTCAGGGTCCTGGGATCGAGTCCCGTGTCAGGCTCCCTGCTCAGTGGGGAGCCTGATTCTCCTCCCTCTGCTGCTTCCCTTGCTTGTGCTTTCTCATTCTCTCTCAAAAAAATAAAACCAAAAAAAAATAAAAAGAAAACCTCCAGGATGGGGATTGGGGGTCAGCAGGTGGCCAGAGCTTATAGGTCCACTGCAGTCCTCCCCTAACACCAGGTGCCTTGGAACTCCTGTACCCCTGCTTCTGGGGTCTGGGGCTTGTGGAGGCTGTGGATACGCTCCTCTCTCCATGAACATGGCCTTTGCCCTAGCACTGCCATGGCAGGCTTGCCTGAGTCTCACCTTGTGAACTGTTGAGACTTTATCACTCAGTGTGAATTGTGGACCCCGGCTGACTGGAAACTGTTGGGCTTGGTTTGTTTTTGGGCTTCTCCTTAAACCACTTGTTTTCAACTTCTCAGGTGGTGAGACAATGACTCATGCTTCCTTCTACCTTTGTGTTTACCAAATTATTTTTTATGACTACATTCTACTTTTATAAAAACCAGAAACCTGCTAATCCGTGTCTCCAGAGGATTTGGAGCTTGGACCCTAGAGGTCCTCTGCTGTCCTACTGGCCTCCTGCCCAGGCCTGTGCATGTACTGCCAGAGGGTGTCTGGAAAGGAGGTTCCTAGTATTTGGATTTGCATTCCAGTCTTTGGAACTGTACTTGCATTGTTGCTCTTCCAGCCTGATCCGTCAGACTCGGTCTTGAGAAGGTGCCATGGGGATTGTGCTGTTCTCAAGCTGCTCAGTGCAAAATAATATGCAGCCCATCAAAGAACCAATGTGTAAGGGCTAACAAAAGCCAGGGCAGGGAACTTTCTCCCTGAACAGATGGGTTCATCAGCCTCACCATCATCAGACCCCAGTAATAGCTCTCACTGATCTTGTTGGCTTGCAAAAGATCCCTTGTGTCCACCCCTGGGATTGACATCGTCTTCATTCTAAAGGCAGCCTTCCAACTGTTCTGGTAAGTCTCGACCTGAAACCACAGCCTTACATGCTCGTGCAGGTACACGTCTATAACCTACAGCCTGCTAAAACACAGCAGGGATTACAATCCAGCTTTTCTTTGGAGGTGAGATTCCAAGCCTTTGTCTGAAGTGGACATGGACTAGAATCTCTGATTTCTTTTCCTGTGCTCTGCCCAGGATGTTATCAAGACAAGAAGCTTCCAGTTCCTTATGGTCTTTGTACTCACACCACCACAGTAACATAAAATCTCCCAACTCAGTTTTGTAAAATGACTATACAGAGGCCAAATTGCTGTAAACCTCTCTTTGACATGCTCTTATTCAGGAGTGCAGCTGGTCCAATTCAGTTGGTGGGCTGTGCTATTCTTGGCAAAAGGCCTTGTTTATAAATGGGGAAGGGAAAGGGCAACTTACACCTTGGGCTTCAGACAGGAAGCAGCATAAAGAGGTCTGCCTTAAGTGCTCTTAATGTTTGCATTTTGGCAGCCTTCGAGACACCACAGAACCCCTCCGCATTCCAGGAATAATGACAACTAAATGGTACAGGTTGATGGAGCTGGAGATCCTTTTATAGATAGGCTCTGATCCCCTCTAGACAAGTACCCAACCCAGTGACTTTAAGGATCCCAGTGTTCCACGTAGGGGTTTAGATAAGCTCCCCCCAAGACTACAGAAGCATCATACTTGTAAACCAAGACTGTCACCATATAAAGACCTCTTTAACCAGCTAAAAGGTTATTTGCTGTCAGCAGAATATACTCTCTAGTCTTCTCATACATATTATTGTGAGTGACTGATAAAAGCATCAGGTGGCCAAGCTTTACCACTTAAGTCAATGGCAGTTCCTGAAAGTCAGTCCATGCAGGCTTTTCACCCAAGGCTGAAACCTCCATATGCCAAAGAGGAAGCTTGGAGCCCTTCCTTCTAGGGTTCTTGATTTCAACCAGCAAGGAGCTGACGTTGCTGAGCTTGAGATGAGTCATATACTCAGAAAGGTTTGCAAAAGAAAAGGCACAGCTCATTTGTCTTTCTGGCCCAACTAAAAAAAAAAACCCTAACCTATGCTATGAATAGGAAATGTAAAAACCTCAAGACGTTATTAAAATTGTTTCAAATCAATACAGCTGGGGCTGGGGGGAGGTGGAGAAATTACTGAAAGAGGAATAGCACACACATTTGTATATTCTTTTTCAAAGGACAGAAAAAAAAACAATAAAACTTTGTTTCTAATCTCTTTCCTCTATGTCATATACTTGGATAACTAAAGAAAACTACTCTAATCTTTATTCCTGACAGCAGTTGTTTTTTCCTAACTAGATGGAAACTGAAGTAACAGAGCTACCATCTTGGCACAAGGCCCTTGCCCTATGGACAATTTCATTTACCTTTAATAGCTTTGCAACTACTGACTTTTCTATTTACATAATAATCCCCACATAACTGAGATTCCTCTGGGACTCTGCATTACGAAATGCAATAGAAAGGAATTGTAATAAATACCACCAACACCTAAAAAGTTGATCCCTATCTCTTAAAACTTGGGAGAACCGAGAGCTCAAAATACCTCAGACATAACTCTAAATTGTATTATGTGAGCCCTAGGGTTCTTTCTTCAGAGTACTAAATAAATCAAGTAGACAGGTACTTTGTTTACGGAGCACAAAATGCGGTTACTAAATAAGGCACCTTTAATAGATTTCTTTTCCGCTACCTTCTACCTACCTACAGGAGTAAGAATTTTTAGATCAGTTTCAGAAGTTATTCACGGAACTTTTACTGGGGTGTGTGGGGGTGCTGACTCAAGAATATTTCCATGAGGGCGCTTGGGTGGCTCAGTTGGTTAAGCGACTGCCTTTGGCTCAAGTCATGATCCTGGAGTCCCTGGATCAAGTCCCGCATCCGGCTCCCTGCTCGGCAGGGAGTCTGCTTCTCCCTCTGACCCTCCCCCCTCTCATGTGCTCTCTCTCTCTCATTCTCTCTCGCAAATAAATAAAATCTTTTTTAAAAAAAAGAATATTTCCATGCAGGGGAAAAAATTTTGGTCTACTGATAAGTCAAAGGTCATAGTCCTTTATATCAGAGACCAGAAGGTGTTCCTATAACCAAAAAAAATAGAAGTAGAAAATGGTGGCCAAGAAAACTTATTCACTAGATAGATATCAGTCTGTGCCCAAGTCTAAATCAACTCAAGTATTTTTAAAAATGAGAGGGATGTATATAAGTCTAACAGGTTTTCTAAAACTGAACTCAATACCTTACTATTTCTTGAGGGATAGTCTCCTTCTTGGCTAAAAGACGAGATTGCCCAGGTACAAATCCCAGCTCTGTCACCTGCTAGCTCGCTGATCTTCAACAAATCACTCAATCTCTCTGTATCTAGATTCCTCATCTGTAATATAATGGTACCTACCTCACAGGATTACTGTATGAAATGTGATCATAAATGTTAAAGTGCTTCAAATAGTGCCATGCACGTAAGAGCATTCTACGTCAGAAGTACCGTTACAGAAAGTGCATCACAAATGCATTTAAACTTTAGAATGAATCCAACTTCATACTGAAATAAATGACTTAGTGCTAGCCTCTTGCTATACCACACACTTACAAAATTTACCTAGTGTAAAAGTAAACATTTTTTGTATGGTATAACCTTGTAAATTGAAGGTTTACATCTAGTACTCAGCCAAAGAAATAGGATCTGTTCCAAGGCTGAAGAAAAAAAACGGAGGAGTAATTGGGAGAGGAATATTCCTAAGAATTTTCTCCAATGGGAACGTGGACGAGGTATGAGTTTTATGCGTGTGCTGAACTTATTAGGACTTTGAGCTCAGAGACTCCCTGCAAAATGAGATGTGACCCTTATAATTATCAACTTGAAATATTTCACTTTTAAATAGGGAAAGGAAATCAGATTAAGATAAAAATAGATTTTGAAGCAGTAACCAAACAGCATTTAATAAGAGGGGAGACTCTCATACCTACTGTTTATATTTAAGAGTCAGTCACTGGAGTAAATGTCTACAGAAGCTACACTTTGTCTCAGAGCTGAATATGAAAGCATCACATTTACTACAACCAAAAAGTACCCGTAAGCATCTTTTTGGCCATTAATTCCAGTGAGTGGACTCTTATTTGTATAAAAAGCTTCCTAAGATCATACACTTACCCCAAAATTTGCCAAGTAATAACTTAAAGGGAAACATCAGCACTTATCCTTCCAGTGTTAAACTTGGCTTAAAAAATAGAAGCTGCAGACACTGTGACCCTAGTCTTCCAACAGAGAAACTGTTAGCTTACTAAGCTAAGTAAGAATAGGACAAGAAACTATTGGGGTTACTCAAATAGCTGTTTTAACTACTAGAAAGACTACACAGGTGTTTCAACAGAATTTACTTGTATATTTTCCATTTTCTGTACTATTTGAAGGCATAGGATAGCTTTGTATTAGCTTTCTACAATACTGTGTTTTAAATTTATCCAGTAAACTAAGATGCAGTACAACTTTTATACAACTTAGGAGATTAAAAAAAAAAAAATCTCCACAAGAGAAAGCAACTCAGCAGGCCCTGGTATTAAAACATTTTTCCAGAATAAACAGATACGCAATTGCATTAAAAGGCAGTTTTCAAATATTTTAAGTTACACCAAGATCCTTCCAAATATCTGCCTTGCTAAACCAATGCAACCAACTCTTACTCAGTGTTAATAGTGGGGCATGGATTTTGGTAAATGTTTACGGTTTTACTTTCTTCATTATCAAAAATCTTCTTTTAAAGTGCTATCAAGCAGCAAATAAGTTACATTAGCTCTCTGCTCCAGGTAGAGGTGCCAATTCCTCATGGTAGAGGTACAAACTGTGAAATTGCAAAAGGTACAGTTTAACAGTAAGTAGTGCATGAAGAAACAGTAACAAGTGGCCTAAATACAGAGTTGGACAGAATCAAACCAGTTATGTCTATAATTGCTCAAGTGAAACGGATTTAGTTTCATTCAAACATTTAAAATAAAGTTGGAAATTATAATTGGTGGTTAGAATCAAATTTGAAGAATTTCTTGATAAAATATAAATCTGTTCTTTTGAAACTGGAAATAAACTATCAATTGATGGAGAGCTAGAGACTTATTAACCCCTCCTACACAGATAAGGAAATAAGTGACAAAGTCTCTTGCACTGAAGTTATGTATTTTAACAGCTTTACATGTAATATTCATATATAAAAAACTTTAAGTGCTTTTCTCCAATTTAAAAATCTAAAGAATTCAAAAATAAGGCATTCAATATTTGAAAAAAGTACAGATTTACAAAATGTGTATTATTCTGTCATGAAAACTCCACACCAACATTATACACTTGGAAAAAAATACAAACAGGATATATTACAAATTTATGTAAGCAATAACTTAGTTCACACCATGCAATAAAAAGTACATTAATCAAGATACACAAGCTTTTGTAGGTTCTAAACTGAAGGACTTTTTTTTCTGCAGAATCCTTAAAACCTGTGGCACTTAAAATTTGTTAGCCTTTCTACTGAGAGGTAAATTATACACAACAATGATGAAAAAAATTAACAGACCAGTTGTCTATTATGAATCATTCCAGCTTTGTTCAACAATGGCCGAAACTCTTTTCTCATATTCTCGTTTGTTTTCCTGATAAAGCTGTGCTGCCTGGCTATTGGCTGGACTGTTTGGATTCGGTTCATCCAGCAGAGACTGGAAGGAAAGAGAAAGGAAAAAAGGATTTGTAGAGAGTTACTCTTTACATTAACATGGGTCTAGATATGGAACACAGAAGTTGTACAAAAGAACAAATTACTCAGTAAAGAAATGGCATATATTAGTATATATCTCCTATATTTTTAGGTCTTAAATACTTTCAGAAATGGCTTGATGAATTTAATAATTTCCTGCTGCTAGAGAACTGAAGCTTCCAAAACAGAGTACTCAACTACCCTAAGAACTCTAATTTCAGCCTTTCGGCCGGAACCGTCATCTTCCAGTAATTCACCAAAATGACCAACTCAAAGGGAAAGAAGAGAGGTACCCACTATATGTTCTCTAGACCTGTTAGAAAACATGGAGTTGTTCCTCTGGCCACATACATGCAAATCTATAAGAAAGGTGATACTGTGGACATCAAGGGAATGGGCACTGTTCAAAAAGGAATGCCCCACAAATGTTACCAGGGCAAAACTGGAAGAGTCTACAACGTTACTCAGCATGCCGTTGGCATTGTTGTAAACAAACAAGGGCAAGATTCTTGCCAAGAGAATTAATGTACGCATTGAGCATATTAAACATTCAAAAGAGCCGAGACAGCTTCCTGAAGCGTGTGAAGGAAAATGATCAGAAAAAGAAGGAATCTGAAGAGAAAGGTACTTGGGTTCAACTGAAGCGCCAGCCTGCCCCACCCAGAGAAGCACACTTTGTGAGAACTAATGGAAAGGAGCCTGAACTGCTGGAACCCATTCCCTATGAATTCATGGTGTGATAAATGTAAAGAAAAGACCTCAAGACTGTAAAAAAAAAAAAAAAAAAAAAAGACCTCCAATTTCAAAGAAAATGGGAAAGAATATTCTTCAACATACTGAAACATTGGCCTAGAAATAAACAGCTCGATATGGTTAAATATACAATACCTAGAAATAGCATTTTCCAAAGTTAAACTCTATTTTGTGGTTTGCAAATGTCCGACAGTAAGTTGGGTAGTGAGTCTTGTTTCCTTTTATCAAGAAAACATATACATCCAGCAGCAAGGGAATAAAATAGGGAAGTTGAAAACAATGTTTATAAAATGACCTGAATTAAAGAAATGTTGATAGGAAAGGCTTTAAAAAAAGTCACAAACCCAAATTTTACTTCTGTTCCTCTCACATCCATGTAAACTAAAACATCCCTCACTCCACCTCTCTCCAAAACTGTCATTCAAGGTCAACTCTGAAATTATCTGCCACAGTGTTTTGGCAAATGGTTACACTACCTTTTTTTAAAATAGGATTTCTTGGATAGGGTAACATACTTAATGGTTCTCTGCACTTGGCAGTTTCCTGAGGTCCCTATGGTTTTTCTAAGCAATCATCTATTTCCAAGAAGCATTTTCCTTTTCTACATCCTCTATGCTTCATGGGAATAAATAATACCTGACCTGTGAGAACACTTGATTTACACAAGGATCAGGAAACTGTGCGTTTGATCCAATGTGGTCACTAACAAAAAAGCAGACCAGTTGTCTGAAAAGCATAGGATTTTATCCAGGCTGTGCCATTGGTTACCTGCTACTGCTCCTAAAGGAGCTGACTGTATCCCATAGAGTCTTGAAAAATCATGATGCAACCTAACACACACTTACCTGAATTGATGTTAAGATAGAAGATACATCATATGTTGGACTCCATCGATTCTGAAGGATATCTAAACATATGCTACCATCAGCATACACTGCAAAAACAACACTAAAATTGGTTACCTATTAACTTTATATTTAAAACAGTTAAAACAGAAATCTTTACCACAAATAGAACGATTGGCCCAGAGTTCTGAACATTAATTACCAAACCCTCTTGTCTCACAGGAAAACCAGTGTTAAAACTAAGATCTCTTATTTTGCACCTTTTCATCAGGAAGCTTTGTCAGAGCTAAATTTTTCCAACACCCACCTTTATAGCCAATCTGTTTAAAGCATCTATTTCTGAACTCCTTAAATAAAGCTCTTGAAAAAAAAAATACTTATTTTTTGACATAATTACTCTCCCAGAAATTATTCCTAAAAGAAATAAATGTGGACACATGAAGTTTTATTTATAGGAAGTTCACTACAATACTGTTTATAAGCGTGTAAAATTAGACCTTGTGGTCCATAAAGAGATGACTGGCTAAATTAACAGTATATTCATATAACCAATACCAATGTAGCCAAGAGAAATGATGCACATCTACCCTCTGTTAACTGACAGAGAAAGATCCATAATGTCTTAATAAGTTTTCAATTTTTAGAGGATAATGGTATTTTTTTGCAAAATATTTAAATATTTTCATTTGAAGTATGTGTAGGTACAAAATAAATGCCAGGATATACGTACTGGCTCTCTGTAAGTAATAGGATTCTTATATTTTATGATTTGTTTTTAATGAGTATGCTTTCCTTTCATAATCAAAAAATAAAATAAAAATCCAGTGATTAATATGTTTTAAGTCTTTAACATTTGGGAAGTCTTTTTTCCTCTTGAACTGATTATGTGAAAATACAATGAACATGAACATAAATTTTTACCCACTTGTGAGACTCTATGTCTACACGACAAATTTCCAGAAGTAGAATTGCTGTGTTGACAAAGGAGAAATGCATTTAAATGTTATACTGTCAAACTTTGGAAAGCTTCCTGGAGCAAGCCCGATCACCCTACATAAAGACAGGAATTAAGTGAGGCTTTCGGGGGGAGAGGAGGCAAATTATACTTAAATACTGTCATTTCTCAGGGCTCTATCCTCCATCCTCTTCTTTCTGGCCTCTATACAGCCTCTGGGTGGTGTTACTCACTCTCACGGCCTCAATGACCATCCATCTGTGCTAGCTACTTCCACTTACTGGCTTTATTTTTTTTATTTTTAAAGATTTTATTTATTTATTTGACACAGAGAGAGATAGCGACAGCAGGAACACAAGCAGGGGGAGTGGGTGAGGGAGAAGCAGACTCCCTGCGGAGCAGGGAGCCCGATGTGGGGCTTGATCCCAGGACCCTGGGATCATGACCTGAGCTGAAGGCAGACGCTTAACGACTGAGCCACCCAGGCGCCTCCCACTTACTGGCTTTAGACCAGATTTAACTCTCTGCTTTAAAGCAGCCTAGTCAACAGCTTACTATCTATCCCACAGGAACATCAAACTTGGCAAGTCTAAAGAACAATTATCACCTCTGTAAAACCCATGAAAACACAAAATGATTTTTAAAGTTTTGAACTAGTAACTATTTCTAAGAAGTAATCCAAAAGTAAACTAGAAATCAAGCATCCATCAACTGATGAATGGATAAACAAGAGTATATATATTCATATAATGAAATTTCATTCAGCCATAAAAGGAAATAGAATACAGTTACAACATGGATGAACCCTGAAAACTATGTTAGCTGAAAGAAGTCAGTCACAAAAGACCACATGCATTATAGGATTTCATTTATATGAAATGTCCAGAACAGACAAATCTACAGAGGTTAAGAAAATACGACTGCCTAGGGCTAGGGTGCTGGGAGAAAAGGGAGTGACTGCCAATTGTCATGGGATTTTTTTGGGGAGAGATAAAAATATTCTAAAATTGATATGGTGATGGTTACACAACTCAGTATACTAAAAACCCCTGAACTGTATAATTTAAACGAATGAACAGCACAGACCAGAAAGTTAATAAAAGAGTACTGGTAAAAGAAAAAAGGGAAACCACTGTTATTAATATGAAGGAATGAGAAATAATCTAATACACTGTTTTCCCAACGACGAAAACACTATACCTACAAATACAGAACCTCCTGCACATTGTACAGTCTTTCCCACCTTCTTTCATTTACAGATCCTTCTTACTACATTGTGGGTCAATTCAATAACAAGTCTAAGATTAAACTAAAGTGGAATAAATATTAAGTGACTCCTTCTGCAAGTAAGTTAACTGATGGGAAAGACCATATTTAAATGAGCAAAGGATACAAAAAGGAAAGCTTAAATATTTTGGAAAAATAAGTCTTTCGTACAGTAATTTATTATCCAGGAATATACATGTATTAGAAGTAAACAGGAAGTCATAGAAGAGCAAGTTTAATTACAAAAGTCACTCAGAAACCATTTATGGAAAATAGGAATAAAATTTCTCCAGGGGCGCCTGGGTGGCTCGGTTAGCATCTGCCTTCAGCTCAGGTCATGATCCGAGTCCTGGGACTGAGACCTGCATTGGGCTCCCTGCTCCTCCTTCTCCCTGCCACTCCCCGTTGGTGTTCTCTCCTTGTGTCAAATAAATAAATAAAATCTTTAATAAGTAAATAAATTTCTCCAAATGAAAGTAAGAACGAGAGAAAAAATGGAAACCTGTACTTAAAAAAGCCTTAAAAATATATGAACCTTTGACCCAGTAATCCCACTTCTAAAAACTTATTAATAATATTCATGGGTATTTGGGAAGATTTTCAAGAATGTTCAAAGTGCTGCTTAAAATTACAAAGAACTTGGGGCACCTGGGTGGCTCAGTTGGTTAAGCAACCGAATCTTGATATTGGCTCAGGTCTTGATCTCAGGGTCATGAGATGGAGCAGGCTCCGCCTTGAACGTGGAGCCTGCTTAAGATTCTCTCTCTCCCCCCTCTGCAACAACTCCCCCGCACTTGCACTCTCTCAAAATAAAATAAAATCTTAAAAAAAAATCTGAAAATCACCAACAACTGGACACAGATTAATTATGGTTACCTCACAGAACATGTATGCAACCATTAAGAATGATGCAAAAGAATATTCATAAGATGTTCATAGTATATAAAGTTACAATATGATCTCAATTTTGTACAAGCATTTATTTGTAGTTTATTATTATCTTTGAAGATTTTATTTGAGAGAGAAAAAGTGGGAGAGATCACGAGCAGGGGGGAAGGGTAAAGGGAGAATAAGACTCCTCACCGAGCAGGGAACCCGATGTGGGACTTGATCCCAGGATTGTGGGATCATGACCTGAGCCGAAGGCAGACAGACACTCAACCGACAGCCACCCAGGCGCCCTATTTTTTTTTAAAGCTAAATTTTAAGCAACACATTCTTTTTGGTATCCTTCACATTTCTACAAATGAATAGGTATTATTTTAAAATCAAAAGTATTAAGACAAAACAACTTTACCTGAAATGTGGAACCTTCTAAAGATTCCAGGCTACAAAAACGTAGCTAATACTGACATGGAAGCAACATCCAGAAGTGGCCTGTAGCAGTGAGAAGTATGGGGCAAGGCCTACAAGGAAGGAAAGAACTCTTTTCCCCCCATCACTTATGAAGTTTAATAAATAAAATGTTACTTACCATTTGGATGAAACATTTTGGATAAAAACCTAACAGTTGGTGGTTTATTTGGATACTCTTCAGAAAATTCTATTACTAGTTTAAAAGTACCTAGATAGAAAACAAACCAAAATAATTATGGTAAAGACAAGCATTACTTTTTAATCTCATCAATGAATTCCCAACCCATAGTGGTTTTTGCACAACCACACAAAAAGTGATGTCAATTTTGTCTTAGCACATAAAACGTATTATATACTTTGATTTACGTTAGACTGGTAACACACAGCACTGGCAAGCACTTGGGAACACACACTTTCATGTGCTATTGGTGGGAATGTTAAACTGCCATATTTTTGGAAAGCAATTTGGCCCTAGCTACTGAAATTTAAAATGCACATTTGGGGAACTATAGCTAGTTTATTATAGCTTAGAAGGGGAATGCCAAAAGATTTTGAGAGGGGCTAACTACCACATGACAAAGGACTTAGATTGAAGGCATGGACATTAATTTGAAAGGTCTCTCTGTTCCCATACGAATCCTTTCACTTAAATATGCCAAGAACCAGTAAGTGTAACTGCCTACTGTTGGTTATAGACCAACGTGGTACACTCTTGTAAAGCAGTGTTTTATGGTCAGTACAGACACAGGCTTTTAAAAAAATTATGCATTTCTAAGAAAGTTAATCTGTTCACAGTGTACAAAGTAGAACTCTCAACTCCAATTCCAAATCTATTTTGCAAAAATAACCATTGGGTTTTTGTACTTCTATTCTGTTTATTCACTATCCAGAGTTCTTTTATTTTGAGGAAGTCCACCTGAAGGTTGGAGACGTATTCTAACTGCAATCCCTTGGACATACTCAGTAAATTGAGACTTATTCCTAATGAAGTCAATAAAAGTTTAAACCATTCCAGATGTCTCTAGAAGGTTCTGCTCTGATTTCATCAATGCAGTTTTAAAAAATAAAACAAAAATCCTTTCTTCTATTTATTTTATCTGATAATTTATCTTTATATATTTGGTATACAACCTCTATCTTTTCACATTTTTTGCTCCTTGGAAATTTGGGATTAGGGAAGACAAAGATACAAGCAAAATCAAATGTGGTATCTATTTCATATCCTGAATACATCAGAGGTGTTATGAAAAGTACAGTTAAATAGTGAAGATAGTCATATCTAATTATGTATTTTGAAAGTGTGATTTTAATTTGCTTTAATTTAAAAAAATGTACATTGTAAAAATTTCAGCCTACACACATATGAACAGCAATTTTCAAGTTTTTTCCTGCCCACTTTACGGAGTCTCAGGGCCCCTTTATACTCTTATTCCCAATCACAGCCAAGCTTCCAATGGGAAGTCAACTGAATGCAAAGCTGGGAAGGGATACATGTGACAACATACCATTTTATATATGTCTACCAAAAATGGAAAATAATTTCATTTTAAAATATTGGCTCTATTAATTAGCTTGCAAAAATTCCCAATTTTTAACAATCTGTTTTCATGAATCAGTACAAACTACCTCCAGCACACCACTGAATATAACTATCAGTATTTCTTATATTAGACAGTATTTAACTCATGAATTTTTTTTAAGTAATTTCTATGCTCAATGTGAGCTTCTAACTCATGATCCTGAGATCGAGAGTCACATGCTCTACCAACTGAGCCAGCCAGGCACCCCAACCCAGAAAATTTTTAAAAATTCATTAATTAATTACTGTAAACTCACTACACATTAACTTAAGTAACATTTAATGAAAAGTAATATATTTCCCCACAAAGTTAGAAGCTTAGCACTGTTTTACATTTCTGCAAATCTTTTTAATGACTGGCTTAATAGAAGACAGCTGGATTCTCTCAGCTACTGCTGCATTCGATCTGTTGCAATATGCTGTTCTGGGATGAGGTACAGGAAGAAAACAAGGTCTCACAAAAATATGTTAAGTGAAAAAGGAATATTTCAATAGTTTTTTCAGATAATTATAGATACTCTTTTTTGATTACTACAGTAAAGAAGTGGTAAGTTTTAAGGGTTAGTTGCAATGTAGAGTCTGAAATCATACATACTTTTTCCATCAGTTACATTAAAATCTGTTACATGCGGCATAAATGTTTTATCCATCCCTAATTTTCTTTTATACACTGGTCATTCAGAAAATATTGGTTCAATGAATGATACAATTCTTGTAAATGTTGCCACATTTCATGATATACTATCCAAAAACAAACCACAATTAGGTAATACCACCTACTGATGTTATCAGAGAAGTCTTAAAGTAGTGGGAAACCATTATTTTATCAGTAGCAACAATACTCAGTTACTTTCCTTGATCTAACAGCTCACTTCAGTCACTTTTGAGTATGTCTGCCAAACGGTCGAATCTAAATTATGTTTGTCTCTCATTCATTCAAGTAAAAATGTTCCATGAAAAAAAGTTTAAGTTGCAACTCAACTGCAGAAGTGCTTTTCCTCCAGAAAATCATCACAAGAGAAGTGTTTTATGCATACATTCCACTTAATCACACAAAGTATTTTAAAAATGTATACTCAAGGGTCAGACATTCAGTAATAATAATATCTACTTCTTCATCAAGACTTTTTTTTGCCATCAAGACAAAAAATTTTTAAGTGAAACTGGCAGCTTTTAAAATGCAAAGACTATGGGGCACCTGGCTGGCTCAGTTGGTGGAGTGTGAGGCTCTTGATCTCAGGGTTGTGGGTTCAAGCCCCACATGCTGGGTGTAGAGATTACTTAAAAAAAAACTTTAAAAAATTTTTAATTTCTAAATACATACATACATACAATGACCACTAGTACAGTTTAGAGCCACTGTATCGATTTGTGCCAGGATACTAAACTGCACAGGTCCAGTTTTAGCCACTGATGTTTTGGTACCACCAGTGCAAATGCTGATAGAGTAAAAAGGGCAAATGTCTTAGTATTGGTATAAAGACAGTTTTAATTACAAAGAATCCATGAAACAGGCTTAGGGACTTGAAAAGGGGGCTCATGGACCACCCAAGAACCCCTGGTATAGTGCAAAAAGCTAAAGTCCTTAAGTACTTCTCTTCCATTCCTTACCCTCACCTTAGCAGTAACCACTTTCAACAGTATGGTACACAGCCCTTTAATACACACACTTGGATACATGTTATTTGGTAAAAATGTAATACAGTATGTATCATTCTGAAACTTTGTCTCTTGAGACTTAAGTCCAGATCTACCTTATTCTTTAACAAGTACATGATATTCCACAATCTAATTCCACAAATCATATATTTGCTTAACCATTTCCCCCTATTAGGCATTCAGGCTACCTCCTTAAAAATAGTACAATCAGTATCTTTGTGTATATATCTTCGATGGGTTAATTCTGGAGCCATTTTGATAATTAAAAACCTGTTCAACAATTCTTAAATATCTATGCTATAATTAGGGAAAATCTAAGAACCTGGTTAAAATCAGTATGAAAAGCTCAATTATAAACATGTATCAGAACCAGTTTTCCATTTTCCTGGCTCTTGGTGAAAAAACTAAATTTAAGAGGCAAAAGATTCCACAGAATGCTAACTATTTATGGGTATCAAAAGTAAGCTGTAGTATGTGCGGCTACTGGCAGCTACGTTATGTGGTTTTTTTTTTTTTAAGATTTTTAAATTTTTTTAAGTAATCTCTGCACCTAATGTGCGCCTCAATCTTACAACCCTGAGATTGAGAGTCACATGCTCTACTGACTGAGCAAACCAGATGCCCCAGCTATGTATGTTTAAGAACAATTTCAGCTCAACACCTTACCACCGTAGATAACAATGTTAAAAGAGCATGATTACTCTCCTTTAACCTACCATCTAGGTCTACAGTTCTACAGCCAAATACCAAAGTAACACAAAGAACTGGCAATGGAGGTGGTCAAGCTGATGTAGAAAAAAGTCCTTTGTGAACTATAAATTCTCAGTAGCATTATTTAATTTTAATTTGACCTAGTAACAATAGAAAATAGTTTTAAATTAGAAATGTTGGTGTTATAATTTCCTACTTAAAAGCAGTGTCCCAGTACTACAGAAAACATAATTGAGAATGACTTACCATCTTCAAAGGGTGTCCCTTCTGGTCTGAAAACAAGAAGATTTCTGATTAAAAGATGTTTAATTCTGCCTTTTCCTGATTTTTTTTTTTTTAAAGGAGGCTCCAGGCCCAGGGTGGAACCCAATACAGGGCCCACCCCTAAGACCCTGAGATCCAAGACCTGAGCTGAGACTGAGAATCCCCATCTTCTTGACTATGAAGAGTGGATAGGATAAACTCAGAGAAAGAGGGGCTCATTTTAATGATCTGTGGAGTCACAAGGCTATCATCTTAGCCCTAGATTTTTATGGACGTAGGAATAAAGGGTAACTATTTTCTAAGTTTTCATTTTAGGGGGGTATAGAAAAAGATCAAAACAAAAAAAAGGCTCATAATTTTAGCACACAAAAATTTCAGTTCATAAATACCAACCAGTCCATTTTGTAAATGTGTATTCTTAAGAGAAAAAAGTCATATTTTCAATTTATATCAATAAGATGGAAATACCCTTTAAAGATAATTGTAACACCAAACCAAAGTGTTCTGCTTCCCAACAGAGCAACAGCTCTTGTTCAAAACAGCCAGATAGAACTGACGTAACCAAGAAAGCCACTTTCTTTTGCTTAAATCTTTTCCCTGCCTCCATATCCCAATTTCATCTTTCCTAAGCTGCACCATCAAGTTTATTTCTTGCAAGTTAGCTTGAATTTAATATCTCTTTAGAAGAATAAACTACACTAACTTTTTCACTAGTATTTAACATAGACTCATAACTAATTCGATGGCAACTCAGAATTGTTTATGAATGTGCCCCTTTGAAGTTTTAGTGCAAAACCCTAGTTTTAAGAAGTGTGAAAGAAAAAAGATCAAGTCCAGAAAAACAGGAGAAAAGGCATAAGAAAATTTTAAATCAAGGTGCCTAGGTGGCTCAGTTGGTTAAGCAGTCAACTCTTGATTTAGGCTCAGGTCATGATCTTAGGGTGGTGAGAACTGAGCCCCGTGTGGGGCTTGGCATTGGCTGTGGAGCCTACTTGAGATTCTCTCTCCCTATGCCCCCATCCCTAACCCGTCTCTTAGGAAAAAAAAAAAGCATACATGCAATATATATAATTTGTTTAACATTTTTTGTTTATTCTTGCCACATTGGACGCTCTGAGTATTTTTTCTTCTTAGTCTTTTTACAGTTCCAAAAAAATGCAAGCATAAACATTTGCTTGGTATATTTTATTTTGTAGAAAATAATTTACCTTTTCTTGTTCAGTTTCAAATGATATTTTTAATCAGGTAAAACCCAAAGTGCTTATAAAATCAAAGGCAGTAACACCAACACAAATAAAATTTAGTTAACTGCAAAAACACAGAATTTTTTTTAAAATTTATTTTGCAGTTTCTGTAAGAGCCCCCAATTCCACTTCAGCCTCTTTGCCTAGTTGATACATTCACTTTTCTTAAAGAATTACTATATGTATCATTTGTTATATCTTTCTACTCACCCAAATATAACTGCATTCCACTGCATAATGTTGTTTTCAGATGGTGCGCCACTGACACCCACAGGTGGGTCCTCTTGCAATCTAGAAATTGAGAGTAGTAATTTTCAAAGTTGAACATGAAGGTCACTACGAAGGCCAAAGAGAACCCTTATGGACTATTCTACCTACTCTGACACAAACTAAATCATTTCCTCGTTCTTGTGCTGAGGTAAAATAAACCATAGGACTAAAAAGGAAAAAAAAATCAACCATGTATATACTTACTGAATACCTCTCCAAATTGTCTAAATTTCCAAAGAGCTTTGGAGTCATCCCTCTTTGAAAATGAAGATTAAGAGGTATCTTCGAGATGTGATGCATACAGACTGCCATCAACAACAAAAATTAAAAGCCCCAAGTGCAAAAAATATTTTCAGAGACCCTCTTTTTTGCTGCTGTAAAAATGCAAAGATGGTCTATGTGAGTCCAAACCACAGCTACCTGTGTAACATGGCCACCCCCTCCCCCCCCGCAAAGGACCCTCAAGGCAAACACTAAATAACTGAAAACACTGATATTCAATTCAATTAGCAAACTAGTTTTAGGCAGGCGAGTAGCTTTATCCCATTTGCTTCAATTAGCAGTAGCTTTAAAATAATCAAGCCTCAGTTATGTTTTTTCATCAGTCCCCATTTTAAAGATCTGTGCTACAGCTACATCTACCTCTCCTATCAGGAGAAGCGATACAAAGCTACCTTCCAACATTTGTCACAATCAGATTCTCGTAACCTGAAGACCCTTGGAAAACTACCAAAGGTGTCATGTGTTCAACTCAGAATTTAACAGAGAGGGGCAGTAAGAAACCAGAGTAACAATGGACACGAACTGGAAGTTTTATTTGGCTTTCACTCAATTGAGCTAACATGAAATTTGATTTTAAGCTTTAGAAGGCAACTTTTGCACCAAATAGAGCATCTCCTTGTAAAGACTGTCATTTCAATAGAAAAATAAATGAAACATTTTATACACAGGTATCTATATGTAGTATTGTCATATGATACTTTGAAATTAGGCTACATAAAAACAGTTTTCAGTCAACCTCAAACACATTAAGCCACGATGACCAGAAGCCTTTAAAGAATTACGCTGCTTCTCGCCCACCAAGGGTGAACGGCTACATTACGAATACATTCGATGATAAACCGCCCAAAGCCCAAAACAATGGTTTAAATGCTTCACCTGTGGCTTTATAATGGCGAAGTTGAAAGGTTACTTCCTGAACAGTTAACCTAAGTTTTTATAATAGATACTTTGTCTCAATTAGGGCAGAGCTCCCCAGGAAAAAAAAAACAAAACACTTAAAAATGTGCAGTGGATCATAATGCTAAGTTTTCTCATTTTATTGCCCCGTACCTCCAAGTATTCAAAGATAAACAACTGAAAAAAAGTCACTTCCTCCTCACTAACCCCAACACCACCTAACAAAACCCTATTTTACAAAAGGAGGCCCAGGGAGTATCAGGTTAGCGCCAGCCTCAAGAAAGGCATTTTTCCAGGCTTTGGAGACTATAGATAGGGCTTTAACACCAGGCCACAGAGCTTGGTTCCAGAAGGCACTGGCAGCCCGGGCTACCAGCCCGAGTCCCAGGTCTCTAAGCCAGTTCTCAAGGTCCTTTCGGGCGGGCGAGGGAGAGTCGGGTTTCGGAGGATGGGTTAACAACCTCCGGACCTCGCGCTGCAGACCCCACCCTCACTGCAGAAAGAATGAGGGGGGGCCGCTTTTCGCCCCAACCCTGCCCCTCAGCGAAGACCGCAGGGCCATCCAGGAAAACTGGTGCACCAAGCAGGGAAAAAGATTCTGCAAGGGTTTGCTTCTGGGGGACAGGGACCGGGCATGACAGGGTGCAGGGGCGGAGGGATGAGGCTTGAGCTCTAGGGCCAAACGTCGGGCAGCTGACCCAAGTGGGCAGCGGGGAATCCTAGGACAAACCATAGCCATCCTTTTTACTTTTGGGGGAGGGGGGGTATCGAAATTTCTTACGTCGGAAAAGCAAGCAAGAATGAGGGAGTGCGAACGGAGGCTAGGACTGGGCTTCCGTCGGTACCGCTGGGCCCACAGTCGGCCCTCTTAGGGTTATGAGAGGAAGGTGTCCCGGATCCCCGCCCTGCAGCCCACAGCTATGGTGAGGAGCCGTCATCCAAGCGAAGGTGAGGGCCCTTACCGCTTGAAATCCCGCATGAGCCTCCTCCGGGCCGGAGTCGACATGCTCCCCAGCTGCCCCGCGGTCAGTCTGAAAGAAAAGAGTCCCGCGCAGCCCCCCCACCCCCCGGCGCGGCGGCCGAATCACTGTGGGTCACCGCCGCCGCCGAGGCTGCACAAACAACCCTGCAATGACGTCTCCCTCCGCCGCCTCCAGATCCCTCCGCCCTCCGCCGGTACCACGGAGTGAGGGGTGGGGGAGAAGGGCACGGGGCGTATGAGAGCTCGTTATGGAGCTTCTGAGCAGGGTTCTATCCATTTTGACTTCCTAATCTAATCGATAAATTAGTGTTCTCTGTTCTCGGTCGGGGATTGTGGATTAAGAGACCCCGAAACCAAAACACCATCCTGTGTCTCCCCCTTTCAGTAGTTTAAACTCGACCGGGTGGGGACAGAGAGGCTCATCCGGGGCCACAGATTTCAGGGAAAGGAGGTGGGATGACGTAAGATCACGTGACTGCCGGCGGCGTTGTCAACAATCCACCCCTGAGGGGGAGGGGACGAAGTATCTAGAACCACGTGTCCCTATGACGATATTAGAACAGATCACGTGGGAGCGTCGCCTGAATCTCAGGTCTATAGAGCAAGTGATTAAATTTATGGGGCTGAGGGCGGGGAGAGTCCTTTACTAGTTTTCCCTCCAGTTTGCTTCATGAACAGGGTCGGCGATCGTGGCAGAAGCAAAAGCTTGCTTTGCTTCTTTAAAACAGAGCCAAAAATAATATAGATTTAAAATCCTCTCTGGTTGGTACGACTTACCAAATCTGGTACGTGGGTCAGAGGGAACTTCCGTTTTTTAATAAGTGCAGCATTGAAATACTAAGGCCCACACTAAAATTCCCTGAAATGCTTCCATAAGGCCACCAAATAGCCTGTATGTGCACTACGCTGGGGTTTCCAGGGTTGGAAATTGAGGACAAAAAAGAATGGTATAGAGATGGTCTTAAGGTTTGTTGACTATCTCTGTGGAATTACGGAATCTTACTTTAACATAGGTCTGCTCTCATTTGAGGATTGGTGTCAAAGTCAATGGATTTGGCTAAAATGGGGGTACATGGAGATGAAATCTCAAAGCGTTTAGAAGGGTGGTTGGTTGTGAAGAAGGCTTACAAATCTGACTCGGATGTGGGGAAGAGATTTTGCAGACTTGCGTGGGGGTTATGTATCTAACCTGGATAACTCATTTCAGGTTTTCTACACAAATGGGCCTGAAATGTCGCCCAACAGGGAGCTCAGGTGTTGATGCAATCCGTGGGGATTCTGACATTTCCTTGAGTTCCCTCCTTCCATTGCCTTTGATTCCTGGGCTCGGGGCTTTAATGGTCTGGAGGACTCTGAGTGCTTTATATCCTTCTGGGTAATTCTTCAGCCCAAGGTGAAATGGGACCATTGCACCAAGTTGCCCATAGTTTCATGGAAACTGAAAGAGTTAATTTACCCCCCTTTCTTGCTACCTCCTTTTCCTGAAACCCTGAATTGTCTGTTTTTATAACTGCCTTGGTGATCAAATTAGCCAAGCCTAACTCTTGATAGGTTCTGTGATGCATTCATAAATGAGATTCTCTAAATTAAATGCTAAATATTCTCATTTTTTGCCTTCCTGCCGTAGCGATTCTAATTCTCTCCAGTATATAGCTAAAGATGAAGACATACAGGTAGGTTCACATGCAGTGAAATGCTAAAGATAAACTTCAAAAAATACCCTATTATGTCATTTATCTAGCAATGTATAATTGTTATGGAAACTCCTAGTTTATGGAGGCTGTCAGGCCAGCAGAACGCCAGGTCTACTTCTTAAGCAATTAGTTAATGGCTCTCCTTCCCTTTGCTGTGCCCTTGTATGTCAGGCCATGTCGGTATGTCTACCGAGCCCTTTTAATTGTTTTCCCAACTAGGGTGTCTTTAAAAAGAAGTAGTACGAGTTCGAAAAAAAAAGTATATAGGTGTTCAAGAAACATTCTTGATTTTGAGAACCGTCTTAACCCCATTTTAAGGATGAATGTCGACAGCTGAGGTCGAACTCAGGTCTATGGAATATTAATGTAACTAGGTAACTCAGAAGACTATAATTACACAAGACTTCCTTGGAAGACTAGTTTTACAAGATGTCTCTATTTAATGACGCCAGCCATCCTTTTAGGACCCAGCACCAGCGGAGGAAGTTCTTTGGCTTGGGGATATCTAAGACGCTGGTCAGGCAAGCCTTGGCCTCTGTTGCCCCTCCCTAAAAGACATGCAGACTCTGGGTGCAGTAAAATGTGGATCTTCCCCCACCTCTGCCCAAAACCAACCTTGTGAGTTGGTCTCAACCCACAAACTTCCCACCCCAACCCCAAGAAAGCTTTCACTTAGCACCCACCGGGAACTCGTTTTCACCATTTCTCATTTTCTCTTCCGGGTCGGGCCGGTGCGGCGGCGGCGTCCGGCCGATGTTCCGGTCTTGCGCAGTAGGCTCCGAGCGCGAGGTCAGCGGCACCGTTGCCATGGTAGTGGGCTGCCTGGAGCTAGCGGGGCTGGCAAGCTAAGTAGGGTCGGTCTCGAGTTGTTCCGCCGGTTCTGCACGGAGCCGGGCCGGCGGGACTGCAAAATGGGCTGAGACGTCTGCGGCTGACCGGACGAGGTCGACTGCGGGGCAAGGGGCGCAACACTGGTCCGGGACCCTAAGACGTCTGGTTTGAGGAACCGGTGGGGCTGAGGTTTTCTTGGGTCCGGGGGCCTGATCTGTGGGCGACTGCAGTATTTCGGGAACCCCATAGTTGAGGGGCGTATGATAGGAAGTATGCGGGTGCGGACCCCACTCCTGATGGATTGGTGACATGTAGTGAGGGAATCTTAAATCTGAGTGTTCACAGGAATGACCGAGACAGCAGGAAGCTCCCTAATTTCTGGTGAGCCCTGGAGCCCCACAAGCACAGCCCACTGCCTAGTTGGCAGAGTTCCCAAGGACAAACAAGCGTATGTGGAAAAGATTAATATTTTCCATGTTTACGTATTTTAAAATATGAGTTTATTGTGGACATGCATTGTCCAGCTTGAATGAATAAAAGTACGAATGTTTAACTTTTTTTTCTTTATTTTTATGAAGAAGAATCTGGGCTTGAAAATGGAGATGTATGAAACCCTCGGAAAAGTGGGAGAAGGAAGTTATGGAACAGTCATGAAGTGTAAACATAAGGATACTGGGCAGATAGTGGCCATTAAGATATTTTATGAGAAACCAGAGAAATCTGTCAACAAAATTGCAACGAGAGAAATAAAGTTTTTAAAGGTTTGCTTCTTTTACCTTAATTGCTGTAAGTCAAAAGAGGAATTGTTATGGAATAAAAAATTATATAGGGAATCTTTTAGTTAACATATGTATTAAGACATAGAGTAGAATAAAAAAGTGTGGTACCCTATCTTATTGTCTACATTTTGAAATTTTATAGTGATAGAAGATATATATGCTTATATATAATGTAACAAAAGTTATGCCAAATATTATAAAATATTTATTCAGAAATAGTAAAAGACAGTATCTGCTCTAAAGGACTTTTATTGTTTAATCAGAAAGATGGGAGGGCACTTGAAAACAATACTGAATAAAAAGTGACTCATAATAAATGCCAAGTGATGAACACAAAGTCCAGTTGGGTAGAGGAATTTTCTTGGAGGAAATGGGACATGCATTTGGTCTTAAAGGATGTGCAGAATTTAGATAGGAGGGAGAAACTATTGTATTCTAGGTTAGGGAACAACATAAACTCAGAGATGTTCAAGCAGGACAAAGGACAGAGAGCAGAGACATTGATTGGTCTGTAGAGTTTTTTGTACAAAAGTAGAAAGAGGTGAGATTAGAGAAGTAAACTGGAGTTAAGTTTTAAAGTCTTGTCTTACAAGGACAAAATGTGATTTTGTAAGAGGTGGAAGGTTTTGAATTAAAAATAAAGCAACTATAATAATTTAGTACTATTTTTTAGAACAAGTTGTAAGACAGAGTAAAAATAGGGAGGTCTGTTATAAGTTTAATTCAAGAATCTGGTAAAGATCATGAGAGCCCTTGCTGGGTTGCAGCAATTTGAATTTAAAGTTAGAAAAGCAAAGTTAAAATAGAATATATTGCAAAAGAAGACATGAAAGAATGTAGAAGGAAACACAAAGAGGGAGACAAAAGGATTGGTGGAGTTCAGTGACTGTTCTCACTGATGAAAATATGAAAGACCCAAACGAGAAATGGTCTGGGAACTAGTTCAGTTTTAGAAATGTTGAATTTGATGTGACAAGAATACATTTAAGTAAAGCTGACTAGTATGCTTTTAGAAATGGGGCAGAAATTAGAATTTTTTTGTAGGTATGACAGGTCAACCCAGGCTAAAGAACTCAGGACTGTGAAGAAAGGAGCATTAACCTTCTAGGTCCTAGGGGATTGGGTACAAAACTAGTGATTTAAAAAATATTTAAATCTACATATTTTGTTTATTAGAATTTGTCTAGATGCTTTAAGTTTTATGACTTTGACAACATAGTCTAGATGATTTATGTGAAGAAAACAGATACTCTTTCATTTTTATCTGATACAAAAGTAATATTCACCTCTTTTTTACAATTGAAGTATAATTAACATGCAATATTATATTAATTTCAGGTCTACGATGTAGTGATTTGACATTTCTCTACTGAATGCTTACCATGATAAGTGTCGTCATCTGTCACCATACAATGTTATTAACCGTATTCCCTGTGGTGTACTTTTCATTTCTGTGACTTTTTAGTTTTATCCCTGGAAGTTTATACCTCTTAATCCCCTTTTATCTAGTTCATCCTCCATCCCCTCTGGCAACCACGAGTTTGTTTTCTGTATTTAAGAGTCTGTTTGATTTTTGTGTTTGTTCATTTGTTTTGTGTTTTTTGGATTCCACATGTAAGTCAAGTCATATGGTATTTGTCTTTCTTTGTCTGACTTATTTCAGTCAGTGTAATACCTTCTAGGTCCATCCATGTGTCAAATATTAAGATCTCATTTTTGGGGGGTGGGCGCCTGACTGGCTCAGTCAGTAGAGCATGTGGCTCTTGATCTCAGGGTTGTGAGTTTGAGCCCCACATTGGGTGTAGAGATTACTTTAAAAAAAAAATCTATGGTTGAGTAATATTCCATTGTATATATACACCATATCTTCTTTATCCATTCGTCTATGGATGGATACTTTGGTTGCTTCCATATCTTGGCTATTGTAAATAACACTGCAGTAAACATAGGGATGCATATATCTTTTTGAATTAGTGTTTTCACTTTCTTTGGGCAAATACCCAGTAATGGAATTACTGGATCATGTGGTATTGCTACATCTAAGTTTTTGAGCAACCTCCATACTATTTTCCATAGCAGCTTCTTCAATTTATAGCCACCCCTCACCCAACAGTGCACAAGGGTTTCCTTTCCTCCACATTCTTGCCAACACTTGTTATTTTCTTGTCTTTTTAATACTAGCCATTCTGATTGGTGTGAGGAGATATCTCATTGTGGTTTTGATTTGCATTTCCCTGATGATGAGTGATGTTGAGCATCTTTTATGTGTCTGTTTGCCATCTGTATATCTCCTTTGGAAAAATGTCTATCCAGGTCCTTTGCCCATTTGGAAATAGTATTGTTTGTCTTTTTTAGTGTCGAGTTGTGTAAGTTCTTTATATATGTTGGATATTAAACCCTTATCCTATACATCATTTTTAAGTGTCTTCTCCCATTCAGTAGGTTGCCTTTTTGTTTTGTTGATGGTTTCCTTTGCTGTGCAAAAGCTTTTTATTTTGGTATAGTCCCAATAATTTATTTTTGCTTTTATTTCCCTTGTCTGAGGACGCAGATCCATAAACATTTGCTAAGGAGGATCTCTAAGAGATAACTACCTAATATTTTCTTTTAGGATTTTATGGTTTCAGGTCTCATATTTAGGTCTTTAATCCATTTTGAGTTTATTTTTGTGTATGGTGTTAGAAAGTGGTGCAGTTTCATTTTTTGCATGTAGCTGTCCAGTTTCCCCAATACTATTTACTGAAAAGACTGTCTTTTCTTGATTGTCTTGCCTCTTTTGTTGTCAATTAATTGACCATGTAGGTGTGTTCTGTTCTTTTGATTTGTGGGCAAGTTTTTATGCCACTTCTATTTATCTGTGTATTCCATTGATCTCTGTGTCCTTTTCTATTGATCTGTGTGTCTATTTTTGTGTCAGTACCATACTATTTTGATACTATAGCTTTGTAGTATATCTTGAAATCTGGGATTGTGGTACTTCCAGTTTTGTTCTACTTTCTCAATATTGCTTTGACTATTCGAGGTCTTTTGTGATTCTATATAAATTTTAGGATTATTTGTTCTAGTTCTGTGAAATTCTCTTCTTTGTAAGTCTATATTAGATATGATGGATCAATTTGGTTTTTAAATAAAATAAATATATTAAGCATCTATATATGTGGATTGTTGAAGTACTCTTTCTAGACAGTGGAAAGAAAAGGTAAAGTCAGTAAAGATGTTATGATTTTGTGAGATGCTAGTGCTATTCCTGATGACCGAAAACATTGTAATACTGTAAGGCAACTGTTGTACACCATAAGTGAAAATCTGCTTAGATGGAGATCTTTTCCCAGGCAGTATCTTTTGCTCTTTCTTCAACTCTGTTACATTTAAGCTGATTATTTTTTTCTACTTTATCATTTTTTTTTCCAAAGATTTTATTTATTTATTTGACAGAGAGAGAGAGCGAGAGAGGGAACACAAGCAGGGGGAGTAGGAGAGGGAGAAGCAGGCTTCCCACCAAGCAGGGAGCCCAACCTTTGATCCCAGGATCCTGGGATCATGACCTGAGCCAAAGATAGACGCCCAATAACTGAGCCACCCAGGCACCCCTCTACTTTATCATTTTGTAAAAACAACCAATATGTGGCAAGAATACAGAGAAGAATTAGAAAATGTACTTAACTATTACAACTATTATGCAAACTGTTTTGAAACACCTTAACTATTTATTCTCATTGGCTTATGTGTTTGGGTATTTTTGTTTATTTTTTTTAAAGATTTTATTTATTTATTTGACAGAGAGAGAGCAAACACAAGCAGGGGGAGTGGGAGAGGGAGAAGCAGGCTTCCCACTGAGCAGGGAGCTTGATGCGGGGCTCGATCCCAGGACCCTGGGATCATGACCTGAGCCGAAGACAGAAGCTTAACGACTGAGCCACCCAGGTGCCCCTGTTTGTTTTACTTTTAAGTATGCTCCACACTGGGCCTAAGATCAAGACCTGAGGTGAAATCAAGAGTCAGAGGCTTAACCAACCAAGCTGCCCAGGCACCCCTCGTTGGCTTATTTCTTATAGAATTTTTAGTTTGATCTTACCTAATTCAACAAGAGAGAGTTCTTTTTTTTAAAATTTTTATTGTTATGTTAATCACCATATATTACATCATTAGTTTTTGATGTAGTGTTCCATGATTCATTGTTTGTGCATAACACCCAGTGCTCCATGCAGAATGTGCCCTCTTTAATACCCATCACCAGGCTAACCCATCCCGTACGCTCCTCCCCTCTAGAACCCTCAGTTTGTTTTTCAGAGTCCATCGTCTTTCATGGTTCGTTTCCCCCTCTGACTTACTCCCCTTCATTCTTCCCCTCCTGCTATCTTCTTCTTTTTCTTTTTTCTTAAGATATGTTGCATTATTTGTTTCAGAAGTACAGATCTGTGATTCAACAGTAACAAGAGAGAGTTCTTGGATTAATTCACATTTTTAGTCTAAAAAGGTTGCCATTATGACTTCATTTGAATTAAATTTTTATCTGCTATATTTATTAAATAAATTACAGTTAGAGTAATTAGTGACAATATCTGTAGAAAAGTTGTCTGGTAATGAAGGAAAACAAAAGTCAACAACTTGAACAGTGGCAATGGAGCATTTCTAGGAGTTTCATGGTTAATCTGAGAAAGCACCTGATTCTTTACCCTGATGGTATTTCCATAATTCTTATTAACTCACATTAACTCTTCATTGCTTTAGCCTTAAGACTAGAGAGGGAACCAGTAATTTTCCTTAGTTGAAGGATTAGTAGTGTAGTGTCCAAAAGCAGTCAATTGTTTTTGCTGCCACTAGCGTGGTGTCACTGCAGCCCTTTGGCATCTTGCCAACCAGGGAAATTGGGAGCAAAAGTAGGAAAGGAATCTGGCATTATATTCTGGTATGTTTTTCTTTTAGTCATATTTTAAGGACTTTGGTCTATGTGATAGTACAGATAAGTAGAAAAATTGATAATTGTGCTATTAGAATAAAGACAAATATTTTTCATAAGTTTAATTTTCTAATGAATCTAACATTGAAAATATACCTCTCACTTTTTAGCCAAAGAAATAGTGCTTTTAGTAATTTGAAAATGTTAAATATTTGAGAATTGGTGATAATTAAGTCAGTGTGTTAAAAAATAAGCAGCATAAAATATTGAACCTCATTTGTTTTCTAAGCTTATAAGGCCATTTTTGACCTTTTGAAGTTATTTTACCATTGATTGTTACTAGTTTAAAAAGGTGTTTTGTTACTTAGTAGAATATTATAGACAGTGAACAAAAAGGTATCCACAAATAATTGTATATTTTTGTGAAGTTCCTATGATTATAAATTGTTATCTCACATATCTGTAAAGTTTCTATGTATTTTGATACTCTTTTATTCCAGTATAATTAATTAATTTATATTGTCCACCTGGAACTTATGTTTCACTTTCGAGAGTTGAGGATCAAACTAAGAAAATAATTTATTTGAATTCAGATCATGTACTGAGTGGCATTGAAATCCATGCTCATTTGAAAAGATAACATTTTAAATTTCAGATGTTAGACTTTTTTTTTTAAAGATTTTATTTATTTATTTGACAGAAAGAGAGACACAGCGAGAGCAGGAACACAAGCAGGGGGAGTGGGAGAGGGAGAAGCAGGCTTCCCGCTGAGCAGGGAGCCTGATGCGGGGGCTCAATCCCAGGGCCCTTGGATCATGACTTGAGCTGAAGGCAGATGCTTAATGACTGAGCCACCCAGGCACCCTTCAGATGTTAGACTTAATTATAAACCAACTTAAAGGATAGGAAGATATGTCTTAGGGGCACCTGGATGATGCAGTAGGTTAAGTGTCTGACTCTTGGTTTCAGCTCATGATCCTCAGGGTTGTGAGATCGAGCTCCACATCTGCTGAGCACGGAGCCTTCTTGGGATTCTCTCTCTCTGTGTCCCTCTGCCCCTCCCATTTGTACACACTCTTTCAAATAAAGAAATCTTGAAAAAAAAAAAAGATACATCTTAGCGTACCAAGTTTGATTATAGTACATTAACTCTACATTACTTTAATAAACAATCAAATGCCAACTTGAAGTAAGGCAGTATATTATCTCCCCTTGTTCTGTATGTATTAATTATGAAATAGTTTAGCATTTTCTTAAGTTTATTTTTTTAGTAATCTCTATACCCAACATGGGGCTCAAACTTACGACCACAAGATCAAGGGTTGCATGCTCTTTTGACTGAGCCAGCCAGGAACCCCTAGTTTAGCATTTTTTAAAAATAGGAATGTAAACAAATAAGTTGAAAAATTTCTATTGAAATGCATGGAGTAAAAGGGGCTGAGAATAGGGGCACCTGGCTGGCTCATTTGGTTAAGCGTTTGCCTTAGGTTCAGATCATAATCCCAGGGTCCTGGAATTGAGCCCCAAGTTGGGCCCCCTGCTCAGCAGGGAGTCTGCTTCTCCCTCTCCTCCCTGCTCATTCTCTTTCGATCTCTCTCTCTCTCAAATAAATACATAAAATCTTAAAAAAAATAGGCTGAGAATATTTCTGCTTTTAAAAATTATATGGTGTTATATATGAATATATAACATAGGTGTTATATATAAATTAGGTATTATATATAAATTATTGTGCATGAAATAATGTATTATAAATCTTTTTTTTGTCAATAGCAATTTCATCATGAAAACCTGGTCAATCTGATTGAAGTTTTTAGGCAGAAAAAGAAAATTCATTTGGTGTTTGAATTTATTGACCACACAGTATTAGATGAGTTACAACATTATTGTCATGGACTAGAGAGTAAACGACTTAGAAAATACCTCTTCCAGATCCTTCGAGCAATTGAGTATCTTCACAATAATAACGTAAGTGCTTCGGAGTAAGCCAAATTATAGGATGTATATGAATCTTAAGTGCTCTTTAATGAAGGTTTTAAAAGTATTTTCCTGTAAAATAGTAATTGATATCCTGAAGCTCGGGTCACTACCTTACACTTTAGTTGCAGAATTGCAAAACATGTTAAGTACACACTAATAAAGCTGTAACTATAACAATAGGGCAGACCAAGTATGGGATGCTAGAGGAAGTATCAGTAATTTGGTAAGAAGGAACCAACAGTCAAGTGGGACCTTTTATTGGGGAAAGTACATCAAAATGTTGCCAGGCAGGCTCAAATGTAGGAAGGTTTGGAGGTAGGAACTGGAAAATAAGACAGGGGAATGACAAATAAATGTGGATGCTTTTAGGGAAAGAAAGCAGAAATGAAGTTGCTAAGAGGTACAGAGTCTTGCTTAATGTGAAAAAATCAAGACAGGAAAGATTAACTGTTCTGATTTTTAGTGTTGCCTTTAACACTGCCTAGTAAGTGTTTAGCTCAGCAAGTTTTTATGGTGATATTTCGTTCCCAACTTCAACTCTACTTTCTGGAAAGTTAGATATACAGGTAATAACAGGAAGAGCCTCAGAAAATTTATTAATAAATGATATAGGCATAATATCTTATATCCTAAGCTTTTTTGGATATCTTAATTTCTAATTTTCTGCCTTGCTAATAGTACATCTCATTTTGTGGTTTTGAAAAATGTGGTTGTGATAGCAACTGGAATTCAGATTGTCATTTCCTTGCCAGCTGGATCCATGGGAAGGCCGTATAATGTAATGGTTGAGAGCACAGTCTGTAGAATCAGAGTCTCCTAGACTTTCACCCACCAGCTTTTCTCTGGATAACAACACACCTGTGCAGTTCACAGCTCACTGCAGTAGTCTGCAGTGACAGGTGGCAGCCCCATTATGCTCTGATTCTAGGAAAGTTACCTAATCTCTCTGAGCCTCACTGTCCTCTTCGGTAAAAGGATATAGTACCTCACAGATTTTTTTGTAAAGGTCAAATTAGGTAGTAGGTATAAAGTGTTTAGCATTGTGTCAAGCATATTTTAAGTCCTTAATAAGTAGTGCTGGTAGGGAGTCAGGAATAGTTGTGTTATCTGTATCCCTGTCGTGCTTTATCTATTTGAAAGTGTTTCTTGAATCAAGGGAGACACGAGTATGGGCTATACTCAGAGAAGAGGACTTCAAAGAGGAAGTAAAATTAAAGTAAGTAGAATTTGGAATTGTAGCTAAGATTTCACTGGAATAGAAGAGGAAATAGATTCAGTTGGGGTACCACTGTGAGAACAGTGGCAGGCCTGAGCAGGGGACTTCAGAGAGTGGGAGTGAGTGAGCTTTACAGAGACTAGGTAAAGGATGATAAGATTGCATGGGTTCCCTGAGGAGAGGTTTCCAGTGTCTTGAAATTCGTCCTGACGAGTTTGGACTTTTTCCTGAGGATACTGGGAAACCACGGAAGGGTTTTGAACCTGGCTGTAACTGGATTAAAACAAAACCTAAGCTTATTTTGGCAAGTATAGAGGAAAAGTATGGGTAGAAGCAGATCAGGAGAGAGGCTTTTGTGACAGTCCAGATATGAAGTGGTAAGGACTTGAAATAGGGAGAGGAAGGATGGCAAAGGCAGAGAGGATGGAAAGACTCAAAGGGGAAATGGTAGGATATGGGGACTAAGTAGATATGAAAGGGATGTGAATAAAGTGAGAAATCAAAGATAATTACAAAATTTTTAATTGAGTGCCGGAAAATTATGGTGCCATTGGCTGTAACTGGTTTTACAAGGGGGGATTGCTTTTAGAAACATTGATATATTTTAAGGGACAGTGAGAATTTCTAAGTCAGAATAGTGGTTGACATATTATTTAACATGGCCTTTCTAGGAAGTTGTCAGAGCTGGATATACAGATTTGGGAATCTTCCTCTTAGAGACTATGGTTGAAGAATTTAAGGATGGATTATTCTCCAAGGGACAAAAAGAAAAGTAAAAGGTAGTCCTCAGCACCAAATATGGAAGAATATCCATGGAATTGTGGGGGCAGCAGAGAAAAAGGCCTAGACAGAAGCACCTAAATTCTTTATTCTGTTGGTCTCACCAAGGACCTAAAGTAAAATTAACCCTGTCACTCACCTCACAGAATATTGTAAAGTTAGTTACTCCTGAGAATTAAGGCAGCCATGAATGAAGTGGCTCATTAGAATATTATGCCTATTATCTGGGTATCTGGGTTCTGGCCTTGATGATTTAAGGTTATCTTCATGTTGACAAAAACCAAGAAAGGAAAACTTTATTTTCCTAATATCTCCAAATTTCAGATGAATATTTTTATGTAACTGAAATGTCTGAGATAGTGTCTACCATGATACCCCATGTTACTTTTTGTAAGAATTTATGAAGTCAGATACAGTTCAGTACCTGAAAAAGCTTTTTATCTCCAGAAATATGTTTACCTTCTTTTATTTATAATGAAAATATGTTTTCTTTCCTATATTGGCTTCTAGGCAGCTCAAATAAAAATTTAGTATTCAGTTATAGTCACTAGTTAATTATAGGAATTTGGTTTATCTTTTTCACTCTGGTTGTTTTTTAAAGTTTAAAATTTTCATCTGGTTAGTATTATAAGCCTCTTAGACCTGAAACAAATGTAACATTATGTGTCAACTATACTTCAATAAAAAAATTTAAAAATATATCATAAAATATCCAAACTATGTAGCATAAGATTATGTGCTGTTTGTGCTGGTGTGCACTCCTGGTCTCCCACTATCAAACACACAAGTGAGAGTTGACTGGGTCTGGCTTTCACAAGTGGTATGTCATATAATTTCAGCTCATTATTTTAGAGCAAATGGGTCTGAAAGATTAAAACTGTTTACACAGGACACCTGGTGTCTCAGTCAGTTAAGCATCTGTCTTTGGCTCAGGTCATGATCCCAGAGTCCTGGGATCGAGTCCCGCATCGGGCTCCCTGCTCAGTGGGGAGTCTGCTTCTCCCTCTCCCTCTGCCCCTCCCCCCCGCTTGTGCTCTCCCTCTCTCTCATGCTCTCTTTCTCTCAAATAAATTAAAAAAAAATTATTTAATAAAAAAAGCTGTATAAACAATAAATATCACCGTGCTTTTATTTCATATAATTATTTTTTAAAAACTCAAAGTTTTGGAATTCATGTGATAATTCAAACTGCTTATTGTTTACTTACAGAGAAAATACCATACTGTACACAAAGTTGTAAACTTCATACAAATTGAAATAGTTCCTCAAAAATAATCCAAGTCCTATAAGCTTGTGAAGCAATATTAAGTGCTATGTAAAGAGTTTGTTAATTCTAAATGAATAAAGTTTTGTGAATCCTGAAAAAAACTATTCTAAACCTCTTTGAAACCATTTTGGAAGCAAAGTGTAAACACAAATATGTGGCCACTTATGGGGAAGAAGTGATTATTCATTCCCTCATTCATTTATCCAATAAATAGTCATTGAGCATCTTCCAGTAGCAATCATTGATTGTAGTAAGAGCTGAGGATGCAGCCTTGAGTAAAAAGACTTGGTTCCTGTCCTTATGGAGCTTCTCAAATTTTATTAAATTTTCAGTAACCTTTATGAATTATGAATTATTCTAATACCTAAACACTGTTGATATTTCTTAGCCCCATCCCACCTCCTACTCCACAAAGCCCTTTTTCCCTAAGTTTAGGCCACTTTTGCATAGGGTTTTATTTATTTTTATTTTTTAAAAGATTTTATTTGAGAGAGAGAGAGACAAAAAGAAATGAGTGGTGGGGTGGAGCAGAGGGAGCGAGAGAGAAGCAGACTCCCTGCTGAGCAGGAAGCCTGACATGGGGCCTGATCTCAGGACCTGGAGATCTTGACCTGAGCCGAAGGCAGATGCTTAACCAACTGTGCCACCCAGGTGTCCCTTGCATAGTTTTTTAAAACTCTGCTTCGAATTTTAAACTCATAGTCTTCCAAACAAGGAATTGTTACTCTTTGGATAATGTTATTGTTAACATTTTACTATTATTTAATATGTTTTGGGGTGACTGGGTGGCTCAGTCAATTAAGCATCCCACTCTTGGTTTCTGCTCAGATCATGATCTCAGGGTCATGAGATTGAGCCCCACGTTAGGCTCTGTACTCAGCACAGAGTCTGCTTGAGAGTCTCTCTCCCTCTCACCCTGCCCCTCCTCTACCCCCCAATTCATGTGCCCTCTCTCAAATAAATAAGTAAATCTTAAAAAAATATATATGTTTTGGGATGCCTGGGTGGCTCAGTCAGTTAAGCATCTGCCTTCGGCTCAGGTAATGATCCCAGGGTCCTAGGATTGAGTCCCGCATCAGGCTCCTTACTCAACGGGAAGCCTGCTTCTCCCTCTTCCTGCCTCTCCCCCTGCCTGTGCTCTCTCTCTCTCTGACAAATAAATAAAATCTTTTTAAAAAATATGTTTTAATATATTAATGTTTTGCTATATGTGCTTCATCTATTTTGTTTTCTGAGGTATTTTAAAATTATAGGTACCCTGATGTTTTATCCCTAAATAGGTCACTATGTATCTCTTTATAAAAGTATATTTTCCATTGGACAGCCACATGCTGAAGATTGAAACTGGACCATTTTCTTACACCATACACAAAAATAAACTCAAAATGGATGAAAGACCTAAATGTGAGACAGGAATCCATCAAAATCCTGGAGGAGAACACGGGCAGCAACCTCTTTGACCTCAGCTGCAGCAACTTCTTACTAGACACTTCTCCAAAGGCGGGGGAAACAAAGGCAAAAATGAGCTATTGGGACTTCATCAAGATAAAAAGCTTTTGCACAGCAAAGGAAACAGTCAACAAAACCAAAAGACTACCCACAGAACGGGAGAAGATTTTTGCAAATACCTTATCAGATAAAGGGCTAGTATCCAAAATCGATAAAGAACTTACCAAACTCAACACCCAAAGCACAAATAATACAATCAAGCAATGGGCAGACGACGTGAACAGACATTTCTCCAAAGAAGACATACAAATGGCCAACAGACACATGAAAATATGCTCAACATCACTCTGCATCAGGGAAATAGAAATCAAAACCACAATGAGATATACCTCACACCAGTCAGAATGGCTAAAATTAACAAGTCAGGAAACAACCAGTGTTGGCAAGGATGCAGAGAAGGGGGAACCCTCTTCCACTGTTGGGAGAAATGCAAGCTGGTACAGCCACTCTGGAAAACAGTATGGAGGTTCCTCAAGAAGTTAAAAATAGAGCTACACTAAGACCCAGCAATTGCACTAGTAGGTATTTACCCCAAAGATACAAATGTAATGATCTAAAGGGGCACACCTACACCCCAATGTTTATAGCAGCAATGTCCACAATAGCCAAACTATGGAAAAAGCCCAGTTGTCCATTGACAGATAAATGAATAAAGAAGATGTGGTATATGTATACAATGGAATATTATACATCAAAAAATTGAAATCTTGTCATTTGCAACAAAGTGGATGGAACTAGAAGGTATTATGCTAAGCGAAATGAGTCAATCAGAGAAAGACAATTGTGTGATTTCACTCGTGTGGAATTTAGGAAACAAAACGGAGGAGCATAGGTAAAGGGAGGGAAAAATAAAACAAGATGAAATCAGAATGGAGAAGAGGGAGACAAACCATAAGAGACTCTTAACCATAGGAAACAAACAGGGTTGCTGGAGGGAAAGGGGGTGGGAGGATGGGGTAATTGGGTGATGGGCATTAAGGAGGGCATGTGATGTAATGAGCACTGGGTATGAATCACTGAACTCTACCTCTGAAACTAATAATACACTGTATGTTAATTAATTGAATTTAAATAAAAAAACAAAAATTCTCCTATGTAACTTCAGAATTATGATTATATTTGTACAATAAACAATAATTTCTTAATGTCATGTAATACCAAACTTATATTAAGATGTACCCAGTTGTTCCTAAAATGTCTTTTACAAAATGATTTATTAAGGTCAGGATCCAATCCAATCCAATCCAAGGACTGCATTTTCCATTTGGTTTTTAGGGCATAAAGGGAATTCCCAGTTTTTTGGTCAATCTCAAACATCCTTATTCAGCCTCTTTCTAGAAGCAACTGGCTTATTTTTTCATATACACATTAGCATTTAATGTATAACTTTCCAACTGGAAAGTTTATCAAATTGAGATTCTAGGTGATTTAGAACCAAGTTCTCTGAGGCTGTTAGATGATATGGAAATTTGAGTTCTCCCCTCTAAATGAGTGTTTACATTCAAGCATATAGGGCTGCATAAGCAGAGGTATTATAAATCAGATTAAAAAAAATTTTTGTAAGATTTTATTAGAATGAGAGAGCACAAGAGGGAGAGGTAGAAGCAGACTCCCCACTGAGCAGGGACCGCCCCCCCTTCCCCCAACCTGGGGCTCGATCCCAGGACCCTGGGATCATGAGATGAGATGAAGGCAGATGCTTAACTGACTAAACCACCCAGGCGCCCTGATTAAAAAAAACTTTTTTTAATATTTAAAAATTTATTTAAATTCCAGTTAACATACAGTGTAATATTGTTTTCAGGTGATAAATCAGATTTCAACATGGCGTTTTATGTAGTTCTGGAGCATTCACTACAAAGTAAAGGAGAAACCAACTCTTTGAATCCTAGGTCTAATAGTTAACACTATATACAAAAATTAACTCAAAATGGATGAAAGACCTTAATATAAGTGCTGAAAGTATAAAACTCTTAGAAGAAGATGTAGATGAAGATCTGTGTGACCATTTATTAGGCAATTTTTTAATGGATTTTATTAAGTAATCTCTACACCCAAGGTGGGGCTTGAACCTACAATCCTGAGATCAAGAGCTGCACACTCCTCTGACTGAGTCAGCTAGGCATCCCTAGGCAATAGTTCTTTAGATATAACATCAAAAGCAAAAGTAATCAAAGAAAAAAGTAGACAAATTGGACTTCATCAAAATTAAAAACTTTTGTGCACAAGACAGTAAAAAGTTCAAAGAATGGGAGAAAATATTTGCAAATCATATATCTGATAAGTATCCAGGATATGTAAAATATAACTCAAGAGTAAAAAGACAACCCAATTTAAATACGGTCAAAGGATTTGAACAGACATTTCTCCAAATAAGATATATAAATGGCTGATAGCACATGAAATGATGCTCAATATCATTAGTCGTTAGGAAAATACAAGTCAAAATTACAATGAGAAATCACTTCACACCCACCAGGCTGGCTGTAATTTAAAAAGCAGACAATGACAAATATTGGCGAGGAAGTAGAGAAATTGGAACGTTCATACACTGCTGGTGGTAATGTAAAATGGTGCAGATGGTATGGAAAACAGTTTGGCAGTTCCTCAGAAAGTTAAATATAGAATTACCATATGACCTAGCAATTCTAGTCCTACATATCTACACAAAAGAATTGAAAACATGTGTTCACATGAAAACTTGCACAAGAATATTCATAGCAGCATTATTCATAATAGCCAAAAAGTGGAAACAAATATATATCAGTCTGATGAATGGATAAACAAATGAGGTATATACATACAACGAAATGTATTCAGCCATCAAAAAGAATGAAGTACTGATACATGCTACATCATGAATGACCTTGAAAACATCACGGTAAATGAAGAAATCCACATGTAAAAGACCACACAAATATAAATTACATTAAAATGAAAACTTCAGGGCTGGCAAATTCATATTAGTATATGTTCTTTGAAGAAATGTCTATTCAAGTCCTTTGCTCATTTTTAAACTGGGTTACTTGTCTTTTTATTGTTGAGTTGTACTTTATATATTTTGAGTATTAGATGCTTATCAGATATAAAATTTGCAAATATTTTTCTCCTGTGGGTTGCCTTTTTGCTTTCTTGATCATGTTCTTTTTATTCTTATTTATTTATTTTTAAAGATTTTATTTATTTATTTGTCAGAGAGAGCATGAGCAGGGGGAGCAGCAGGTAGAAGGAGAGGGAGAAGCAGGCTCCCCGCTGAGCAAGGAGCCTGATGCCGGACTTGATCCTAGATCCCTGGGATCATGACCTGAGCTGAAGGCAGATGCTTAACTGACTGAACCACCCAGGCATCCCTATTTAGTTCTTTTTAGTAATTTCTTTCTCTTTAAGGATATTCTTTATTTTTAATTTTTTAGAAAGTTTTTATTTATTTTAGAGAGAGAGTGAGAGCACGAGTGGGGGAAGGGGTAGAGGGAAAGGGAGAGACAGAAGCTCCAGCAGACTCCCTGCTGAGTGCAGAGCCCCATGTGGGGCTCAATCCCAAGACCCTGAGATCATGACCTGAGCTGAAACCAAGAGTCAGACCCTTAACTGACTGATCCACCCAGGCACCCCTGCATATTCCTTATTTGATGAGACATTGTGTTCATAATTTTCTTAGTTCTTCAGACATTGTTTCCTTTAGCTTGGAACATTTCTTTAAAGTTTTATTTATTTATTTTTTCAGTAATCTCTACACCCAGTGTGGGGCTTGGACTCACAACCCCAAGATCAAGAGTCACGCACACTACTGACTGAGCCAGCCAGGCACCCCTAACTTAGAACATATTTAAAGTAGCTGATTATTGTCTTCAGCAAATTCAATATCTGAGCTTCTTCAGGGAAGATTTCTTTTTCTTTCTTTCTTTCTTTTTCTTTTTTAAGATTTATTTATTTTAGAGAGACAGAGAGAGAGTGAGGGGAGGGAGAGAATCTTCAAGCAGACTCCCCACTGAGCATGGAGCCCTATGTGGGGCTCAATCCCAAGAACCATGAGATCATGACCTGAGATGAAACCAAGAGTCTGATGCTCAACTAACTGACCCATCCCAGCACCCCAGGGAAGATTTCTTATGGACTGCTTTTCTTTCCATATATGGGCCATACTTGTTTCTTTGCATACCTTTTTGAGGGGGAGATTTTTTAGAAATTTATAATTTTTTTGTTGAAAACTGGAATTTAAAATAACATATTTTGGAAACTCTGGACATTGGAGTTTGCCATCACTTAGAGTTTGTTGTTGTGAACTGTTTAGTTACTTTACTGAACTAATTCGGCAAAGTGTGTATTCTTCCTCATGTGTGACCACTGAAATCTCTGCTCGTTTGGCTTAGTGGTGAGCTAATGATCAGGCAGAGATTTCCATAAATGCCTGAAACCAAGAAATCTCTCAGCCTTTTATACTGAGGGGCTCTTCCAGTGTGTTGGGACCTGTCTTCAATGTTCAGGCAGGCAGTTTGCAACTCTCACAGCCTTACCTTCTTGCTTGCTCAGAGCCTCAAACTCATTCACAGGTAAGAGTTTTCGTACCATCTCCGGTCTTCCTGAGCATGTGCACAGCTCTGTATGTGGCCTTTTGGATTCTCAGGAATATGTTGAAGCTTTTCTTTCTTTTCTTTTCTTTTCTTTTCTTTCTTTCTTTCTTTCTTTCTTTCTTTCTTTCTTTCTTTCTTTTTCTTTCTTTCTTTCTTTCTTCTTTCCCCCTCCCTCCCTCCCTTCTTTCTTTCTTTTTTATTTATTTATTTGACAAGGGGTGGTGGTGGAGAGAGCAAACACAAGCAGGGGGAGCTGCATAGGGAGAGAGAGAAGGCTCCCCGCTGAGCAGGGAGCCTGATGCACGTGGGGCTCCATTCCAGGACCCTGGGATCATGACCTGAGCCGAAGGCAGATGCTTTAATGACTGAGCCACCCAGGTGCCCATGTTGAAGCCTTTCAAATCCTTTATGGACATCTTACTGCCAATCTATCTTTTTAAGTATTTTGGTCAACTTGTTGTTTGTTCTAATTGTTATAGTTACCTCAGGTGGCTATAATGTTATAAAGTGGCTGTTAATTATTTCTGACCAAGGCCCCAGGAGAAAGGCTGTTTGCACTAGGCAAGCTCTGCCTTAGGTCAAATAAAGGCAAGGCTTCTAGTGGGATTTTCCAGTAACTTGTCAGACAGGTCAAATAATGATAGCTGGGAATAGGGCTTTGGAGGAGATATAACCCGTTCTACTTTCTCTGGTGGCTGCTAGGCTACTGGTTTTCACTATGATTTGGGGGACTGTTGGTTTACAAAGCTCCCAGAAGCTAGGGAGAGGGAGGTAAAATAAGGCAAGTTAAGGATACTATATGGAGTGTGTGTGTGTGTGTGTGTGTGTGTGTGTGTGCATGGGTGGCTCAGTCAGTTAAACATCCAGGTCCTGGTTTTGGCTTAGATCATGATCTCATGGGTCTGGAGATCAAGGTGCCCCACCTTCACCCCCATAGGGCTTGGAGTTCAGTGGGGAGTCTGCCTGAAGATTCTCTCCCTCTGCCTCTCCACCCACTCATGCACTCTTGCACACACACTCTCTCTCAAATAAATAATAAGTCTTTAAAAAAAAGAATACTATATGGGTAGGAGTGACTGGCTGGCTCCATCAGTACAACATGTGACTCTTGATCTTAGGGTTCATGAGTTCAAGCTGCATGTTGGGTGTAGAGCTTACATTAAAAAAATACCATATGGGTCATATGATTTATGTTTTAACTCTTTAAAGAACTGCTAAGCTGTTTTCCAAAGTGGCTGTATCATTTTACATCCCCACTAACAATGCATTCCAGTTTTCCACTTCCTCCCCAATATTTGTTTATTGTCATTTTGGTTGTGGCAATTCTAGTGGGTGTGAAATGGTACCTTTTTTCCCCCCCAAGAAGTAGAACTGTCTTTATTTACAGATGATATGATCATCTATGTAGAAAATCCTATGGAATCTGCAACAAAATTAATAGAACTAATTTCTAAGTTTATCAAGGTTGTGGGATTTAAGATCTATATATCAAAATTAATTATAATTTTATATACTGGCAATCAACAATCAGAAATTGAAAATAGGGTCGCTGGGTGGTTCAGTTGTTTAAGCATCTGCCTTCAGCTCAGGTCATGATCCTGGGGTCCTGGGATCAAGCCCCACGTCAGGCTCCCTGCTCAGCAGGGAGACTGTTTCTCCCTCTCCCTCTGCCCCTCGCCCTGCTCGTGCTCTCTCTCTGTCAAATAAATAAATAAAATCTTAAAAGAAAAAGAAATTGGAATTAAAAATACCATTAAACAGGGGCACCTGACTGGCTCAGTCAGTAGAGCGCGTGACTCTTGATCTCAGGGTTCTGAGTTCAAGCCCCAGGTTGAGTGAAAAGATTACTTAAAAATAAAATCTTTCTTTCTTTCTTTTTTTTTAAAAAAAGATCTTATTTATTTATTTGAGAGAAAGAGAGGAAGAGAGTGAGCATGAGCGGGGTGAGAGGCAGGCTTTCCGCTGAGCAGAGAGCCCGATGTTGGGCTTGATCCCTGGACTCTGGGATTATGACCTGAGCTGAAGGCAGATGTTTAACCAACTGAGCCACCCAGACGCTCCTTTTCTTTCTTTCTTTCCTTCTTTCCTTCTTTCTCTTTCTTTCTTTCCTTCTTTCTTTCTTTCTTTCTTTCTTTCTTTCTTTCTTTCTTTCTTT